>NW_026000101.1:1124488-1413550 GCF_001458135.2 Marmota marmota marmota
AAGCTCAAGCAAAAAAAAAAAAAAAAAAAAAAACCACCAAATACGCAAAATAAAGGTATTGTTTCCATCTACAACTAAAAATATTTTTTGAAAAATTAAAAGGTTTGGAGATGTAGCCCATGGGGTATAAAGCACCCTGGGCTTGATCCCCAGTGGCAGGGAAGGGGGATTACTATGATGAATATGTTTTAAATTGCATGTGAGGCCCAGTGAGAAGCATCTAAGGTCGATTTTCCCGAAGTACAGTATTTGCATCCAGATTTTCTCAATTTGAATCTTTGGATGTTTTTCAATTAGCATTGAGAAAAAGTAACAAATATTTATTTTGAAGACAATGGAATGTGTAGATAAGCATGTAAAAGAAAACAACAACAACAAAAAAAACGCCCACTTCAGAAAGAACTGCTAACATGTACCTGAATTATTTCAAGGCTTTTTACCAGTCTGAAGCCAGATTGAGGCCTCTGCTGGGGACCCAGACCAGCCCATGGAAGGAAGCCCCGCTCCTCAAGCCCAAACTCCATCTGAAGGGATCTTGGCAGAGAGCTGGATAGACAGCTCAGCCAAAAGGGGAAGGGCTCAGGCCTTGAGTGTTGGAGAGCTTTCTTAAGTTCATCTCCCTGGACACAGGTGGAAGCAAAATCTGGAAGAGATCCTGAAGCTCAGAGGGGCTCAGACACCTCTCCTGTGAGGTCCCTCTAAATCACACTACACAAGGGGGATAGAATCCTTCACTCTGCAGCATGTAGCGTTAGTACCTGAGGGAAAAGAAGCTGCTAATAGCCTGGAACCACACCCCAGCCGTTCTGAGTGGGGTCATCTTCCAGCATGGACACTTGGTTGCCTCAAATAGACAAATATTACACCAGGTTACTAGAGAGAGCAGAGTGGAATATAAGGTCATTGGTTCCATCCCAACTATACTGCCTATTGCTGTGGGACCTTGGTTAGGTTACTTGATCCTTCTGGTCTCAGTTTCCTCATCTCTACCGTGGGAGTGATGAGGATAGTATCTAGCTTAGAGGGCTGCTTCAAGAGTTAAATGTGATCTTATCTGTGCTTAGCTTGGGAGTTTGACACACACTAGGGGCTAATGTTTTTATAGTACGTATGAGAGTCTGTAAATATATTTGTAGAGGTTTCCAAATGTAAGTTTCTGTGAGGTTCTTTGGAGAGGTGGTAGTGTCCCTGGCACAGAAAGCAGAGAGAAACATTATTGCATATCCCAGTGGGAGGGTGATGACCTCATAACACTTCCTCTGGGGGTGGGGATGGAAATGGGCCATGATAATTAGAGATTGTGGTTAGAATTTTTTGTTTCATTTTGTTATAAGTGTGAAGAGACTGTGGGAGACATGGAGAGGAAGAAGCTGGGTGGTCCCTGGGGGAAAACTGGCTCTCTTTCTTGGGTGGGCCAGGTCTAGAAAGCCACAGCAAAATCACTAGACATGTTTCCAGGCAGAGGGACAAGCGGATGCAAAGGACTAAGATGTGAGTGGACACAGCGGCTCTGGAGGCTGAAGCAGGAGGGTCCTGAGTTCAAAGCCAGCCTCAGCAACTTAGTGAGGCCCTGAACAACTCAGCCAAGACCTTATATCTAAAGGAAAAAAAACAGAATTTTTTTTTTAAGGGTAGGGATGTGGCTCAGTAGTTAAGTAGCCCTGGGTTCAATTGCAGGTATAAAAAAAATTTTTAAATTAAATACATAAAAATAAAGATGGTGGGGCTGGGGTTGGGGCTCAGTGGTAGAGCACTCACCTAGCACGTGCAAGGCCCTGGGTTTGATCCTCAGCACCACATAAAAATAAAGGTATTATATCCAACTACAACTAAAAAAAGAATAAATATTTTTTTTAAAATAAATAAAGATGGAGGGAGTGGATTTACTTTTAGAAAGTCAAGTTTATCTGTTCAAGAAGTAAGGAAAGAACTGAAAAAGAAAAGGAAGGAAGGAAAGAAAGAGTGAGCAAGCTCCCAACACGTAACTGCTATATCAGTTACGCACATGTCGTTAAACAAGGTTTATGGAAAGCAATTATTTTGGACTAGGCTCCAACAGACCAAACCAGACCAGACCAAAACAGAGTCAATCATGCTCATGCTAAAGCATATAAAGTACACACACACACACACAGGCCCTAGGGATAGAATGTATTTCTTCCAAGGATCATGGTCAAAAAAGTTTGAAAGCTGCTTAGAGCTCTGCAGGGCTCTCTGGGATTACAGGCACTGGCACACTTGAACTTTTAAGGCTTGTATAGGCAGGACACCCTGAGCTGGGGACAGAGAAGAATGGACATCTTTGTTACATGTTAGGCATTCAACAGAGTTACTGAGCACCTTCCTGTGTGCCAGTCCTTATTTTAAGACACTAGGGATACGAGAGTCAAGAAGAACAAAGTCTACTTCCATGTACCAATAAAACAAATGGATATGTAATATAATGTCAGTACTGATAAGAGGTATGGAAAAAAAAATCAATCATTATATGATCAGAGAAAAAAAATTCTGGGATGTCCTAAACTGAATTACAAGGGTTGGAGGCAACTAGGGAGGAGAGATGGGGGAAGTTAATCAGTTAACAAACTGTTGGCCAATGTGTTAAAACCTTAACTCAGGGCTGCGGGTGCAGCTCAGTGGCAGAGCACCTGCCTAGCACGCGTGAGCCTCTGGGTTTGATCCCCAACACTGCAAAACCAAAACCAATTTTAAACCCCAAATCCTTAACTCAAATTCCATCATGACCCCCCAGGTACCACAGCATCCTGCTTAGAACCCAAACAGTTGGATGCACAAGCACTTCTCCCTGCTTCCTTGGTATAATCCCCTGCCTCTTATCTATGTCCAATGTAGGTACAATGTAAACAATTTACATCTTCCTTCTCCGAGGTTTTTCTTTTTTCAGTTGTAGATGGACACATGCCTTTATTTAATTTACTTATTAATTATATGTAGTGCTGAGAATCGAACCCAGTTCCTCACACATGCCAGGTAAGCGCTCTATCACTGAGCCACAACTCCAAACACCCCCATTACTTTTTTTTTTTTTTTTTGGTACCAGGGATTGAACTCAGGGGCACTCAACACTGAGAAACATTCCCAGCCCTATTTTGTATTTTATTTAAAGACAGGTTCTCATTGAATTGCTTAGCACCTTGCTTTTGCTGAGGCTGGCTTTGAACTCTCAAGATCCTCCTGCCTCAATCTTCAGAGCCACTGGGATTACAGGTGCAATCCCACTTTGCACCACCTTGCCCAGCCTTACCCGAGGTTTTCTTTCTTTCTTTCATTTTTTTAAAATAATTTGTAGTTGAAAATGAACACAATAATTTTATTTATTTATTTATTTATTTATTTATTTATTTATTTATTTATATATGGTGCTAAGGATCAAACCCAGTGCCTTTCACTTGCTAGGTAAGCACTCTACCACTGAGCCACAACCCCAGCCCCCGAGTTTTTATTACTAAAAAAAGCTCTTAACTCTGCTCTTTCATCAATGATCCTCATACAATTTACATGGTGTGAAAACCTGCTTCAAGTATGTTTATAGATCTTCATTAGGACAAAGCATTTATTAGCACCTATGGCGGAAGCATATATATTCTCATAAAAATGGAATTAGTTAGTCATAGTAGTGCACATGGCAAGGTCACAGGTTTTGAGTTACTTTTTTTAAAATAGTTTTTTTAGCTGTAGTTGGACACAGTACCTTTATTTTACTTATTTATTTATTTTTATGTGGTGCTGAGGATCGAACCCAGTGCCTCGCATGTGCTAGACGAGCGCTCTACCACCGAGCCACCACCCCAGCCTCTTAAGTTACTTTTTAAGGTTGCCTTTTGCTTTTAAATTACTTTTAGAGCAAATGGATAATCAGACAACTTGCAGAAAAATGCCAAGTGCATAAACTTTGAGAATGAACAGATAGCAACAAAGAGAAAGAAAGGATTAGGGCTGGGGCTGGGGCTCAGTGGTGGAGCACTTGCCTAGCGTGTGTGAGGCACTGGGTTCGATTCTCAGCACCACATATAACTACCTAAATAAGTAAATAAAGGTCCATTGACAACTAAAAAATATATATATTAAAAAAAAGAAAGAAGGAAAGAAGGATTAATGGAAGTAACTCTACTGAGGTCAGTGTAAAGCGGGAATCATGGCCATGGGTGTCTCCGTGAATCTCAGAAGAGAGGTTTGTTAGTAGTGCAGGTGCACTAAGGTAAATCCCGGCCAGCCACAGACCCCAAGACCCACATTAACTCTGGACCAACATGCAAATGAAGCTCCCTGAATAGGCTGGCCACCTGACAGTGCTGGAGAGGACCAACTAGGACCAAAAACCCCACCGCTGGACCACCTGAAGGACTTGAACACCTGATTGGTGGAAAGTGCAGAAGGCAGACCCCAAACCGGCACAGTGTCCCACGTGTAATCCCAGTGGCTTGGGAGGTTGAGACAGGAGAATAGAGAGTTCAAAGCCAGCCTCAGCAGCTGCGAGGCGACTCTAAATAAAATACAAAAGAGGGCTGGGGATGTGACTCAGTGGTCAAGTGCCCACCCCTGAGTTCAATCCCTGGTACCAAAAAAGAAGAAAGCAGACCCCCGTCCCTTCTCAGGGCCAACGACCAACAGTGATAAATTTAGAAGCAGCATTGTTTCCTTTGTCATTCTCTACTCAGTGACCACCAACTCTCCCTCTCTCAAAAATGCTTTCCCTCCCGCTCCCCCCACCCCCTGCGGGTTTGGTGTGTGTGTGTGTGGGGGGGGGTTAACCAGAGATTGAACCCAGGGGTGTTTAAACACTGAGCTACATTCCCAGACCCTTTTTAATGTTTTATTTTGAGACAGGGTCTTGTTGAGTTAGATCCTCCTCCCTCAGCCTCCAATTTTCTAAACCGCTGGGATTAGAAAATGCTTTTTGCTTGAGCCTTACTTTACTTTGACCGTATTGATAAAGTTCTCTTGTACAACTTTTGGTGTCGGACTTTAAATTTTCTCTCATTGGAACACAAGAACTGAGTTTGGAGCTCCACTCGGCTGTGATAATCCTGCTTTATACCCTGCCCTTTGACTTGCTTGTCTACAGTATTTGATTTGGGTTTTTATTTATTTAGTTATTTATTTTGTGGTGCTAGGGATTGAACCCAGGGCCTTGAGCATGCTGGGCAAGCTCTCTACCATGGAGCTAAACCCCAGTCCAAGGTTTGGTTTTTAAGTGAACATCTAGAAAGTCTTTTGGAAAGAACTTCTGTTCCCCTGCCTCTCCCCTCCCTTGGGTCCGCTCCTCAATGGCAAACCCAGCCTCTCTCCCTGCTTAGTGGGGTCCTGTGCCCATTCTAATCCAGTATCTATGGTGCCAGGCTGGGAGTCATTTAACCAGGGTTTGCACTGTTTCCTGGAGTAGCAATAAGGCTATCAACAATGTGGCTTCTTTTCCTCCTGTGATGTTTTCCCAGAAAACCAGCTTCAACTGCCACTGTTAAAATGACTTGGCAGCATGCCAATGCAGAAAAACTGAGAGCATATAAGTCCCATGTAATGAAGTCCAGGCCCCCAAGAGGAGAGTCCTTTCTACTCTGGTCAGACCAAACCAGATGAGCCCAGATATTGTCTCCAGAGGGCTTTTAAGACCAGCTTGCTTTATGGGAGGGACAGTACCAAACCAGACAAGTTTGATTGAGAGAACAACTAATTCAGACATTCAGAGAGCAAGAACAGGTATACACACTCACATATACACATATGAATGTACACATTTATATATATGTGTATTCCAGCTGAGTGTGGTGCCGGCATGCCTGTAGTCCCAGTGGCTTGGGTGGCTGAGACAGGAGGATGGAAAGTTCAAAGCCAACCTCAGCAACTTAGCGAGGCGCTAAGCAATTCAGTGTCTGTCTCTAAATAAAATACAAAATGGGCACAGGGATGTGGCTCAGTGGTCAGGTGCCCTTGAGTTCAATCCCAGGTACCCTTCCCAAAAAAAGAACATGTATTCCTATATGTGTGTGTGTGTGTGTGTGTATATCTCCCCAATAAGCAGTATGTATGTATATATGTTGTGTGTATATGTGTGGTTCTGGGGTTACAACCCAGGGCCTTGTGCTTGCTAGGTAAGCACTCTAACACTGAGTTACATCTCCAGCCCTAGAATTGTACTTATCTAAGGCAGAATTAAAGGCACTGATAGTGTGAGGCTGAGATGAGAGGTGGGGAGCCCCAAGAAATATACATGAAATTATGTTTCTTATACCTGTGGCATTCTATTTTGAACTCTAATTGTCTCTCAATGACTATCTTCTTCTTTCATTCTTTTTTAAAAATTCATTTGTTCTTTTTAGTTATATGTGCTTTCATTTTTTAAAATACCTAATAAGGGGCTGGAGATATAGTTCAGTGGTACAATTATTACCTAGCATGTGCAAGGCCCTATGTTTGATCTCCATTAAAAAATTTAAAAAAAAGAATCTTGATAAGTATCTACTATGGGCTAGAACTGCCCTGTCCAATCCCAAAGCCACTATCCTCAGATGGCTTCTTAAGTTTAAAGTTAAATTAATTAAAATGAATAAAATTTAAAATTCAGTTCTTCAGTTGCACTAGGTACATTTTCAAATATTCAGTAGCTACATGGAGCTGGTGGCTAAGGTATTGAATGATATGGAATATAACATTTTCATTAATAAGTTTCTTTTATCTTCAAAACTGGCTTTGAATAAAACTTATTTTCCTATAAATTTGACTCCAATTGTTTCTGGAGCAGAGAGCAGTTTAGCTCAGCCTCTTCCTCCAGGCTGATATTAGTATCATCTGTTAACACTTTTAGTGACCCGGGCAGGAGCTAAACCCATTCTCTTCTGATCTGCAGTCAGGCATTTTATCCATTAGGCCAATAAAAATCCCAGTCACTCAGAAGACTGAGGCAGGAGGATCTCAAGTTCAACCTGGTCAATTTAGTGAGACCCTGTCTCAATATAAAATTTTAAAAAGGGTTGGGGATGTAGCTCAGTGCTTGCTTAGCATGAGTGAGAACCCTGGGTTCAATCCCCAATATCAAAAACAAGACAAACAAAATCCCCAAAACAAAAACCAACAAAACCTCAAGAAAGTGAGGGAGGGAGTGCTCCCAGTGTGTGGCTCAATGGTAGAGTGTTTGCCTACTGTGAGTGAGAATTTGGGTTCTATTTTAGCACTACAAAAAAATAATAAAAATGAAACAAAACTATTAGATATGGACAGTGGCAAACCCCCAAAGTAGTGAGACCCGGGGAAAGGTGAGTGAGAAGGAAAGCCATACATTGAGAGCATTGATCCTTTCCCAATACATTCTTTCCAGATGATAAAACCAAGCCTAGGGAAGAAGTGTCCATCAAACCTGGAAAGGCAGTCTCTGGGAAGAGGCTGAAGCATTAACTCTTCTGTAAACAAATTCTTTTCAGATACCAACCAGTGGCCCCAGGCCCTCTATCAGGTCCAGTACAATAAATTCCAGAAAGTGACCACTGACCCTAGACTCCCTCCCATTTGCCCTATAAAACAGACACTAAATTCCTAAGCACTAAAACTGACCCCTTCATTGATTGATAGAACAAACTCCAAATTCCTGGGTGTCCAAAGAAAATTGATATGCTCACTAGACCACCTCTCAGAATAACCTAAATAAGCCCAGGCCCTTTCTTTGTTCAGTGGCTCATTTTCCATCAGGAAAGTGGGTGCCACCACAGCGTCATTTCGTCCCTGCATTCCCTGCTCCTGTGTGACACTTCATTCCTGAATAAAGCACTGAGCTGATTTGTGAAGTTTTTATTTGTCCGCCCCGCCCCCTTAACAAAGACAATAAGGCGGGTGGGGAGTAAGGTGCTGGGGAAGTGTTGAAAGGAGGGATCTTTGGCTGGAATCAGGGAAAACTCCAAAGAAACAAGACAATACTTTTTTTCTGGACAAATAATAATTTTAAAAAATAATATTTATTAAATGCTTTCTCCGTGGTTATCACAGAGGTGCTACTTTCCTTGGAACATGTAGTTTTGTTTTCTGCAGTAGTGGGAGTCAAATCCATGGCCTAGCACAGAGGTAACTCTACCACTGAGCTACAGCCCCATCCCTTTCGGTTTTGAGAGTGGGTCTTGCTCAGTTGCTGAGGCTGGCCTCTAACTTGCGATGCTCCTGCCTCCCAAGTAGACGGGAGATTGTACAGATTGTTTAGGCAACACGGTCTTGGGCACATCCCTCTTCTCTGGATCTCATCAGAGCATTGTAAAGAAAACAAAATGAAATTATGTCATTTGCAGGACAATGGATGGAACTAGAGACCATTATGTTAAGCAACGTAAATCAAACTCCGAAGGTCAAGGAACATATGTTTTCATTTGCGGAAGTAGAGAGGAAAGAGGAAAAGAAAGGTGGAAACAGACCTCATGAAAATCAAAGGGAGGTGAGTAGAGAAAAGAGGACCAAGGAGTGGGAGGTGGAAAGAGCGGGGGAAGGGCTGAGAAGTGATACTGGACAAATTATATTGTTATACTGTGTGCATGTACGGATATGTAACAGTATCTACAACTATAATGCACCAATAAAAAAATGTGGGGGAAAAAAAGGAAAAATAAAGCAAGCAAGGCAAGACGCTCTCTCGCGCTCTTTCTCTCTCTCTCTCTGTTTGGCCCCAGGGAGACTTCCGGTGAGCGGAACCTAGGTTCCTATTCTGAGGGAGACGCCCGGAGATTTTTCACCCGGACTCTCACCTTAGCGACGCGCGCCTCGTTGCTAGGGGCGGAGGAGCCGGAGGCAGTGGAGGCAGTGGAGGCTGCGGATGCTCTGCGGCTCCGTGGCTCCGCCGGGCCCGGTGCCAGCCGGACCAGCCGCGGGTGGGTATGGAACCCGAAGTGGGAGAAACCGGGGAAGCGGGAGGTGGGAGTCCTCGCGCTTTCTGGGCCGCAGCCACCCACCTGGCCAAGCGGCGAGGAGGTTTCTGGGGGTCACAGTTGGTCTGTTTGGCGTAAGGTTTCCCTCTTGAGGGACTGTTCCTCGCCCACATGCACTTCAAAAATAAGCTTTAGCGGTTCACGTAATGGACAGGGAGAGGAATTTTTGTGGTCTGAAGCGCCAGAAAAAAACTGCACAGGTTGTCCTCAGCCTTCGGAGTTCTGACCTAGAACTGACTCGCTGTGTGACTCTGGGCCACGGTTTCCCTTATCTGTACCATTAGAGGGTCTAACCACACCACCTTCCATATTTCTACCCGTCGCTGTTTCTATATGAGCATTGGTTTAGATGCCTTGGTCTTGGGATGGGATACATAGCTCAGTTAGAGTGCTCACCTAGCATGTATGAGCCCCGGGTTCAATCCCCAGTACAAAAAGAAAAATAAAAGGATTCCTTGGTCTTCCAGAGTGTGGGTTAGATGTGTGCAGAGGAAGATTTGGGAAGAGGAAGGAAGATAAGAAACTATCATTTGCATCAACTATGGACCAGGAAAATCCAAGGAAATAAGGTCTAGTTCACCCAGTTCTGCCCCTATGACCTTTATCAAGTCATAATCCTCTGGGTCCCAGTTTCATGGTACAATATAACGGTTGCATATGCAGTGACATATATCAAGAGTATTGCACTAGACAGTTAAAAAAGAATTCTCTGTGTTGTTTATATGGTCACTGTGTATCTCAAGGTCTTTGAAAAACAGATTTGGGGCAGAAATAGGTCCTGGGGTCCAGATTTATTTATTTATTGCTACACTGGGAGTTGAACGCAAGTATGCTCTACCACTGAGCTATATCCCTAGATCTTTTTATTTTTTATTTTTGAGACAAGATCTTACTAAGTTGTTCAGGCCAGCCTCAAACTTGCAATCCTCCTGCCTCAGCTTCCCAAGTAGCTGGAATTACAGACTTTCATCACTCCACCCGGCCTATTCTCAAGATTTTAAATTGCCTCATTGTATAACATAATTCTTATTGTGATCCATCACTCTGTCAGGGGACCTAATTGGCTTCAGCTTAATATTCTCTAGACTCACATATCGATTTGTATGTGATCTCTGTGTTTTTTTTAAACATCAGAAATTTATTAGTTGCTCAAAACATTATATTGATCTTGACATATCATATATCATATATTTGTTTCAAATGGGGTATGAATTCCTATTATTTCCACGTGTACAGATTGCAGGATCACATTGATTATACAGCCACGTTTATACATACTGCCATACTAGTGTCTGTTGTATTCTGCTGCCCTTCCTATCCCCTCTCCCCTCCCCTCTCCTCCCCTGATCTCTGTGTTTAATATACATTTACTATAAGCAGTATTAACAAGAGTGAAATTGCTGATCGGTGCAGTCATTTTAATAACCATATCTTATTATTAACAGTTTGGCAGTTTGAACTGGAGGCTTTTACATAGTAGGTTTAGTAGAGGTGCAGTATAGTATGCTGATCAAAAGCAGGGCCTGTGGAGTCAGACTGCTTGGGTTCAAGTTTCATTTCTGCCACTTATTTATACTGCAAAAATGGTGCATTATAAAAAATTAACATCTCTCTATCTCACTTTTCTCATCTGCAGAATGGCTATAGTAACTATTTCACAGATATGTTAATGAAATGAATTAATAAATATGTGGCACATAGGGAAGTTCCTGACACATCTTAAGAGCTATTTTTAACCTTCACAGAAAACAGTGAAGAGTTATTACCCCATTTTGCACATTAGGAAGCTGAGACTTAGGTTCAGCAATTTGCCTAGTCCCTCAGAAGAATTGTAATTCAGACCTAGTCCTGTTGAATTCAGACAGTAAGACATTTAATTAAATGTTATTCTGTGCTGCTCATAATTCTCAAAATAAACTACATTGTCAATCAGTGCTTAGAATGTATTTAGATAGGCATAGTGGTGCGCCCCCATAATCCCAGCTACTTGTGATGCTGAGGCAGGAGGATCAAAAGTTCAAGGCCAGCCTTGCAATTTATCAAGACCCTGTCTCAAAATAAAACAATTCTTTTAAAAAGGGTGGTGGTGTAATTCAGTAGTTGAATACCTTTGTGTTTAGTACCAAGTACTGAAAAAAATTTTTTTAGAGTGTACTTAAACTCTTAGAGTTGTTAAAATGTAGGGGCTGGGATTGTGGCTCAGCGGTAGAGCACTTACCTAGCACGTGCAAGGCCCATATAAAAATAAGATAAAGATATTGTATTCAACTACAACTAAAAAATAAATATTTTAAAAAATGCAGTAAAACTCTTCTGTGTAGATGTTTATAATGGGCATTCTGGGCTAGAAGTCAAAAGATTATCTGATTATGAATTTTTTTTGCAGTACTGGGGATTAAGCCCAGTAGTGCTCTACCACAGAGCTACACCCCAGCCCTTTTTATGTAATTTTTTAAAAATTAAAAAAAATTAAAAAATTTGTTCTAATTATACATGTTGACACTTTGTACACAAATAGAGCATAACTTCTCATTCCTCTGGCTGTACATGGTGCAGAGACACACCAGTCGTGTAATCATACATGTATATAGGGTTAAATTTTTTAAAGTTTTGAGACAGAATCTCTTTAAGTTGCCAGGCTGGCCTTGAACTTTTTTTTTTTTTTAAGTTGTAGATGGACACAATACCTTTCTCTTATTTGTTTATTTATATGTGGTACTGAGGATCAAACCCAGGGCCTCACAGTGCTAGGCAAGTGCTCTACCACTGAGTCACAACCCCAGTCCTCCTGCTACAGCCTGAGTTGCTGGGTTCACAGGCTTATGCTACCACGTTCATCTTGGTTATAATTTTGAACAAATAATATATCTGCTTTCTGCAGGTCTCAAAGTAAAGGATTTATATGTGATGATTTTGAAAAGCTCTTTCATCTCAGGTTTTGTGGTTCATACTTAATTATTTTTTAATCTAATTAAAAATTTTCCCACTTTTTATTGGTGCATTATAATGATGGGATTTGTTGTTACATATTTGTACTTATACACAATATGACAATATAATTTAGCCAATACCACTCCCCAGTACTTCTCCCTCCCTCCCCTTATACTTATTTAAAACAAGAAATTTTCCTTTTTACAAAAGCAGTGAACTCTGAAAGTAATTAGTCAACTCTGAAGGTTTTCAATGAACAGAAGAACTATACTATGAGTAAAATAAAAATATTTCATGATGTAATTAAATATATTTTGCATATTTAAAACTAGATGTATAATTGACATTAGATTATACTTTCTCTCATTGGTGGATATGTGAACCTTATAATCTTGGAATTTTGTAAGCTATCCTTTTTTTTTTGTGAGAGAAAATGACACTTAGCAATCTTTTTAACTAAACAAAGTCTTTATTTATCTTGTAAATCTCTTTTCAGTGCAAAGAGATGCTTAGAGAAGAGATTAACCTGAGCATCTTTTCCCTAATTACAGAGATTAGGAAGTGGCTGCCTGAATTATTTTCCAAAGGATAAACATTACAAATAATTAAAAACGCAACTCACCAGAAGATCCTTTTGATTTGGGGGTAAGTAATTCTAAAAGTTACCTTTTCCTTTAGAATGTCCCATGAATATTCTTCACTTGGGAGGTATGGCTCTCTGGAGATACCAGCTAAGAATCCAATCAGATTTAAGCACAGCCAGTCCATTTATAGCACCTGCAATTTCCCATGACCTAGATCTATGGGTGGCACATCTTTTTAGTTGGATGATAATGTCGAAAAATGGGTTAGACTGGCAGATAGGAAGCCCTGCACCCTCTGTCTATGAACAATACAACATTCCAAGCTTTTGGGAAACTATTCTGAAATTTTTAAAATCACATCTTGTGATCTATCATTTAGAATCCTAGAATATCTGAACTAGAAGGGACTGTGTAGATTCACTACTTCTCAACAATTATCTTTGTTGTATTGGTGAGCCTCATGGGATACAGAGATGAATAATCAGAGTCTTTCTTTTTTTTTTTTTTTTTTTGGTTCTGGGAATTGAACCCAGGGATGCTTAGCCATGGAGCCACATACCCAGCCATTTTTTTTTTTTTTTTTTTTATTTAGAGGCAGAATCTCACTGAGTGCTTAGGGCCTCACTAAGTTGCTGAGGCTGACTTTGAACTCGTGATCCTCCTGCCTTAGCGTCCTGAGTTGCTGGGATTATAGGCATGTGCCACCACCCAGCAGAGTCCTCCTTCTTATGGAGCTCATAGTCTACTAAAAATCATTTAGTCTAGTGTCCTGATTTTTTAAATGAGGAGGATGAGGCACAGAGTGAGAACTGCAGCCACTGAAGGACACATGAGATGAGACAGAGTTGGAGCCAGAGCCCAGGGCTCTTGATGCCACACACAGTGTTCTTGCCACTGCATTGCTAGTGTCTAGTTACCTTCTGTACTAGTTACCTGTTCTTCTCAAGAGATCAGTTCTGACAGTGCCTCAAAATGTAGGCTGAAGTTCTTCTGGAAAACTCCAGTTTTTAAGGTAATGGTGTGAATGAGAATTCTTAACTTGGTGACTTTTAGATGCTCCGTGCAGCCTGTTCTTCCTAGAGTAGGCTGCTGGTGCCCATAAGAAACTCATCTCTTATTCTGCAAGCAGAACCCCAGAAGAAACGGGCAGTGGGCATTCTCACTGCCCCATTTACTCCCCTTAGCCTTCCGGCATCTCAGGGGACAGATAGTTATAGAGGACATGGGACCTGAAGCAGCTGAAATTAGCCCCATGTCAGAGTTCTTCAGTCCCAATGAATGTTCTTACTGGTCACATCTTTGGCGCAGTCTCTCTCTCCCCCTCTCTATCTCCCTCCCCCCATCCCTCTCTTCCTCTGATTCACCAGCATGAGTAAATTAGGTGCGTACAGAGTATTTCTGAGTGAAGGACTGGATGGGCATCTTTGATTGCATTATTTATTTATTTTTTCTTTTTAGTTCTGGCCTTGTTAGTTGATGGGAACAATGTAAATAAATCTGAAAAACAATTATTGCTTTTATTCTTTATGACTAGTACAGGTCATCCTATATTAACATGATTCAATTTCTAGATCCGTTGTTCTCAAACTTTTGTCATCAAGTCTCCTTAATACTCTTTTTTAAAATTTTAAAATTTTATTTTTTTATTTATTTGGTACCAGGGATTGAACCCAGTTTTGCTGAACCATTGAGCCATGTCCCCAGCTTTTAAAAATATTTTATTTAGAGACGAGGTCTCGCTGAGTTGCTTTGGGACTTCTCTCAGTTGCTGAGGCTGGCTTTGAACTTGTGACTCTCCTGCCTCAGCCTCCTGAGCTGCTGGGATTACAGGCGTGCACCACCATGCCCAGCCTCTTTACACTCTTAAAAATCATCAAGGACCACAAAGAAGTTTTGTTTATGTAAGTTATAGATTGGGTTCAGGTTCCTGCTTGTCCAACCTCTTATTGATATGAAAACTGATAAATTTCAAATTAGAATACTTGTCTAGCATCTCAGGTGTGATTCCTCAGCCCCACAAAACAAAAACAAAATCTAACAACAAAAAACCTATTACTCGTTAAGATGAATAATATAATTTCATGAAAATAAACTTTCCCAAAAAATTTAGTAGGAAAGAATGGTATTGTTATAATTTCTTTGAAATCTCTTTAATATTTGGCTTAAACAAAGACAACTAGATTCTCGTATCTGCTTCTGCACTCAGTCTATTGCAATATATTGTTTAGGTTGAAGTATGAAAGGAAAATCATGCCTCACACAGACAGCTGGAGAGAGGAGGACCCCTGGACTCCTTAAAGAACCAGAAATCCCCCCTGGTCCCCAGATCACACTTGGAGAACTGCTGGTCTAAGTCATTATCTATATTGTCTCAGTGTCATCATCTCTAGCATCTCATTACAGAATAATTTCATGATCTTTTATGCTGATTTAAGTACCGCAGTGAAATTATTTAAAAACAGTTCAGCATAAGAAGGGTTATAACTTTTTAGAATGTCCAAAGCTCTTCTCTTCCAAGAAGCTTCACTAATATGGATTTAAATTTTTTTTCATTACATGCTTAGTATTTATCTTATTGTGATAGAGTGTACATAACATAAAATTTACCATTAGTGACATTTAGTACCCAGACAGTGTTGTGCGACCATTACTATGGTCTAGTTCCACAACATTCTCATCACCCCCAAAGGACACCAGACCTATTGTTCTCTCCTTGTCTCAACTCTTGGCAGCCACTAATCTGCTTTCTGTTGCTGTAATTTGCCAACTGTGCATACTTCACGTAAGTGGAATCATACTTTGCATGATACTTTGAAGGTTCCCTTTTGCTGTAGCATGTGTCAGTGCTTCATTCCTTTCTGTGTCTGAATAATATTTCATTATATGGGTAGACCACATTTTGTTTATCCACTCATCCCATTGATGAGTTTTGTCACCTTTTAGCTATAGTGAACAGTATTACTGCCATGAGCATTGGGTACCAACTTTTGTGTGAACACCAGTTTTTAATTCTTTTGGATTGGAATTGCTGAATCATAGGGCAATTTTATGTTTAACTATTGAGGAACTTCTTAATGTTTTTTTAAAACTAATGCATGAAAACAAAAATTGTACATGTTAATGAAGTACCATGTAATGTTGCAATACATGTATACATTGCATAATATTTAAATCAGTTTAAACATAATTCTTAAGTGTTTTTAAAAGTTGGTTTTGTTTTTGTTTCTCTGCTAATGGTTTGTTGGCACCTGTAATCCCTTCAAAGTAAAGCAGGAAAAAGAGGAAAAGCACATGCATTCAATTAGTCTTTTTTGTTTTAAAATAATTTCACATAACCATTCTACCGTTGTTGTGCCTAACAAAATTAACAGTACACATTCTTCTTTTTACTAAACAGGAAACACAACTTCCATCAACCACAAGGGATGCTGCTACTCAGATGCCACCTGAAACACACTCCTCTTTCTCAGGCTTCGTGTGGGCTCTGTGCCATAATGGGGAAACTGCAGAGCAAACTCAAACACAGCAGTTACAAATACAGGTACAGCAGTCTTCCCTAGGGTTCTTTTATTTTGGGCAGTTCTGAGTATTGAACCCAGGTTCTCACACACACTAGACAAGTGCTTTACCGCTGAGACAGGATCTCACTAAGTTGCCGAGGCTACTCTTGAATTTGCGAATCTCTTGCTTCAGCCTCCTTGGTCGCTGGGATTCCAAGCACATACCACCGTGGCTGACTTGGGGTCCTTAACTTTATCATGCCTCCATTAAACTCAAGAAAGAGAACAAGGTTACCCCAATAAATTAACGAGCTTAATAATCATCCTTTAACAATGAGAACATAATGAGAACATTAAAATAAAGAGTTCAGAGAATACAACATCCATCCATATTTATTTGGGAACAAAACAAAAAAAGAAAGAAGAAATAAAAAGGGAACAAAGTTAATGACCTTCCCTGAACTGTTTGGTCTGTTTTCTTTTAGCTAAGAAATAGCTTATTAGCTAATATCTGCACCCATTAACGGGGGTGGTGGTGCAGAATAGCCTTTGGGATTTGTGGCTAGTGTGAGCAGACTCCTGTCTTAGGATTCCTTTATCAGGTTTCAATCACTGAGTCATTCTGAGCATTGTCAGAATTCACAGTGTTTCCTTTCTCTACTCCTTTCCCGCCTGACTTGCTGCTGTCGCCTGCACTGCTGCTCCCCTGTCCATCCCAGCATTAGGCCTCTCATTTTCCACCTCTCTTTAGCAGGCCTGACGGAATCATGGAAGAGAGAATTCAAACTAAAGCTTCTCAAGAGTATAGCCCCGCTCATGTGGACGCTGTCTCTGCCGTTGCTGCTCTGAACTCAGACCTTTGTGTCTCTGGAGGAAAAGATAAGGTGAGGTCTGCAGCATTTCCAAGGAAGACAACTCATTTCAGGAGAGGGAAGATACTCAGAAAATCTAGGTTTTCACTTTATTTCTGGCAGCCAGGCTATTAGTGTAACTGTATGGGCTTAAAGTTAGAAGGGCTGGGTTTACACACACCTGCAACCCCAATGACTTGGGAGGTTGAGGCGGAGGATTGCAAGTTTGAGGCCAGCCTCAGCAATTTATCAAGGTCTTAAGCAACTTAGCAGTGAGATCCTGTGTTAAAATAAAAAAAAAAATTGAAAAGGCTGGGGATATGGCTCAAATGTTAAGCTCCCCTGGGATCTGGTGCCCCCCAAAAACGATTGGGTGTAAATCCCTGCTTTGCTTCTATAACTTTAGGTAAGTCTAAATTTTCTGAGCTTCAGTTTCCTCATCTGATAAGTGTAGATAATATCAACCTCACTGGATGATTGCGAGGATTAAATGAGAGACCATAA
Organism: Marmota marmota marmota; assembly: GCF_001458135.2. NCBI lineage: Eukaryota > Metazoa > Chordata > Mammalia > Rodentia > Sciuridae > Marmota > Marmota marmota. The sequence continues at coordinate 1,141,777 of NW_026000101.1, forward strand.
GTAAGATCCTTAACACTCTGCCCGACATGACCACCTGCATGACATTTCTATAAGTGGCAGGTGTTACTGTTCCAGCCCATACATGTTTACAGCAGAAACAGAAGTTGTCAGCAAAAAGAACATCATACTTTCTTCTCCTGTGGGTGAATCGTATTCTTTCCTTGTATGTTTTTGTCTTTTCTCCCGTCGTCATTTTGAATCCAAGTGCTTCCTCTCCTTCATATTGGTTGTGTCCTCATACTCACTGCTAGGAGTAGCAAAAATGCTCTTGCTTTTTGCAGTAAATAATGTCTCTCACTGTCAATAGCCTTTTCAAATCTTCCAATTTCATTTGCTTACTGTATTTCACTGGTTTTAACATGCACTTGTTTTCAAATTTGCCCCTCTGAAATCAGGATGTATCTCAATATTTTAACACTCAAGAGCATTTTGTTTTAAAATCTGTATCATCTTAAATGCAAGAAATTTCATTTATATGACCCTCCCTTGCATCTGTTAGGGTTAAACAGGGCGAGGATTATCCTCTCCATTTTGCAGATTAGGAAACTGGTGTTTAATTAGGTCAGGTGCAGAGGGGGCTGGGCCCACAACAGCACATGCTCTTTGCTCTTTAGTAATGAGCCGTGGGGACTCAGAAAATTTTAAAGTCCTGTTTGGGAAGAGGGATGCTTATGGCAATATATTAACGTGTACACCTGGAAACAGGGTGCAAAAGAATTTTAACAACAGTTCTCTTTGGAAGATGGTATTGTGAATGCGGGTTTTTAAAATTAAAAAATGTAGTCTGTTTTATAATACTGTGAATATATTCAACAGTACTGAACTGTACAGTTAGAAATGGTGAATTTTAAAAAGATACTCTAAGGGCTAAGGTTGTAGTTCAGTGAAAGAGTGCATGCCTCGCACATGTGAGGCACTAGATTTGATCCTCAGCATCACATAAAAATAAATTTTAAAAAATAGTTATTTTTAAAAATTTTTTTAAAAGATACTTTAAGAAAGTACAGGGCTAGGGTCATAGCTCAGTGGAAGAGTACTTGCCTAGCATGTGTGAGGCACTGAGTTTGATTATCAATATCACATATAAGTAAATAAATTAATAAAAAAGAAAGAAAGTGCAATATAATAGGGAAAAAATAATCTAATCCCAGGCAGAATTCTTCAGAATGTACAGCCAGAATCTCAAGGTGAATCCATGTTTCTTGGGGAATGTTTTCCTGAACCATAGTAAGGTTTAGAGGAGTGGCCCTGTTTGGACAGACACAGGGGAATGATCAAGAGGAAACAGAAGAAATTCAAAGCAGGGGTCATAAGGAAGGGCACAAAATAAAACTCTAGGGCTTGAAGCAAGTCCCCTTAGAGAGGCTAGGAGAGGGAGGAAGTAACATGGAAATGGAGTGACTAAACTGCTCTAATGACTCTCTGCAGATAGTCGTGGCCTATAATTGGAAAACTGGAAACATGGTGAAAAGGTTCAAAGGACATGAACGTGAAATCACCAAGGTAATTGTCAAATGATTATCCTGAAGGGAATCTGGAACTGAATCAAGGAATATCTAATAGCTCTAGATATTAAGAGTGATTGTTTAGTCCTAAGGAAAAATACCCAGGCTTTATTTGATGCTGTGAAGTTCTACTCCAGGCAAAGCCAAGTAGAGCAAAACAAAGGTGGAAATATGCAAGATGGCCACCAAAAGGCACACAGATGAACAAAATGTGGGAATATATGCACAATGGAGTATTATTCAACCTTGAAAAAGAATAAAATTCTGATGGGTGCTGTGGCACATGCCTGTAATCCCAGGGCTCGGGAGTTTCAGGTAGGAGGATCACCAGTTCAAAGCCAGCCTCAGCAACTTAGCAAGGCCCTAACCAATTCAGTGAGACCCTTTCTCTTAAGTAAAATACAAAAGGGGCTGCGGATGTTGCTCAATGGTTAAGCACCCCTGGGTTCAATCCCCAGTTCCAAAAAATAAAAAAAGATCTTAGCTTCCATCTTCAAAATCACCTCTTATTCACAATATGACTGCTGTAGCTCCCTTCATCGTGTCTGATCTTGAGGCAGCAGGAAGAAAGAAAGGGCAAGAACAAAGGATTGTATCTGTCAGCCCCCTTTAAAGGGTTTCCTATAAATCGCACTTCTACTTATATTTCATTGGTTATCTGTATCTTCAAGTGGGTTGGGAAGTATTAATTGATAGGAGTACATTGCCATATCCAAAAATATGGGTTTTGTGTTAAATAAGAATGGGAAAATGGGGGCTGTGGTTGTGGCTCAGCAGTAGAGTGCTCACCTAGCAAGTGTGAGGCACTGGGTTTGATCCTCAGCACCATGTAAAAATAAAATAAAGGTATTGTGTCCAACTACAACTAAAAAAAAAAAAATTAAAAAATGGGGAAATTGGTCATGAGTACACTACTTGTAGACTGCTACAAGTATTGAAAAAAAATTCTTAATGAAATATTAGCAAATAGAGTTTAACTTTCCTAGAAAAACACATACCATGACTAACTGAGCTTTATTCCAGGGATGCAGAAATGATTTGTTATTAAGAAATTGATAAATATGGTTCTCTGATCATCTTAGTAGAGATGAGAAGATCCAGTATTAATTCTGAAACAGAATTCCGTGGTCACTTGGTAAAGTAGAAATAAATGGATCTTTATGTGATTAAAAATAAATATGATTCAAACCCCTCCCTGAAACAAAATAAAATGCGTGACATTACAACATGAAGTAGGAGAAACACAAGGGGACGCGGAGACGGGTGGAGGTGCGGTGCACTGCGCACTTGTTGAGCGGTGCCTACGGTGCCGCGGGAGCACACGGGGGATGTTCTGCAGGAGCCCCCAAAGCCGGCGGGGAGGGCCGTGGAGGTGAGGTGGTCTGGGAAGACGTGAGGTTTTAACGGCTCCCCTTGGAGGATGGGAGAGAGAGTCGGCTTTACACAGAGTGGGCACACCATGGAGAGAGGTGGGAGGCAGCCTCCCGCCTTTCCCATCAGAGACCCCCCCCCCCCGTTTAGGAATTGCTTACTGAAAGTGGGGGGCTGCGCGGAGCCACCCTTCCCCGCATTGAAATCCAGTCCGAGGCACAGCGGCGGGTTTCTGTTCTGTTTCCTCTGAGCAGGTGGCCTGCAGTCCCCGGTCGGGCCAGTTCTTCAGCGCCTCTCGGGACAGGCGGGTCCTGATGTGGGACTTGCACGAGGCCTCCCAGCCCAGGCAGCAGCTGTGCGGCCACGCTCTGGCGGTCACCGGCTTGGCCGTGAGTCCAGGTAAGGCGGAGCAGCTCTGCCCGGCGCCGTCGGGCTCTCCCGGCCTGTGCAAGTCCTGCCCCATGGGTGTCTTCTCGCTTTGCTTCCAAAGACGCGTCCCAGCTGTGCACTGGCTCTCGGGACAACGCCCTGCTTCTGTGGGACGTGGGGACCGGACGGTGTGTGGAGAGAGCTTCGGTCTCCAGGAACCTGGTATGAATCCCACCTCGGTGCAGGGCAGGGTAGCAGAGGGGGCCCGGGCAGGGAAGGGCACTGGAAGCTCGCAGCCGAGCACTGTTGGCAGAGCGCGTGCGCAGCGTGGGGAAGCCCCAGGCTCCAGCTCCAACACCAAAAAGGGAATAGAGAGAGAAAAGGCCCAGGAAAGAGATCCGGAGACCCACGGCCAGGCCTCAGAGCCTGGTCCTGATGGCAGCCCCTGCTGACCTCTCGGGTCATTGATGGCAAGCCTTCTGCTGTAGAGAATGACCCCACTAGTGTGTGCTGACATCTAAAATGGTGTCTTCATCTATTTCTTCAACATACATCTAATCCATTTCTTCTGTGGGCTCGACACTGCTAGGAACATGACTAGTGACAGATCTCAGTTCTGTCTACCAAGAATTCACAGCTGGTGTACTGTGTGGCGGCTGCTCTCCTTGGTGTAACATAATAACAAAGAAATAAGCCTCACCTTTTTCTCCTTGTGTAATTTGCTGTTTTTGTTTTTGTTTTTTTCCTGGCCCTGGAGATTGAATCCAGGGTGGCTTACCCACTGAGCCATATCTCCAGCCCTTTTTATTTTTTATTTTGAAACAAGGTCTGGCTAAGTTTCTCAGGGACTCACTAAGTTGCTGAGGCTGGCTTTGAACTTGTTATCCTCCTGCCTCAGCCTCCTGAGCCATTGGGTTTACGGTATGCGTCACTGTGCCCAGCTTTGCTGTGTTTTTGAAGACCTGTTGTTTTCTGGTAGATTTTCATGGTATATAAATTCCATGGCCTTTGGGGTCAGTCATACCTGGTTTCAAATATTTGTGTGAGTTTGTTCTTCTTTTTTTTTTTTTTTTAAATCCAGGGCCTTGAGTATGTTAGCAAGCACTCTGCCCCTTCTACATCCCAGTCCTGGCTTCACACTCACCACTTCCTGGCTGTGCTACACCAAGTTACTTAAGCTCTTAGAGTCTCAGTGTCTTCATTTATCAGATGAGGAGAATTATGTTGCTAGTTAAGGTGAAATGGGGTAACCTGTGTATGTGAAACACCTGTCATCATGCCTGCCACATGGCAGATGCTTCCTTAGTGGTCGTCAAAGTTCATCTTCTCTGATTTTGAAGACAGCTGTCGATAGAGTGAACTTGCTGATGCCCTCTGTGTCTGTGGGCGTTTGCTGTACTGAAGAAACAAAAATCCCGTTTCCTTGTTTTTTGATAACTGTTCCATCCTGCCCTGTGGGGAACTGCAGGGATAAAAAGGACAATGGTCACTCTTCTGAACCCCATGAGGCAGTAGACCAGAATTTCCCTGGTCCCACCTTAGAACAGGGCCTGCTCTCCTGGCTGCCACTGCCAACAGGTCCCTGCCACTTGACTGGCTTTCAGGTGCTCTTAGGCTGCCCGCGAGCTTCTGGTTCATAGCTGCCCCAGCTGCCACCATTGCTGCTGATAACCAAGGAGATGCAGCCAGAGCTGGCTGAAAAGTGTCTGCAAGACATTAAATCCCTTTAAATCAAACTTACTAGTTTGGAATTCTTGAGAAGAGGTACAGAGATGCTCTTTAGCACCAGGTACAGGAATCACAGCAGAAGAATGACTTGGTATGGAGAAGTGTTGAAAGTTTTCCTTTTTCCAGGTCACTCACCTGTGCTGGGTCCCCAACGAACCATATATCCTGCAGTCCTCTGAAGATAAAACCATCAGGTGGGCCACTGAGTGGAGTGAAGGTGTTTCTGGTGAAGGTTTGTGGCTCCCGTGCCTACATCACTTTGCTCCACTCTGCTTCTCCCCTCTGCTCTGCCCTTTCCTGGGACTCCCACCTGTCTGCCCCATGCTGGTGCTAAACTGATGTGGCCCCTTAGATCATCTGGGTACAGGTGACGGTTTTGAGAGCAGCCGACCCATCCAGCTCCCACTATGTGAGTGGGTTCAGGTTAACCCTAGGATAGGCCACTCAGCCTCCCTGGCTCCACTTGCCACCCCTTCATGGCTCCAGGGGTTCCCTGTCACCAGCATTCATTTGAAAACCTTCTTGGGGAGTCAGTCAGGAACTACATCAAGGGATTCAAATGAAGTCAGTAGTGCGCAGAGTGGAGTGCATGACTAGAAACTTTGGTTCTCAAAAGAGATTTTATTTAGAAAATGGTTAGAAATGAGATAAAGTGATAAAAATGAGACGAAGCAAAACAAAACACTCTCCTGTGAACTCCAGGGTCAGGGCTTCTGAATCTGTTTATCTGTTCTGAAATGAAGACTGCGCTCTAGATCATAAAAAGTATCTTTTAAAAAATTAAAATCATAGGCATAGAAATAGTCTCTTGTCTAAAGCAGTGTCCTGAAGGACCAAATTAACAAATTGACTTGTACAATTAAATGTGGTCTAAATTCTTATTAACAGATCTCAAAATAGAAAACTCAGGTGTCACTCAGTTTGGTTATTTCCTGTCAACTTTAGCATCCTAGAGATTGCACCAATTCAGGCAGCTATATTCAGGTAAATCATAGTATTACATTCTTGTCGTGACCCCTTGCCCGCAAGGAAGACGCAACTCAGGAATCTTCTTTCAGCAGTTTATTCAGGCCTTGATTCATGTATCTTCTTCTAGTGACCCCGCCCAAGCACAGCCTAATAAAGCCTCCCGCATACCAATCCCAAGCTGCCACGTGGACCTTTCTCATAGGGTGGGAAGGGACTGCGTGCCAATTCTCCATATTAGGAGTTGTTTATCACAGGCCACAGTGGAAGCCGGCGCCATCTTCTAATGGCGGCCACGGTCTAATTCGAACGGCTCACCACACATTCTGACTGACCTCCGTAGCAAGGAGCCAAGACTTTATGTGAGTGAGATATTACAGATCTGTTTCAGGCACATTTACTCTAAACTCATTTCCTGCTTTAATTTCTTTCAGACTATGGGACAGTCGGGGGCTACAGGTGGCTCACATGTTTCCCACAAAGCAACACATTCAGACCTACTGCGAGGTCAGCATGGATGGTCACAAATGCGTCTCCTGCAGCAACGGTTTTGGAGGCGAAGGCTGTGAAGCCACAGTAAGAGACTGTGTGGGGTCCAGGGGCCTGGTTACTGAGGAGCAAATTACTTGCTCTGGCTTCATGACTTTAGCTGGACTAACAGACTCTGCTATTGGCTCAGGCCTATTTTAGGTGTAACTGTGGGTGATTCTTTACAGTCCAGATGCTTCTTTTAAGAAATATCCATTAACCTAAGCCTCTCTAAATTGGTAGTAGACAAGAGGAACAGGATAACAGTCAAGATTGAGAGGAGCTAAACAGAACCTGTTTGCTAATGTCACTACTCCCAGCAGAGTATATGGGGAAGGTCAATTGAAGAGCCAGATGTATTCCCATTGTGCTGGGTCCCTAATGAACCATATATACTACAGTCCTCTGAAGATAAACCATCAGCCTTAGTAAAGGAAGTTTGAGCTCTTTAGGGAATGTGGAGCTCCTGGGTTAGTCTAGAGCCCACTCCATCCCTGTCCATGTGCCTTCCATGCAATTAATTTCAGGATAGATTGTCTAGACTCCTCCAGAGTATCTTAGATTCATCATTATAGAGTATCGTTATCACATGCACTATCTTCTTTAATCCTTAAAACAACCCTATGACTTAGGTACTGATGAGGGAATAGAGGCCTGGCCAGCTGAAATCTCTTGCACATAATCACACTCCTGCTAAATGGCAGATTGGGGTGTTGTAAGCTTTGGATGCAGGATTTCATCTCCAGGCTTATGTATGGCATGGTTTCCAGTGACTTCATTGTTTTTGGACAGTTCAGTTTGCTCTCCTCCCTGAACGTTACTCTCCAGGTGTGACCTGATCTGTACCAATGAATGGAACTGGTGGGACTGTCACTAGACTGTCACTAATACCTAGACTCTAGGCATTACCCTAGAATGTTTGCACTTACATGTATTTATGAGAAGGTGTTCCTAATTACAGGGTCACACAAGACCCACAAATGCCAAAAAGCTGGTAAAAGGCAGCTCTTGAGTTGTCATGGAAAGCAAGAAATTCCATACTGTTCCATTACACTGCAGGCCTGGGAGCTTTTACTCCTCATGAAAAAGGCAACAGCACTTCTGGCACATTCTTAACCAGTGTTTGGGACATAGTTGTTGCAAAATAATCACCTGGTGGGTGGATGGGTGGGTGGGTATGATGGTTGAAAGAAGAAGTTCATGTAGCTACAGGAGCAGGTAAGTGGAGGACACAGGAGGATCGTGGGCGGCTGGGAAGATGGATAGTAGTGAATGAAGTGCGTGTGAAGCTGAGGAATGTGTATGTACAAGCTGGTCCATAAAAATTTACTTTGCAGTTGTGGGACCTAAGGCAGACAAGAAACAGAATACGTGAGTATAAGGGGCATTTCCAGACAGTTGCATCCTGTGTTTTTCTACCAAGAACATTGGCCTTGGTGCCTGCAATTGCTACCTCATCACATGATTCCAAGGTGAAGATATGGAACCAAGATACTGGAGGTAAGGAGACTGCTGTAGTGCTGCTCAAAGATACACGGGGTTCTAAAACTCCTGCTTCCCATTGGTCATCATGTTCAAAGCCAGCCATCTCCTGCCACCGTCTAGTTCCCTAAGTGGTTAAGAGATGACACCTAGATGCTAGTCTCTCTCTGGTTGACCTCTGGATAGAAACTATCACCATGTATCTCGTGATGCATAGAGTCATTCCTGAGAACCCAAACAAAATCTATTTGGCTCTTATGTTCTTTTTCCCTGAAGTTTCTCATCAAGTTTTAACTGGTGATGCTCAAGATGTGTGGAAAAGGGACCAAGAATTGCCATATTTGAATTCCTTTTTCAAGGACTAAATCAAAAGCTTGGTGGGATTCAGGGACAGTAAGAAAAGTCTCAGAAAGATTTGTTTCATTTGGACTCTAGAACTGGTTAAGACCATAGTAAGGCTATGACACTTCAAAGCACCAGAGAAAAGGTGTCTGTGGATCGTGGCTCCCCACAGTCCTGGACATGCTGGAGCTGGCTCCTACTGGTCAATTGTTAGACACTCGGTGATTTTTTTTTTGGGGGGGGGGCACTGGGGTTTGAACCCAGGGGTGCTAAACCACTGAGCCATATCCCCAGCCTTTTTTATTTTTATTTTTTATTTTGAGACAGGGCCTCACTAAGTTGCTGAGGCTGTCTTTGAGATATTCAGCAATTTTGTGAGCTAGTTTTTAAACCTTTGATAGCAAGAAAGCTGGTCATGATGGGGGCAAGTGCTATGAATAAGTGTTGGAAACCAGAAAGCTGGCTGCCCAGCACCCTGCTGCTCCTGTGCTGCTCCGCCCTAGGCAGGTCAACCTCTCTGTAAGGATAAGAATGCATTATTTAGAGAACTTCAAACCACATCCTTCCAACAGAAGTCCTCCAGAAACTCAGTTCCCCCAGGGGGAGAAAGGGTACCCTCTCAAAAGAGTTGGGACCATGTCTAATGGCTCTCTGCAAACAGCTGGGGCCTCAAGCGTTAGTACAGACAGGCCTGTTGTCCCCTTACCTGGAGTGCCCTTTCCCAGCTGCCCAGGTGCAGCAGTCGTGGGTGGTAGGCAAGCACAAGTTTTTGGTTTAGAAATCATGAACCTAAGACCAGGGAAGTGAGGGCCTGATAGTGTTGACCTGAATGGATGGCACTGATGCCTTGCCCACTGGGTGTGTACCTGAAGTTCTTAGAAGAGTGGCCTTTGAGATGCAGATGGAAGGAGACTGAGTCAGCTTGACACCCCCAAAGACTGCTTGCAGGTCCCCATTCTCTTTTATCTTGAAGGGAGCCAACAGCTACAGATCTGTGTCCTTGTCTGTTTTCCCTGTCCCTGCTCTGCCTTGGTCTCTGAGTAGGTAAGGCCCCAATTGTTTGCATGCACTTCTTGGTGGCATCGATCTTGTTTGGCCTGGGCCCCTTTCTGTGCAGTTGAATTCATGACATTGACCCAAGTTCTGCCTTACCTGCTGGTGCACCTTCCCATGAAGCAAGTGGGGCCTTGTGTGTTAGACGCTTGTCCACCATGCGGCCTGCGCAATGGTTTCATTAATGAGGTTCTTGGCATAAAGGTAGCTAGAAGAGATTGAAATAAAACACACAGACTCAGTTATTTTATTTCTATTGCCAGGTCCGAGATGGCTCCCCTCTCTGGCTCCAACCTCTAACCGCCCAGCAGGGCAGCAAGGATTACTCAGGGCTAGCAGGAGAGAGAGAGAGTGAACACGCCAGGGAGTAGCCTTTTATTGGGGAACAAGAAATTCAGGGGATAATTCCATCCAATGAAGGTTGAGGGGGGACTGCACTCCAAGGTCAGGGTCAGTGATTGGGCCCCCAGGGTCAGTGGTCAGTCACACCCCCACACAGACGGGTTCTCTCATCAGGAAAGGGCCGGGAAAATTCCGACACAGCCAGAAGCCTTAGACCCTTAACGGGAGCCGCCCAGTCACGTGTCAGGATGGCTTCCCACACGCTTGTGCATTAGACAGTCCAGCACGTGCTTTATTCCCTTGGATTTCTCAGGAGGACCTGGCGCATTGATACAGTCACTCACTGCATAATGACGTTTCAGTCAACCTCAGACCACATAAACACTGGCGTATACCACATGGCCTCGGTGTGTAGTAGGCTGTACCACCTAAGTTTGCTTAGTACACTCTGTGATATTTGCATAACAATAAAATTGTCTAATGATGCATTTCTCAAATTCATTCTGTCATTAAGCCATGTGTGACTTCATTGCACTCTGGCCTAAACTGTGGATATCCCCTTCCCCTCAGCCTGCCTTTTCACCTTGTCTCTGGATGGATCTGGACCCCTAACTTCCCTGGCTGTTGGTGATCCCATCTCCTTATTATGTGCAAGTTTCAACAGAGGAATTCACCTACTCAGAGTGGACCACAGCCGAGGGCTTGAGCTGGAGGAAGTGGCAGCATTCTGAAGCCGAGAGACATTCACCAAACAATATCAAACCATGGCCCTCTGTGTGGCTTTGTTTTTCCATGTTATCTTGGGGCGGGTGGAATATAGGGCTGGTGTTCTTTGCTTAGGTTTACTTAGAAGGTATATCAGTGTTAGAAGTCAATTTAAGTTCAGTGGTTCAAAATCAGGTATGAAATTTAGAAACACGGACTAAACATAAAGTTTACAATCTAAGTTAAACCCAAATGCAGTGTTTTAGTGAGCATTTGGGACAACTCTTCAGGGGAAAAAAAAATGTTTTATTCAAAATGATGATCTAAAGATATAGGAGTGATGGACCTGCGACTGTGAGAAGAAGCACGGAGCTTGATTCCATCCGTCTCTCCACAAAAATAAATAAATAAATAGATAGATAAGAATAAATAAAAGGCAACAGGAATAGAATCTGCTTTAGTTGCCTCAAAAAATAATTGAGATGGGAAAGTAGCTCAGCCCATAGAGGACATGGATCGTCTACATAGTTTAAGCTCTGGGCATCGCTCCTCAGCACCGAAGGATCAAAGCTGGGCGAGAAAGCCAAAGCCTCGGCTTCTACCCAGAGCAGGGGAGGTGGTAAACTCCTGCCCTTGCATGTGCCTTCCTAGACCAGCGCTGCTGATGTGCTTCAAGAGGCTGACCAGCACAAGGACATCACCCAGATCATAAGAGTTATCTCATTTCCATGGATAAGAAAATGGACAGAGATTAAGGTTGAAAAAGTTTATTTGTAATTTGAATATTTTATATAAATAAAATTTCATACATATATATACACATACATACACACACGTATATATATGCATATATAATATACATATTTATAAAAGATATACATATTTATAAAATATGTATGTAACTATATTAAAATATTTATAAATATACAAATATTAAATTATATAAATATATTTAATATATGTTAAATGTATAATATAGAAATGTATATATATTTAATATCTTTATGTGGTGCTGAGGATCAAACCCAGTGCCTCACACATACAAGGCAGGCGCTCTACCACTGAGCTACAGCTACAGCCCCGAAAGGAGAGAATTTTTAAAAGGGAAAAATCATCACAAGAACATCTGAAGACATTATCTGCTTCACTTTTCTTTTTTTTATTTATATATAATAGCAGAATGCATTACAACTTTTATTACATATATAGAGCTCAATTTTTCATATCTCTGGTTGTATACATAGTATACTCACACCAATTCATGTCTTCATACATGTACTTTGGATAATAATGATCATCACATTCCACCATCATTAATTACCCCATGCCCCCTCCTTTCCCCTCCCACCCCTCTGCCCTATCTAGAGTTCATCTGTTCCTCCCATGCTCCCCCTCCCTACCCCACTATGAATCATCTTCCTTATAACAATGAAAACATTTGGCATTTGGTTTTTTGGGATTGGCTAACTTCACTTAGCATTATTTTTTCTAACTCCATCCATTTAGCTGCAAATGCCATGATTTTATTGCTGAGTAATATTCCATTGTGTATATATTTCACAGTTTTTTTAATCCATCTATTGAAGGGCATCAGGTTGGTTCCACAATGTAGTGATTGTGAATTGTGCTTCTATAAACATTGATGTGTCTGTGTCCCTGTAGTATGCTGTTTTTAAGCCACTGTATAATTTTTATATTTTATCTCAAGTGTAATAATTATACAAAAATATCAGATGCCTTTAAGGGTACAACTTGCTGAATTTTTATTAACTGAATAAACTCTGATAAGCAGACTCAGATGCAGAAGGGTAAATATCCAGGAACCTGAATGGTTGCCACAGCACTCCTCTCCATGCCTGTTTGCTAAGGAATTTGTCACAGCATACATTGATTGTGCCACTTTTCAATGTTATGTAACTGCTTTGTGATAGATAGAAAATATGGCCACAAGTTTCTCCCATAGCTGAACGTGCATCCCTTTGTGACATGAATTCCTCTCCTCCAGAGGGACAGTCTATTCCATGCACCTTTAACCTGGGCTGGTCTTTTGACTCAGTTTGACCAACACAATACAGAGGAGTGGACTCTGCACCTCCTGAGGCTGGACCTTGAGATGCTTTGCTGGTCTGCTTTGGCCCTCTAGGACTGCTGCTCTCAGACTGCCACATAAAGAGGGTCATCTAGGCTACATGGAGAAGAACCAAGCATCACCAGAGCAAGGTCATGCGAATGAGGTCACCTTGGGCCATCCAACCCAGCCAGCTCTGCAGCTCAGTGCTAAGTAAACTCCAGATATCAGAAGAGAAACTCCACAGCTAGCCCCACGAGATCATAAGAAATAATAAATCATTGTTTTAAGACCCTGAGTTTCAGAATGGCTTGTTACGCAGCAAGACATCTAAGTGGAACAAGCATGTATTCTTTTTATTTTTGGTCAGGCTTCTTTTGCTCAACACGTTTATGAGATTGATCCATATCGTATGTAGCTGAATACCCATCATTTTCATTGTTCATTGTACATTATGTGAAAATACTGTGATTTATCCATTTAACTATGGATGGGCATTCAGGTGGTTTCTAGTTTCAGATTCTCACAGGTAGTGCTACTGTGAACATTTCTGCCAACAGGTTCTCTGGTGAACATCTGCATGTTTATGTGCTCATTCTGTAACCAGCAATGGACTTGATGGGCTATCCTGTACTCACACATGGTCACTTTCATAGATACTGCCCAACAGTTTTCCAAGGAAATTGTGCTACGGCTGTAGAAGAGTTAGAGTTTCAGTTGTCCCACAAACCCTAGCCAACACTCTGTGCTCTTGAACTCTCCAGTCTTGTTTTAAAGTGTGCAGATGCTGAGGAGTGACCCATGGGAGTGTTAGCTCCGGGAGCCAGCAACAGAGGAAACTGGACCAACCGGTTTTGACATCCATCCCCCTCCCTGGTGCCTTCAGTAAAGAGGCCAGAATTTAACAAAAAACTTTATACAGTGCTCTGCATTTTCCATAGAACTTTCATAATCATCATTTCATCCGAGTCTTTCAAGAAAATAATACTTAGATGGGCAGGGTGGAGATCATTACCTCTGGTCTATCTATGGGAAAAAGTGGCTCAAGGTCAAACAGCGTGTGACAGAGCCCAGATGGGAGCTCAGGTCTTGGGACATGGAGCCCGGTTCTTCTTCCAGGTTTATGAAATAGAGAATACATTCACATAGTCACAGGAGTACAAAAGGTTCTAGGATGGAAAGCCTCCCTCTCCAGGCCAGCTGCCTTCTGTCTGGCGCCCTCTGGAGTTATCCATCAGCTGGTGCATCCTATTTTATGCATATGACAAAAAAAAAAAAAAAAAACAGGTTTTTCCCTAATACCACTTTTACCATCAAAAGACAGTATGAGTTCATCTTGAAGAAAAAGCTGTGAAAGACTGTTTCATTAGATAGAAAGATGATAAGGTGAAAGGAGAGACTTTAAAATGGGGATCACATGATTTATAAAAATTTTCTATATAGAGAGACATGTGTCAGAGATTGTCTCTGCTTGAAATCCCAGCATGCCTCTTCCTAGCCCTGTGACCTTGGGAAGTGGCTTAACCTCTCTGTACCTCAGGGTCTTTATAAAATTAAGAAGATGGTGATAATAGCACCTACACATAGAAATGTCATCATGGCTAAGGAATACAATTTAGGAAGAGCCCCTAGAATATGCCCTAAATGTTGAGGATTATTATATTCATCTGAGTTTCCTAATTTTCCTATCGTGGACTTATCTTACAGTAAAAGTTAAAGATTAAATTTTCTGAGAGAAGGGAAGTTGTACAGCTATAGAGAGGGGCACAGATGAGAGAGACAGTGTGGGCACAGAGAATGGGGAGAGGCCAGGAGGCCTGAGGAGAAGCAGGAACAGGAGCCTGCAGACCAGAAGAAGTGGGACATCTCTGGATTCCTGGTTGTGACACTGCCAAAGACCCGAGAGTCCTGTCATGCTCTGTTTACTGTTGCTATAATGGAACACCTGAGACTGGATAATTTACAAAGGAAAAAAGTTCGTTTGGCTCATGGTTCTGCAGGCTGGAAACCTAAGGCCATGGTGCAGGCTTCTAGTGAGGTCTTTGTGCTGCTTCAACTCATTGCAGAAAGTGGAAGGGCAGATGGGCCTATATGGAAGAGAGGAGCAGCAGGAGTGAACTTGCTTTGTAACAACCCATTTTCATGAGACTGAACCCACTCCAGAGAGAAAGGCATTAATCCTTTGTAATGGCCTGATGCCCTGTTACAGGCCCTTACACCTCTTACCACTCACAGTGGCAAATATCAACATAAGTTTTGGAGGAACAAACCATATTCAAACCTTAGCATTTACCTCTCAGGCAAAAATAAAATCATTGCATCCACAAATCTTAACTTGTTCCCAAAATCTATCTCCGAAGTCTTAACTTTTTCCAGCACTAACTGAAAAGTCCAAAATCTCATCTGTGTACCTGTGGAATCAAAATAAGTTATCTACTTACAAAATGCAATGGTGAGCACCTATAATCCCAGCCACTCAGGAGGCTGAGACAGGAGGATCACAAATTTGAGGGCCACTTTAGTAACTTCCACACTTAGCAACCTAATGAGACCCTATCTCAAAATAAGTAGTAAAGCATCCCTGGGTTCAATTCCCAGTGGTGACAGAGAACAAAACAGGACAGGTTTAGGGTAGACATTCCCACTCCAAAAGGGAAAAATGGTACAGAAGGAAGGAATGACAGGTCCCAAGCCAGGTCAACTCCAGGAAGGCAGACATTTAAGTCTTTTTTTGGAAGGGCGGGTACCAGGGGTTGAACCCAGAGTGCTTAACCACTAAGCCACATGCCCAGTCTTTTTTTTTTTTTTTTTTTTTTTTTGGTACTGGGGATTGAACTCAGGAGCGCTGGACCACTGAGCCACATCCCCAGCCCTATTTTGTACATTATTTAGAGACAGGGTCTCAGTGAGTTGCTTAGTGCCTCACTTTTGCTGAGGCTGGCTTTGAATTCACAATCCTCCTGTCTCAGCCTCCTAAGCTGCTGGGATTACAGGCGTGAGCCATAGTGCCAAGCCCCAGTCTTTTATTTATTTTTTATTTTTATGTGGCGCTGAAGATCGAACCCAGTGCCTCACATGTGCTAGGCAAGTGCTCTACCGCTGAGCCACAACCCAGCACCGCCCCCCACCGGTTCCTTTTTTATATTTATTTAGAGACAAGGTCTTGCTAAATTGCTGAGGCTGGCTTTGATCCTCCTGCCTCAGCCTCCTGAGCTGCTGGGATTACAGGCATGCGCCACCATGCCTGTGCAGACGTCGAGTCTTAAAGATCACCTCTCACTCCAGGTACCGCATACTTGGATGTGAGGCAGCCCCACCCCAGGGCTCAGTCCCTGCGTCAGCTCCCCCAGGTTGGAGTTGCGCACTGGTGCTGCAGCTTTCCCAGACAGGCATCGCATGCTGTCGACGGCTCTGCTGTTGGGGGGGGGGTGTCCCTGGGGTGGTCTCCTTCCGCTGGCTTCCCCAAGGATTGCTGCAGTGGGGAATCTGCAGTGGCCCCACCCCGTGGCTGACCTTGGCCTGCCCCCCACCTCAGGCTATTTGCAGCATCCTTTAAAATCTAGGTGGAGGTCGCTATAACAGAATACTTGAGACTGGATAATTTATAAAGGAAAGTTTATTTAGCTCACAGTTCTGGAGGCTTCTGTCCAGCTCTGGTAAGGGCTTTGGCTGCTTCAACTCATTGCAGAGAGCAGATGAGCAAACGGACATGTGTGGAGAAACCAGTGAGAGGGCCTGAGCTTGTTTGATATCAACCCACCATTGCAAGAATGATCCTCCTCCTGTGAGAAAAGCAGCAATCCCTCTTAGCGACCTAATCACCTCTTTAAAAGGCCCCACAAACCGGGCACAGTAACATATGTCTGTAATCCTATCTATTTGGGAGGCTGTAGCAGGAAGATCACAAGTTCAAGGCCAGCCTGGGCAACTGAGCAAGACTCTGTCTCAAAATAAGAAACAAAAGGGCTGAGAATGTGACTCAGTGCTGTAGCACCCCTGGGCTCAACTCTCAGTACTGCAAATAAGTTAGTTAATTAATTAATTAATTTTAAAAGGCCCAGGATGTAGTCCAGTAGTAGACCACCTGCCCAGCACATGTGAAGCCCCGAGTTCAAACTCTTGTACTTAAAAAAAAAAAAAATGCCCCATCACTTTTCAACATTGTCACCATACCAGGTCCCTTTGCCAGTGTTGCCATCTAAGCATTTCAAGAGCAGAGATGGAGCCCGGCCTGACAGGCTTCTCGCCTGCCATTTGGAGGAGGTCCTTGAGACCTTCCTTGTACAGAGAGTCCTCAATTAATTCTGCCAATGTCTTCGTGGCAGGACTCATGCAGAGAATGCTTCAGAATATATGGGAGGACTGGCCTGCACGCCTGGGCCATCTCACACCAAGGACCTCCTGCACGGGCAGTTTGAGAGGTTGAAAGACCAAATGCTTTATGCTCAGACCAGCTGGTGAAGAACTCTGAGTCGCAGTCCTGTGTTTCTAAACATATCAGCCACCGAATGCAGAAGGTATTTTGTCCTTTGGCTGCAGCTGGAGCCTGCCCTCTGCACACAGGACACAAAGACTCGAAAAGCCAGAGGCCTGTCCTCGGGAACACGGGGAAGAGCAGCACTGGACCACCAAGCTTCCAGCCTCAGCTCTGACATTTAGTGTCTATGGGGGTGAAATGGCTTAATTTCACCAAAATCCAACTGCTCCTCACAGAGTCCCTTGAGTTAAGCTGGGAATATTCACGCCACCTGAGCTGTGACATGATTAAAAAGATGTTGTATGGGGCTGGGGTTGTGGCTCTGTGGTAGAGCACTTACCTAGCATGCATGAGGCACTGGGTTCAATCCTCAGCACCACATAAAAATAAAATAAAGATATTGTGTCCACCTAAAACTAACTAACTAACTAAATATTTTTTAAAAAGATGAAGTATGTGAAGGAATATCTAGTTCTTGTGAGGCTGAGGCAGGAGGATATCAAGTTTGAGGCCAACTTGGGCAATTTAGCAAGACCCTGTCTCAAAATTTTTAAAAAAGGACTGGGGATGAGCTCAGTGGTGGAGCAATTGCCTAGCCTGTATAAGGTCTTGGGTTCAATCCCAGTACTGAAAAAAAAAAAAAAAAAAATCCAGATCATGTAATTCCTGCAAAGTCTTAGGCTGGGAAGTAGCATCATGTCAGTGTTTCTATCTTTATTCAAGTGACGCAGTCTAAAAGTAAAATAAAATAACAAAACAAAGCAGCCCATAATCCTTAGTCACAATTTTAAAATCTCAAGCTCTGAAAAAATTTTTCCCATTAAATTTTGTGTCCAAACTTGATCTGATCTTGTTTTTATTATTTTTGGTGTCAATGTTCATGAAAAACTGCAGAATATTGTCCAAGATCACATTGGGAGAGTTGTTCAATGGATAACAAATGCATATTACCTTCCTAAAATATGAAAAGCTCTAAAACACATTTGGCTGCAAAGGTTTTGCATAAGAGACTGTGACTTGCAATGGAAATTCTGACGACACACAAAGCCAGTGCGGGGGACTCCTAATCCCAGGTGGGGACTCACCAGCCTCCTTAGGCTGTCGTGTCCTTGGGGATCCCTTATGAACCTAGAGATGAGTAAATCAATTCGAGCCAAGGAGCACATTGAATGGTTTTCTCCCAAATCACTACTCACACTGCAGCGTGTCTCTGAATCTCCTAAGGATCTTGTAAAATGCAGATTCTGCCTCAGAATGAGTCTGAGTCCTGCATTTCTCATCCCCAGGCCATGTGTGTGGGGCTGGGGCTGTCCTAGACTCTGGGCAGTCCTATGGCCATCACCTAATCATAAAGCCCACCCACCTCGGTCATGGTCTTCTTCTCCATCCTCCATTGCCCACTGACCTGCTTCCCTGTTCCTTCCCAGATGGCTTGTAGCAGCAGCACCTGCCTCTGCACCACGCCTGGCTTGGCTCCACCAAGTCTCATGACTCTGCTTGCCCAGATCCAGCCAGGGTACTGCTTAGGCCAGGCGCTTTTCCAGCTGGCTGACCTCGCCCCCCACCCCCACCCCAGGCATAAACTAAATTAAACTCCCAGATTTCTGAGATGCCTCACTATCTCTCCTGGGAATCTCCCCAGAAAAATTTTCCACTGTTTTCAAAGGACTCCGTGGTCCTGACCACCCACAGATATTATGATGATGCGTTTACTCACTAGACACTTAGTGACCGCTAAACAACTAGTGACCCGGAAAATGGCCCCCACCTGTGTTGTTTATCTCACTGCTTGCTGTGCCCTGACTGCTTTCTTACCTGCCCCACCTGCTTACCTTTAAGTTCCAGATTCTGAGTTGCAGAAAACTCTGACTTATTTTCCAAGATAGCTTTCTTACTACAAAAGTAGTATGTATTCATTTGAAAACTTAGGAAATACAGATGGCAAGAAGAAAATGAAAATGTTAGCACCTCTCACCCAGAGATAACCATTGTGACATTTTCCTCAGGGATGTTTAGTCTTTATACATAAATTTGACTTTATAAAATCTGCCTCATACTATATAAATTCGTTAGAAAACTGTTTTCCCTCTTGCATTTATAGTATATTGTGACCATATTTACAAGTCAATGAAAAGTCTTCTGGAACATCATTTTAAATGATGATATAGTTTTCTTCTTAACTGATGGGCTTTTGGGCTGTTGTCAATCATTTGTGGTTAAAATAAAACTGCAATGAGGGGCTGGAGATGTGGCTCAATCGGTAGCGTGCTCGCCTGGCATGCGTGCGGCCCAGGTTCGATCCTCAGCACCACATACAAAGATGTTGTGTCCACCAAGAACTAAAAAATAAATAAATATTAAAAAAAAAAAACTGCAATGAACATCTTCATGCAACCAAAACATATCTCTTGGCTACTCCTGGGGAATGAAATTATTAAAACAGATATATGAACATGTCATGTTTTGCACTGGTATTGTCAAGCCGGGATGCATGACTTCCAAACTGTTGAATACACACTGGATCCTCAGTGTCTTGAATCCCCACTGACCTTAGTTAACCAGCAGAGAGAGGAAAGTGGGGAATTCCCAATCTGAGAGGAACCGGAAGGACTGTGTATTAATTTGAATCACATCACACTGTCTCCACTCAGAAAACTGCTTCAAGGTCTTCTTCAGAGATCTCAAACTTCCCAAAGTCTACAATTTTATTTTCACACAATCTAAGCTGGGCTGAAGTCTGTACTCATTTCTGCATTTATTCTTCCATCCAATTTTTATATATTTAAAATTAAGGGATTAGATCAATAAGGAATTGGTTAAGCAATTTATGGTATAGCTAGTCAGTGAAATTTAAAAACTGAAGAAAAACTATGTACTCACACAGAATGACATCTCAGACACATTATTAAGTGAAAAAAGAGAGGCTTATTACGGCCCATACAATATGCACATTTGGGTAAAAGGAGAAAGAGGAACACGTGGACATTTTGTTTGAATTTTTGTCTTTGGAAAGACGCAAAGAAACCTATTACCTTAATTTCTAGGGAAATTAGGTAGCTGGAAGAGGAGAGTTGCCTTGCAAAATCAATCCTCTCTCAGGTGAGCCATGGGAATGTATTGCCTATTCAAAAATAGAGTTGAATAACAAAATCAAATGGGGGAATTGGGGCATTTGATTACATCCCCAATCAGATACGTTTATTTATTTCTGTTTATTCTCCAAATGCCATTGAAAAGATCACTATTAGAATCAGAGGACTATAAGTACAAGGAGAAGGTTAGAGGGGACATGAATATAATTGGGGACATGATATGGGTGATGGAAGACATCCTCGCTGTCTTTTGGAAAACAGTGAGGCCGTGGCACAGATCGCAGAACCAAACATACTTGTTTATATTTTCGTGTGTATAATAATCACATATATATGTATACAAATACATATATTCCATTTGCATTTCTTTTCCCATGACTTGCCTGATTGTATAAAAATATTAACAGGTCTAGTTAACATTTACTTGGGTTTCTGAATGCCATTCACTGTTATAGTCTGTGTATTATCTCATTTAATCTGCTGGTCAAGTACATGGATTATTGTCCCCATTTTCAGGGAGGAAACTGAGACTTGGAGAAGTTAAGTAGTTTGCTTATCTCCGCTGCTAGTAAGCAGAGTCTGGATTCTGAGCGAGGACTCTGACCCCACACAGACCTACAAGTCTGACTTGCTGGAGAACCCGGACTCTCCCTGCCTATCCTAAACTGCCTCTCCTCTGACATTTTTTCCACTGGATTATTTGCATTTTGCAAGAGCTCTTTATGTTTTTATTGCAGGTGCTTAGAAGGGGGAAGGGTGGGAAGGGTCTGTAGGGTACCCTGCCTTTGGTCAAAGCCCGGCTATGCAGGAGTCAGGAGAGGTCAGCAGGAGGCCACCAGAACGGTCTAGGACAGTGGAAGAAGAAGACGAGCCCCACACAGAACAGGGGCCTTCGAGGGTGAGTGGACTTCCACCCCCTCAGAGACAGGTTGAGAGTGACTCACGGGGTGAGGGTGGGGGATGAAGAGACCGAAGCTCCCAGGTGCCCCCTGTACACACAGACAGTCCAAAGTCATCAGAGGGAAGCCTGCAGCAGAGATGCTGCTGAGATCCGTGCAAATGAGACCCGCCCCAGGCAGGCTGGAGGCAGAAGTCTCAGCGCAGAGCACATGCTTGCAGGGTGGCACTCAGGAAGGAGAAGGGGCTCCAAGGGAGCAGGTAAGGGTAAGGGAGCCAGGGGGGGTCATGGAGACATGGGGTCACAGGGCCTGGAGTCTGGAGACAGCACTGCCTCATGGTGGGCTCTGGCCTGGGATGCAGGCTCCGGGGCTCATCCTTCAACAGTTTTTAGCTCTGAAGCCTTGGACAAGTACCTCCACCATCTTGTGCCTTGGCTTCCCCATCTGTCAAATGGGTGTAAAAATGGTCAAGCTAACTCTGTACTGAACTCCTGCTGAGTTGTGCTGGGCACTCACAGGCTGCAAGGTGGGGTCATTGGCCTCTTTAACAGAAGAACATGAAGTGCAGAGGTTAAGCCATTCAGGATCAGCAAGGGTCTGGTTTCGAAGGCTGCCCTATGCCTCCTTCATAGGGTAGTTTTAGAGAATCAAACGGCCTTTTGCAAATAGAAACAAGCGGTAAAAGGTGATGATATTATCTAGTGGTGTTGCCACACAGTTCTTCTGCCAGTTCCTTATCTCTGTCACGTTGGTGTTGGAAACAATGGGGGCGACTGCAGACAGTTAAGATTTGGTAATGACTCGTGCACAGGTGGGGAGATGACTTTAGGGTGGTGTTTAGGACTCACTGTCCCTGAGCTGCCCTGGTCTGGGGGTGATGGGTAATACATGGCACAATGTCTCCTGGAGACACTGGCCTCTGACCAGCTGACCTTGGAAGCACAGCGAGTGCCTCACTGATAAGGGCCAGGCCATAGTCACTGTCCTCCTCCTCCTCAGCCCTCCACGGCTTTGGCCGTGGGTCCTCAGAAAGTGTAGCTCTGATCTGGGGGCAAAGGGGAGAGATTTTTAAGAACAGTGAGACAAGCTTATCTGGAATAAAGTTCAAATTTTCAGGTAAGAGAATTTTTAAAATAAAACACAATTTATAGTCTTGCCCCAGAGATAGCAGCTGTTGCTATTTGGTTGCTTATCTTTCCAGACAGTTTTCTTTGAAAATAGGATTGTGTTGTAATGTGGTTTTATAGCTGGTTCTTTTTCACATTACATCATGGATATAGTTCCATAATAATAAATGTTCTATCACATCATTTCCAAGGCTGCAGAATGTCTCTTCCACAGATAGAGCAGAATTCACCTCGTCAGCCTCCTAGTATTGGATAACGAGGTGATTATCTGTATCTCACCACTGCTCAAGGCCTTGGGCATCTCTGTAATCAAATCTTTGCACAGGCCCTTGATTAATTCCATGGAATAGATTTCCAGTTCTGAGTCAAGGCTATGAACACTTTAAGGTTTTTGATAATGACTGAAGTTCTGTTTGTGAGGCAGGAATTCAGGGGCTCCTCAAAGATCAGTGGAGAAAATGTTCTCATGGCTTTGAAGTCAACTGTAACCCTTCCTCTCTCTCTAAGCGGTTTGTGGAAATAAGGCCAACCACCTCTTACACAGTCCTTAACTGGACACTGGGTCTACCTAAAAGTCTCGCTCCTCCTAGCTTTCTTTTCACAAGAGAAAATTGAGGCCTGCGGGATGCAGCACCAGCTGGAATTTCCGTCCTCATAAGCAGCAGACCTGGGTTCGTGAGCTTCACAGCTTGGCTCCAGGATCTACATCTGGTTCTGGGAAGTTGGTTGATTCTGTCTCCAAAGACATCATTAATGTCGTCCCCTTGGGTCCTCTCCACCCTCAGCTCACTAATGTCACACGTCACCGTCACCTAACTGGCCTTCCATTTCCAGTCTTGTCCCTCTCAGTCTGTCCTCTGCTCTGAAGCTGGGATGCTTTTTGAAACATGGAAATAGTATCACAGATCAGGCCACCTCCCCGAAAGAAATTCAGATGCTTCCTGAGCTTCAAGGCCCACCTCCTGCCCTTCTCCGTCTGCACTTCTTCATTGCTCATCACTCATTACACATCTCCTTGCCTCACTAGCTCCAAGTGCCATGAGGTCAGAGATGGGTTGATTTTGCCCACTGATGCAATGCCTTGCACAGCGCCTGGCATACAGTAAGCACTCAATAACTATGAATGAATGAATGGTCCACTGAATAAAGCACTGGTATAGACCTTTGGTCAAGTGCTTCTGTTAGGGCTGAGCCATCTTATCTTGCTTATCCTCATTTCCTTCTTCCCTGTGTGGTGCAGTGACCGAGTTTCTAGAAGAAAACCAGGACGCCATGGGTGAGAGAGTAAGTAGGTTCTGCTCCAGGTGTCCGGTCAGTCAGGGGAGATGAGGCTATATCAGGGGTCCAAGGGACTCACAGCCCCCAAAGCTCCCCTTGCATAGTTCCCAGGTTCTTACCATTAGAGTCTTATGGCTGTAAAGAACCAGTAAAAGGAGAGCATTTCTGCCTAGCCAACAGCACACACCCGGCTTGTGGGCTAAGTGGATACTGTTCTGTTTTTGTGACAGCAGCATGGTGGTGGACTTGGAATCCAAAGACTCGGGTCCCAGTGTCACCAGAACCAGCTAGGTGGCTTGGGGTGAGTTACTTATCTCCATCTGCAAAGTGAGTGGTTAGGAAGGAGAAGTGGTTTTTAAACCTTCCCCCACCAAAAAACTCAGCTATTTAAATAATTGAAAGGACCAAGATGAGAAATAGATAACAAGCCAATCATTTCGATTTGAAAAAGGAAGCAGGGCTGGGGCGGCTCCCTTCTGACTGCTCTCCTTAAGTCCCCAAGGCTGGCAGGATGGCCAGCTGTGGGATTCGAAGATCTCAGCTGGCTGGCTGTGTTCTAAGAACAAAGCAGAAGGCAGCAGGGTTTGCCGGCTGTGTGGGTACGGTAAGAGAT
Organism: Marmota marmota marmota; assembly: GCF_001458135.2. Classification (NCBI taxonomy): domain Eukaryota; kingdom Metazoa; phylum Chordata; class Mammalia; order Rodentia; family Sciuridae; genus Marmota; species Marmota marmota. Next base: position 1,165,722 of record NW_026000101.1, read on the forward strand.
CAGGAGAGGACAAGGGGGCCGGAGGAGGCTGGCGTGCAGAGTTTTAGACCGTGAACCAGGTGAATTTTGCAGCAATAGAAGCACAGGGCAGGCAGCCCTTTTGTGCGAGGAAGAGATTCCAGCCATTTGAGAAAAGAAATGAGGGAAGAGGAAGCCCGGACGACTCACTTACCCTTTCCATGATCCAGAAAGGAAATTGCCACCCCTGCCTTTCCAGGCCAGGGACCTCAGGTCTGGAAAGAACCGCCCACAATCACGCAGATACTTGGCTTCCAAGTTCAATTGGCTGCCACGCCCCAGGTGTGTGTGGGGGAAACTCGGTCCCCAACCTCCCAGCCGCCACCTAGCAGCTCTCTGGCCTTGGCACCAGGCAGGTGCGCTCAATAGGCTGCAGCCTGGGCCACCTGGCAGCTCCAGGTGCTGTGATCTTGCTGCCATGGAGACGGCTTGGTGGTGAGAAGGCAGTTTCCCAAAGCTTTGTGGATTCAGGAGAGGGAGAGACTAGAACCTCAGGCACTTGTGAGTATTCTGCCTGATCCCGCTGCAGTCCGCACAAGCCCAGGTGGGTGTCTTGATGGTTTCCCTGGACAAAGCAGGGTGGGGGATCCAAGAGACACCGAGTGCCAGGGAGAGGCTCTGTGAGGGCTGATCTGGGGGCCTGAGCGATAGGTCCCAGATCAAGGGGAAAAGCTTTCCCAGGGGCCTCTTCATCAGGCCGAGGAGCGGGCCAGGCAGCTCTGGAGGGTTGGCCCTCTAGACCAGGCGGAGGAGGAAAGCAGGCCTGGCATTTGCTCCCACAGAAGGACAGACAGGGAATTGACAAAGACCATCTCGCCCTGGTCAGAGATTTAAGGGAAGGGAGGGTCTGTCCTCTAGCAAAACCCCAACCATGGTTCACCCTCTTCTGACTTCGGGGCAGTCAAGGGCCAACACGGTGACCACAAGGAACATTTCCAAAGCCATCCACAAAGCCAGGGTGCAGTTCCCTCCACTGCCAGTTCATCTGGTGCTGTTGGTTGGGGTGGTGGTGACTCAGGCCTTCACCCTGACGCAGGGGAAGCTGTGTACATAGACTTAGTGGAATGGCTTAGAAACAAGGTGCTCTGGAAGAAAACGCTTTTGAACCTAAGCTGCTTCTGTAAAATGGGACTGAACAGAACGCCACAGAACTCTGAGCCTCAGACCAAGCTCAGGGACAGAGCTTCATGGGTGTACCTTTGCTCCTTTTTCCTACCAGGACATCCCCTGTGAGGCCTCCCAGTGTGGTCTGAGGATGACCGAGCCCCAGGGCCGGGAGCTAGAGGCTGAGTGTCCTGTCTGCTGGAACCCCTTCAACAACACGTTCCATACCCCCAAAGTGCTGGACTGCTGCCACTCCTTCTGTGTGGAATGCCTGGCCCACCTCAGCCTGGTGACTCCGGCCCGGCGCCGCTTGCTGTGCCCGCTCTGTCGCCAGCCCACCGTGCTGGCCTCAGGGCAGCCCGTCACTGACTTGCCCACGGACACTGCCATGCTAAGCCTGCTCCGCCTGGAGCCCCACCACGTCATCCTGGAGGGTCGGCAGCTCTGTCTCAAGGACCAGCCTAAGAGCCGCTACTTCCTGCGCCAGCCTCGGGTCTACACACTGGACCTAGGCGTCGAGTCTGGGAACCAGACTGCACCTTCCCAGGACACTGCCCCGGCCACCAGGCCTATGCCCATCCCCATCCCCAGCCACTATTCTCTGAGGGAGTGTTTCCGCCACCCTCAATTCCGCATCTTTGCCTACTTGATGGCTGTCATCCTCAGTGTCACTCTGCTGCTCATCTTTTCCATCTTTTGGACCAAGCAGTTCCTTTGGGGCGTGGGCTGAGCACTCTGTTTCTGGAGGAGGAACCAGGCCTTTCTCAGTGGCTGCTGGGGCTGGGGATGCAGAGCCTCATTTGGTGTTGTCTTCCTTTGTAGTATTTTATGATCCAGAGATCGGTTAGGCCCTGTTTGCTTCTGGGAGCAGAGAAGGCCCTATCGTGGGTGCACGTGGGCGGGGTTGGGGGATGAAGCGAAGGGCTAGGAGGCATGAAGAGCTCTGAGTGTGAACCAGGGGTTGTATGGCTATAGAGCCACATAGCAAGTTGTGCCAAAGGGCTGGACAATGGTATCCAGCGACCTGACTAGTCCAAATAGCAAGCCGTAGCTCTCCCTGGAGCTGTTTTGGACTCAGTTCATGTTTTTATTTTATTTGCTCTTTTCATTATGTGTTGCTAAAATGTTTGGAAAGTAGGTTTGAATTCTGTGAGAAAATGTGCTTGTCTCCCCTTTTCAGCTTTCTCCTTGGATGTCTTTCCACCAGTCCCAGTAAAAAACGGTCTGCATTCCTTAATTCCTTCATTTATTCATTCTACAACCATTAATTGGGCAGGTACTGAGTGCAGAAGGGAAGAAAAGTGTAAGATTACCCACTGGTGGCTGATGGCCCCCAGCAGCAGGGAAGACGCACTGTCAGCTGCTTCTTACACAGGACAACCTCTTGTCAGCGTGCAGTTCATGGAGTGTTGGGAGATAAGAGTCTAAAGGTGAAGAAGCCAAGATCAGTGGATTAGGAATCTGGGATTTGGGCTGGAGTTGTAGTTCAGTAGTAGAGCATTTGCCTAGCATGTGTGAGGCACTGGGTTTGATCCTCAGCACCACATAAAAATAAATTAAGGTATTGTGTCCATCTACAACTAATAAATAAATACATTTAAAATATTCTTAAAAAGAAAAGAAAAAGAATCTGGGATTTGGGGCTGTAGATGTTGCTCAGTGGGAAAGCACTTACCTAGAATTTGCAAGGCCCTGGATTCAATCCCCAGCACCATAAATAAGTAAATAAATATGGGTTTACAGGCTTTTATTCTCTCTGTGGGTGCAGAGGTCTGATTAGATGGTGCAGGGGTACAGCTCTGACTCCCTCCTGAAAGTACTGGGATTCTGGCCTCAGAAGGTAGGATGCAGCCCGGGACAGAGGCAAAACTTTATTCCCATCCCAGGCCTGCTGTGGGGGACCTATTTCTTACATGAAGAAACCAAGAACCCAGGAACTAGAATTTGAAGCTAGAGCTGATGCCTTGCAGTGTCTAAAACCCTCATTTCTACTTTTCTAGTTTTAGTTTGCCTGGTGGCCCAGAGCTCTGAAACAATCCCAAAGTGGTTAACACACCATCACAATTACAAAAAGTTGACATTTTGAGTTTCTTTTAATTGGTGAAATAAACTGTCAGAACTTGAGTCAGTTTTATTTGGTCTAAATCATGTTCAGTTTAATGGAAGTATCCTCTATAAATCCTTGTTAAGGGTCTTAATGTACAAGGTATTCCAAAAGAGCCAAGAAATATATTTTTAGTAAAAACAAGTTTTCAGCTCCAATTTGTAGAAAAATTCTTCATTACCAAACTGGAAAACTGCCTACGTAACCCGCCAGGGACTAGCAACCTCCTCTCCATTGGTGCCCTTCAGAGATAATTATACTGAGGCTGGGACTGCACCTCTCCCAGTTGAATTCATTTCTCTACTCATCTTTGCTCCTTAACTTTGCAGCAGGTAAGTTAGGCAATGATCTCACCATATTTTCCAAGATGGGTGGGCCAAAGTGGCTCAGGGCAGGGGACAGAGAGAGGAGCTGGGAAGAGCCAGGGAGGAGCATCTGCCTATTCACTAGGGCTTATGGGTCTAATTGTCATCCCCTAAAACCAAGACTGTGCCATTTTGGCTGCCTTGTTCAAGGCCACTCAAAATAGAACTTATATTCTTGGAGTGGTAGATACACCACCAAATAAGACCTAATTTTGGGTTATTTTGGGTAGGGAAGGATATACCTAATATTATAGTGTCTTCTAGTTTCACATTCAGTAGCTCTAACCTGGGGGTAGTCCTGTCTTCTCAGGGAGGCATTTGGAAACATTGTGGGAGCACCTTTGGTATGCAATGAAGGGGGAGGGCTGTGCTTCTGCAATTTAGTGCAGAGAAGGACACTGAGACTGTTTCTTACGATGGTTCTATGCAAGGAAAGATCTATTTCAAAATGCAAACAGTTATCCTGTTGAGCAGTACCCAACAGGCTCCTGTGAAGTTCATGAGATAGAAGTGGGAAAACTGACTCCATATGGTGTGAAGTCAGAGATTAAGTCACTTGTGAACAGGGCAGTACACAAGGTGGAGTTAAAAAGATGATCCACAGAGGAAAAAGGTAATGCTGGCTGCACTGGACTTGTAGCCAGTGTGGCCAACCTACTTAAGAAAGCCTGTGGAATCTTTATAAGATGAAATGGTCAGACAGATTAAGGTTCAGATTCAGGTTTTATAACCTACTAGCTGGATAACTTTGGTGAGTCACTTCTTGGAGCTGCAGTTTTGCCTATAAAAAGGGAATAAGAAACTCATATGGTCATGAGGACTACGGAGATGTCTGAATGTGCTGGCACACTGATGAGGTAGGGAGTAAATGTTCTGCTCTGTGGTGGCCATGATGTTCAGCTCAGAATAATCATGAAATGCCACTCCTGGCTTTGTGTTTCTCTATTACTTTCTATAATGGTGTTTGAAGAAATGGATATTCTACCAGATATTTGTTCTATTAAAGGCTTAGATGAAATATTTTTAACCCAACCACCACCTCATGAACCACCACCAAAAAGCAAACAAACAGGCGAGTCCAAGGGAATAATAAGATTTACACCTGAGAAACTGCAAACCACTGTTAGTGCGCCATGCCCAAGCTGCATGGGGTACACTCATGTTCATCATTTTACAAAAATGGTGATGGAAAGTTTTTTTCATGGCAAACTACAAAGAAAACAGAACTATTAAACAACAACTTAGGGCCGTGAGGACAGACCCAAGAATTCAGAGGCTTAACAACTGAACAGGATATGCATCGATTTGGTTATAAATGAAATCAGATTAAAAACAGCATGTTTAGCTACATATCACATATTCATAATTTGCAGGATAGAGCCAAAGCCACTCTCAACCTCTCTGGATGGGCCAATGAAAGGATTTTGAACATTAATGGAGAAACCATTATATTAGCCCTTATTTAATTCTTCCTTATTATGCTTTTCTTCCAAATTCCTCTTTTTATGTGAATTTACTAATTTCAGAGGCCAGAAAATATATTCCTGCGGTAAGAAGGTGAAGGCAATCACTACATGCCCAACTAGTAAGAATTATGGAGCCCACGCACAGTTTACTGGTGATAAGGCCAACAGTCCCCTATTAACAAAACTAAGAGTGCTGATTAAGGAGAAATTGTGCTAATTCATATCTGAAATGTTATAACCCAAACCAAAAAAAAGATACTCCTTGGACAAATGACTAGGGTTCAGAAAATGCTTAACTATAGAAAACAATTTTTAAAGGATAGTTTTTATGGTAGGATTTTACTCCTAGCAAGTGGGTAATAAAGAGAAAAAGGTTTATGTTTAGTAATGCCTATTAGGGATTTTTTTCCAGTTACTTCGACATGAAGTACCTTTTAATACACAAAGTACATCCTTTAAATAACCATAGCAAGGAGAGTGTACAAGAGAGACATCATGTTTGCTTTCTACAAATTTCTTTGAATCCTGACATAGTGGCCTTGCTTTAGGGTAGTATGAAGGATGTTAAGCTTCAAAGCAAGATGGAAGGCATTTTCTGATGAGGTGAGTGTTCAGTTCTGAGTTTCCTGATGCAGTTAGCATTCCAAGTGAACTTCACAGGAAGGGGTCAAAGCTTCAGTGTATAAACATCAGCATAACTGCTGTCCACTCCAGGGACTTGCCGTGAGACATTGTTCAACCAATATGTGGTGAGATGTGTCTCTTTCCTCAAGGACTTTCAGAATATAGTCCAGCTACCTTGCTCACTGGATCACATGCAGCCCTGAAGCACATACCATGTCATGGGAAGCCAAGTTTCAAGAATTAAAAATGCAGAGAGTAGTCACAATCCTGAGTGCTGAGAGCATTCAAAGAAAGACCAATAAAAAATGTCTAGGAGGTTCATGGATAGGCCTGAAGATGAGAATTTCATTTTCAACCACGAAAGGAGTTCACCATCACCTAAGGACTGGGCTGCCTCTTCGGAGTAGGCTGACGTGAAAATCCAAATCTACTGAGGGTCTATACATGGTAATTGGCAGAAAACATGATAGAACAAAACACATCAATTCTTTTCTTTTAAGGAAAATGGCTCCTAAGGGAGAGATTGGGGTTAGAGTCCTTCTTCCACGGTCTTGTCTATTCAGCCATCCAGAGCTTGAAGGTCCTGTCATATGAGCAGGTGGCTATAAGCTGTCCATCAGAAGAAATGTCTAGACCCATCACTTTGCCTTCATGGCCAGCCAAAGTCTTCAATGGGGACCAGCCTGGGTGGGTCCAGATCTTGGCTGTGTTATCATAGGCACCAGTGAGCAAGAAGTTCCCATGGATAGCTATTGGAGAAAAGAAAGGAATGTGCCTGAGAATTCATCAAATATTCAAGAGCTTACCAAAAAAACCCAAACAAACAAAAAACCAAAAACCACACACACAAAAAAACAAAAACCTGCCCAAACATACTATTTTGAAAAAGAAGGCATTTCTATACCTAGAAAAACTAAAAACTCAACATATTGATTCTATGTTTTTTTTTTTTTTGGTAAAGGGGATTGAACACAGGGGCACTTAAACACTGAGCCACATCCTCAGCCCTGTTCTGTATTTTATTTAGACACAGGGTCCACTGAGTTGCTTAGCACTTTGCTTTTGCTGCAGCTGGCTTTGAACTGGTGATCCTCCTGCTCAGCCCCCTGAGCTGCTGGGATTACAGGCATGCACCACCACGCCAGGCCTGGTTCTATATTCTTAGGAGGCCTCCAGGAAAAAGGGACAACCACAGGCAGACTGAGAAGTGACAAAAGAATCTAGCTCTTTCCTTGGTAGACAAGATTAATATTACTTTTCAGAATATCCTTAGAATGTCCATGGAGAAAAGAATGAAGCAAAGCATTCACAAGTCTTTACTCTCATGGTTGGTTTTTTTTTTTTTTTTTAATTTTTAAGTGCTTTTATTTTTTAGTTGAAGATGGATACACTTATTTACTTCTATGTGGTGCTGAGGCTGGAACCCAGTGCCTCACACATGCTAGGCAAGTGCTCTACTGCTGAGCCACAACTCCAGCCCTACTTTCACGCTCTGCCATAGCTCTGCCCAGGGGTACAGCAGAGGAAGGAAATTGTAACTTGCTCCTCTAACAGAGGTCAAATTTTCCCCTGTTCTACTTCTAAGTTAAGCTTCAGCCTGGATTGCACTCCACTGATGTGCAGAACTTGTGTAGTGTTTACGCCTAAAACAGGAGGGAGGCTTACGTTCAAATTTGACTCCAGTCACTAAATTCTGATGGGCAGGGATGGTATACACGCAACGTCGTTGTCGGAGGTCCCACACTTTGCAAGTGTTGTCACCACTGCCAGTTGCGATGTGGTAGCTGTGGATCAGATGTAGTATGAAAGTTAGAAAACAGAGTAGTGACTGACCAAGCACCCTCTCCACCTCTCACTCAATGAGCTTATTTTACCCATTGGGGGAGAAATTTATTCCATAGATTTCCTTCAGGTGGCCTTCTAGGAACATGATACAACGTCCTGTGCGTAGGTCCCAAACACGACCAAATGCATCCAGTCCCCTGACAAAATAATACATAAACAAACACTTTGAATCCAGTTCTATGGGGAAGCAGGCACATCTAAGAGGTGACACTACTGAGCTGCCCCGGCTTTGTGAAAGAAGCCTTACCCAGTGCCAGCCAAAGAGCCATCTTGATGGAAGGCAATGTCATACACACCCATGCTGTGGCCTTCCTGATGCAGGATCTCTTCTTGAGCTTCCAAATCCCATAAGCGCCATGAACGGTCATAGCTAAGAAAAGGAAGAATTACACTAGCAATCAACCAGCAGGTTGATTTGGTTTCCACAATGTGCAAATTACTATCGTATCTGTGGCTTAACTTAATGGTTCCAAAACTGTTCTTTCAACCATGTGAGTAAGAAATTCCTTTCTGGAACAAATAATGCTTCAACAGCTAAGAACACCTGTCTTAGGCACTAACAGGGAAACCTTGAACTTGCTGTAAATCTACTCTAGTTAACTATTTTAAGAACAGAATTCCCTAAGAATGGCTCAGCAAAGATTCTCTTGCCTATATTCTCCTCCTCATTTTGTCATTATGTCTCATTATTTGTTGAACTTTGTATATTTACAGGGCCCTATATTGGATGCTGGGCATACAAAAACAAGACTGGAATAGAACAAAGTACAGAAACACACCCACATATATCTAGTCAAATGTTTTCAACAAAGGTGCCAAAGCAATTTCAACAGAGAAAGGAAAGTCTCTTCAATAGTTGTGGTAGAACTGGCTAAGCATGTGGAAAAAGACCAAAAAAAAAGACAAATTCAATTTAAAAAAGGACTAAGTGGGGCTGGGGTTGTGTTTCAGTGGTAGAGCATGGCACTGGGTTCGATCCTTAGTACCAAATAAAAATAAAGAAAATAAAGATATTGTGTTCATCTACAACTAAAAAAAGAAAAAAAAAAAAGACAAATCTTTAACTAAACATTGCACAAAAGAAGATATGCAAACAAATGGTAAACATATGACAAAGTATTCAATACCAACTGTCATTAGGGTAATAAGAATTAGAATTTAAGATAGCGATACACAATGGCTACCTTAGACAAACTGGTAAGATTGACAACACCAAATGTTGGTAAGGATATGAAGCAACCAGAATTCTGGGAATGTAAAATGGTATAACCACTTTGAAACACTACTTAGAAGTTTAAGAGTTTTATCCTCTGAACTATCAATTGTACTTCTAGGAATTTACTCAAGAGAAAGGAAAAAAAAAAGCATGTCTGCAAAAAGCCTGGTATAAGAATATTTAGGGCAGCTTTATTCTGACTGATCAACAAGACCGAGTGTCTATCACAGTATCAACTGTGGCGCATGCACACAATACACCACTGCTCAGCAATAAAAAGAAACTACTGACACCTGCTACATGATTGGATCTTAAAAATGTTTCACTGGGTAAAAAGAAACCAGACACAAATGAGCTCAGACAGTCTGAATAGAGGTGATTCACTTATAAAGACAGAAATCAGATGAGTAGTTGTTTTGGAGAGGGGAACTGAGTAGGAAGGGGCTTGAGAGAACTTTCTCTATATTGACAGGGGTGTGGGTCACACAGATGGTAGGCAATTGTCAAGACTGAACTATAAACTTAAACTCATCTCACCGGATGTTAATTTATACCTCAAAGAAAAAGTTCACCACCAGATTCTAGCCTCACTGATACAGAACCAGAAAGAGAAACTGATTAGTTGCCAGAGAGATTTTAATACAATGTATAGTAAAAACCCATATTTAAGTCATTCATTACAATTTAAAAGCAAATACACTTAGTCCTCACTATATCATATTCTTTTCTCTGATTCTGAGCAGTTCACAAAAATTCTACTAGAAATCTTTGCTCTAAAAATTTACTTGGCAGACAACGAAAAAAAATTAACAAAATGCCACAAGCATGTATGAATGGGAAAATAATGAGATGGCTTACCAGGTAGTGCCCAGGAAACGTCCTGATGGATGCCACATCACTCGGGCCACACGTACTGTGTGGCCTTCAATATCTGCCACTGGTTCATCACTGAAAAGGAACCAAACATAGACAAGTAAACCACTTTATAGTCATGTAAATATTTATTGGATTTATTTATTGTTGTGAAGATATACCCATTCTGTACATTTCAAGTGGCTAAGTTGTAACTATGCTTACAATTTGTTAAAATATTAGGGTTAACAATAATTAAGCTCCTTCCCAAGGTTTTAAAAGATTTGGGACTATTTCATGTGCCCATAAGGCCAGCTGACTACCACCTCAATTATCTATTACTAAACCCTCAACACCATATAATTTAGTATTAGAGAAAAGTGAGACACTTCTGCCTAGTAAGCAAAGTAGTCACTTTGCACTAAAGTAGTACTTGGATTTTGAAAAGAAAACTTTCAAATCATACTTAGAAATCAAACTGTTTTAGTACAACTGGGCTACAGATAAATCTTTCTCAAATCTTAGTCTATTCAAGAATCCAAATGGAAAAAGGAAATCCTGAGTAGACAGAGGCTTGGCCTCCTTTTGATGGTCATGAAATTCTGCTACCCAGTATCCAGAGAAAGATCAAACACAGGTGAAGGAAATAAACATGAACTCTAAAGAGGGCAATTAAAAAGGGAACTTTGTCAATGTGCATACAAAGAACTAACCAGAGCCCCAGGGGAATAAACATTGCTAAGTATTACCAAAGCCAATTAAAACTTGCTGGCTTGTAGATGAGACCCTATTTGGCAGAACAGACACTAATTAGCTCTTTAAAAAATGTTGGAATCAAAACCTTTCTGTGCTTTCCCAAAGAAAGAAAACTAAGTAATTGAATTCAGATGTCTTAAACCAACAGGGTACATCCACAATTTTTTTTGGGGTGGGGTATAGCAAAAATAATTAAATAAAAACCAAAAACCTGTTGTAGTTGATAAATATATCCTAGGTCAGAGATGGAGCCAGTGGGAGATGACACCACCTTCTTGGCAGTGCTGCCAGACAGAACCTCACTTTCCTTTCCCCCGTGGCTGTGAGCTAACAACGAACAGGCTACCAAGATTGTTATCCTCAGTCCATCTACCAAACCACGCATTTCTCTAGTGCTAACCCACTGTGTAGGAGGTAGGCTGGATCTTTCCAAAATATCTGCAGCTGGAAACAGTGCCACTATGCTGGAGGCACAAATTGAGGTTCAAAGTTAACCAGAAAAACTTGGCACAACTCCTCTGGTGAAAGAAGTCTAAAAAAGAAACCTCCCACTCTATTTTCACACTAATTTACCTTAACTCCTAGTTTATTGCTGGGGTCAAATATCAGATTTTTTAACCCTGAGTTGCTGAGAGCCAACCAATTACTTATGTACTTTAAGATGGAGGTAGCAATTGTGGCACAGTAATACTCACCTGTCAAGACTCCAAAGTTTCACAGAACCATCAGCAGCACAAGAGGCCAGGTTGACATCTTTTTGGTCCAATGAGATTGTAGACTTGGGATGGAATACAATTGCGCCTACATTTGTGTTATGGCCTTAAAAAAAAAGAAAGTTAAAGGGTTCTCACTTCTTTATAACCTACAGCAAAATATATATTGCGATGAACAATACAGATAAAAATATATCAGAGAATATGTGTGGACATGTAAAGTATTAAAGTGACTATTTATCCAGGCACATGCCTATAATCCGAAGCTGAGGCAAGAGGATTGCAAGTTTGAGGCCAGCCTCAGTAACTTAGTGAGGCCCCCAAGGAACTCAGTGAGACCCTGTCTTAAAAAATAAAAAGAGTTGGGGATGTAGCTCAGTGGTAAAGTGCTCTGTGTTCAATCTCCAGTACATACTACCCCTTAGTGTAAATAAATAAAGTGACTAATTCAACATTTAAAAAGAAAAAAAATAAAGACTTAAACTAATATTTAAGCTAGATTAGAAAAAAGTAAAACATTAAAGGTTTGTGTTTATTAGTTCAGACATTATAAAATGCCTGAGTGTGGATGGATATGAGAAAAAGGTTGTATGGTAAGAAGTCATTACATTCTGGCTTTGGAGTCCGAGAAACTAAACAACATCAAATGAAATCAGGAATCGATGCTGTGTGTACTGGGTTTGAGTGTGAGGCAGAATTTTACTACTTATAAGAGGTCACAGTGGGGATAAAACAGATCTAAACAAGACTCTAACTTACCTCTAAGTGTGTGAAGGAGGTTGCAATCAGGAACAGACCAGAGCTTGCAAAGCCCACTCCTATCAAATACAAAGGAAAGCATCTCAGCCAGGGTTGGTCTGGGAAGGAAAAGGTACCTTGGTAACATTACTAAAGGACAATCTCTTCTCACCCCCTATACACTTTACAGTGGCAGACAGAAAATAAATAAATAATAAAAGACTAATAAATTGAAGGGCTATAGAAGAAGAGATACAACCAGGTCTCAGACAACCAGGGGCTTTTACTGGACCCTACTGCTATCCTACTGAACAGCATTGCTGCTATTCACCTTAATTTCTGGATCAATTTATGAGGAAGGCAGAACAAATGAAACCATCATGTCCTATTTTAAATTGAATAGCATTTCATCATCTACAAAGTATCTAAATTAAAAAAAAAACAAAACTTATTTTGGAAATTTTCTAAGAATTACTTTCGTATCTACTATCTCCAAGGATACGGCAGGATTTCCATTTATGCTTTATGGTTAAGGAAACTGGGTTAGGGATGTAGCTCAATGGTAGGGCATTTGCCTAGCAAACGTGAGGTCCTGGGTTTGATCTCTAGAACTTCAAAAAGAACAAAACATTTTCTTAAATCACAATAAAGTAGAGTTAAGGTAACTGAGGCTTGGAGAGGTGATCTGTATAGTTCTTCGGCTTTCTCCTGGAGCACAGTCTCAATTTCTGCCTAGTTGCATAATTCCTATGCATTCAGTATAAGCTTCCTCTCTACTAGACACCATAGTCCGCAAAATAAGCAAAAACAAAGCAAAACAGGGCTGATGGTATAGCTCAGTGGTAGGGCACTTGCCTAGTATGTGCAAGACCCTGGGCTCAATTCCCAGCACTGCAAAAAAACCAACGAAACAAACCAAAAAACAAAACAAAGTTATTACATCCCAAGAGTTTTTGCATACGTGTTAAGTAGAAAATAAAGTTAAATTAAGACTTACTGAGTTCTTACCATATATCAGGCATTATCAAGGCAAAATGATTTACAAATGCTACCTCACTTCACTTTTATATATAAGGACACTGAATCTTACAGGGATTATGTATCTTAGGTAGGTAACAGAATTAAAACAAAAAACAATAACAAAAAATAGCTATCTAAACTGAGGAGTGAACACTACTTGGTCTATAATCCATATGACCTGCTCAAAAATGCCAGTGTCAAGAAATGACAGTCTGCTACATATTATGGTTCTCTGGGGCCCTGGTGAAACAAAGACTATATTGCATCTGTAGTATGGTGTGATCATGAGAAACTGAGGAAGTAGAACTAGACAGCTATGACAAATGCTTATTTTTTTCTGGACCTATCCCCATTTAGGAAAATGTCAACTGTAAAATAAAACTTACCAACAAGCTGTGGCCAGCATTTTGGAATCAGGACTAAAGTGACAGTAGGAGATAGGCCGATCGTCCCCAATCTGACTGCAGAAGTTATTCAGAGACTTAAAAAAAGAAGACAAATGATGACATTAATAGGGTAATCCAAGAGTTCCTTGGCTTTTCTGCCATAAAAAAAGGGGCAATCTTTCAGTTTTAACCCACCCCAAGATTTTATACTTTCACTGTTATTATTAGAAAACACTTGTATTGGTGAATGGAATCAGGCTTATTTGAAGCTCCAGCTATATTCTAGCCTGGTAATACTAACTTCTATGTCAGCAAATATCAATAGAAGACCATATAGCAGTCTGAAGCACAGCTGCAACAAATTAAAATGGAGCAGTCAAAAATAGAACCAGTGGCCTCTGTGTGTACAGTAGGTTCCTGCCACCTTAACTAACAGTGCCTTGCATGTCATAGCAGATCCAGCAGGAAGGAATATTCATGGTAGTTACCTTTACTTTCCTTGAGATGGTTCAAAGTAAAAAATCTAGTAATAGAAGATATCAAACAATCATTGCAAACACCTTACCCGGAGAGATTTGTGCAGCTCTTGCATCTGGGATGTCCTAGTTGTTTCAGGAATCTCTTTATGGAGACGGGCCTCTTCCAAGCGTTTCATTGCCCTGGGACACAGAAACAACACTGCTACCAGGAACAAAAAGGCTGTCAACAAGGGTTCTTAAGCTTCATTTAATAACCACTATCATCATAGAGTCGATCCTCATTCTCTCAGAGTAAACAAGAAAAAATATGCTTCTTTCTTCTTCTAGAGGCTCTGCTTACCTGGGCAGTGAATAATTAGCAATCCACAGCCTGGCCACCTTCAGGCTATTTGGTCCTTCATGGTACCAGGTTTGCTGATACTGAAAGGCAAATAAAGAGCAGAAATGTTAAGTCTGAAGCATACCTGCCCTGAAGTCAGGCATATGTGCTTTCTACTGTATTTCCATGTCTTATTAGATGGCTCTGGTTTCTAAGTAAGTTCACCAAGAATGCTATTAGTTCTTTCCTGAATAGAAAACTCACTTAGATCCTTTGATATTCACATAAGAATCACAAACAATCGCCAGAAACTGTTTCTGAATGGAAGAACCCTCCAAGCCTTTTCTCCCCTTATCCTGACAAAGCAATCCACTGAGAAGAGAAAATGACACAAATATTTCATTTTCTTGATGTTTATACTGTCAAACCAAAAAAGTATTTTACCTCTTCTTTGGATTTCTTAGATTTCTCATCATCTTTTTTTGTCTTTTTTAAGGCATCAGTACCAACCACTGAGAGGATATTTCTTAATCTGTAACACAAAAGACCAATATGTAAACAGAGTTGAGCTAAGACTGTCAAAAAGTACAGTAGTCCATGTCCCTGCCCCCATCTACAGGGGGATACATTTCAAGATCCCCAGAGAAGCTAGGTACAGTGGTGCAGGCCTATAATCCCAGTGACTTGGGATGCTGAGGCAGGAGGACAAGTTTGAGGGCAGCCTCAGCAAGTAAGATCCTGTCTCAAAATAAAAAGGAACTGGGGCTATAGCTCAGTTGTAAAGTGTCCCTGGGTTCAATCCCTATTACAAAGAAAGGAGAAAGAAAAAAATGCCCAGTGAATGCCTAAAATTGCAGGGAGTACCAAACCCTACATATACTATGTTTTTTCTTTTTCTGTTCAAACTTCATTCACAACTCTACCAACCTTCTGTAGGAGTCAAATGGGCATGCCTAAACTTTCATGTGATTTCTTTTACCCAATCTTCTTTATTTGAGATTTCCTAAACTCAACTATAAGCAATTTCTTATCCCATTTGGAGTTAACCACTCTGTACACTGCTACCACTTAGACAGTGAAGACAACCACATTCCACTCAAGGCCACAATGCACTGGATACTAACTGAGGTACTAAGTAAACAATAATTCAAAGAAATAGTTCTGGGTTCCAAGTAGCATAGCTGTGGGGGGAAGACAGAAAGTAACAAGGAGATATAGTTTCTTATTTTAAGTATCATGACAGCAGTAAGAGCAGAATGCTAAATTGGAATATAGAAGGGACACCTAAGCCAGCTATTTGGACCAGGGAAAGCTTCACAGATAGAATGTTATCTAAATTGAGTCTTCAAGTAGTCAGGCCAAGGGGTCAAAAATGGGAAAATGAACTCGGTGCAGTGCTGCACACCTGTAACCTCAGTGACTCAAGAGGCTGAGGCAAGGGAATTGCAAGTTCAAGGCTAGCCTGGATAACTTAGTGAGACCCTGTCTCAACATAAAATAAAAAGGGCTGGTGTAGCTCAATGGTAGAGCATCCCTGGTTCAATCCTTAGTACTGCAAAATAAAAAATAAAAACACCCCCAAAACATGGAGAAATGAGAGTTGAGGCAGAGAGTTAAACAAATGTAAAGGCCTGGAGGTAAGAAAACCACATTAAGCTTGGAATCACAAACAGTTCAGTAGAGCTGAAGCATGGGGTACAAGGAGGAAATTTAAGTAGGAGCCACGTCACAAAGAGCTGTTAGTGTTATTCTAAGAAGAGTTTACATTTGAGGAAGATCCCTAGAAAAGTATGGAGAATGGATTAAAAGGGAAGAATAAAGGCTGCAAAATCACATTGTGTATTATTGTAGAAACTCTCTGAGTCATAAAAAAATAACACACTTGATAGAAAATATTGGTGGGGTCACTTTGCAAGGATCAGGTGTTAGGAAAAGCTTCTTTGAACAGGTGGCATTTGTGCTGAAACAAAAGAATAAAAGAACTCTAAAAGGCAAAGTATGAACAAAAAGAGAAAAGATTAGTAGAAAACAGGAAAAAGGTTGAGTACTCAGGAGGGCCAATGTGGCTGTCTGGAAAATTGGGGAAGAATGGCACAAGGTGAGTTTGAAGACCTTTTTGGTCATGACTAGAGGTTTCTTATTCCAAGTATAAGAAGAAAACATGGGAGGACCCCCCAACCCACCCTTGTGCTGTGGATTAAAACAGAGCCTTGTGCATGCTAGGCAAGTATACTACCACTGAGCTATATACCCCCAGCCCAGAAACTGTAGGTTTTTAAGCAAACAATTAACACATTTTCAGCTGTCACCAACTATCTAGATGTGAAAGAACACAGATAGACTGGAGGTACATTCCCAAACAGAAAAGACTAGGTTTTGCTGACTGATAACAAAGGAGGTATGGTGGGTTTTCAAATGAGAACTGTGGGAATGATAGTGCCATTTGTAAGGGGAATAGAAGAGTGGGCCACAAATGTCAATTAAGCTGTCTCAAGTTTGAAGTACTTGTAGGAAGTACTTCTAGGTGACAGAAATTTTTGGAAGTCAGCAGAACATACATAGTAAATGATGCCATGGAGTGGAACTGATCTCCAAGGGTGAGCATAGGATAAGGACAAAGAACTGCAGCCTATAAAGGTTAGGTAGGGAAAAGAGGCTGAAAAAGCGAGAATGAGGTAGAGAAATAGGAGGAAAATCAGAAGGATTTGGTTGTATGGGAATAAAGGAGAGGGAGAGTTTCAGGCAGAGTGACAGGCAGTGTACTAGGGCTAGTCTTAGTAAAGATGGGTTAGGGATCTTAGGGAGCAATTTCAAGGTGTTAGGGGTCAATCATTTTGCAAGGGGCTGGAAAGTAAGGAGTAAGGGCCTTAAATAAACAGAGTAAATACAAACCATCTCTATAAGAAGCCTGATGATAGAGGGGAGAGATGGTTCCTTATGGATACAGAGACAAGAGAAAAATCCTCAAAAGTGCATATCACTATGACACTGCGCAACCTTAATATCACAAGAGGAGCATTATTCAAGGATAGTGCTTCTGTAATTATATCCCAAAATATATATCATTATGTTTTGTGTCACTGACATAGAATATATTTGATGTGTAAGTTTTC
This sequence comes from Marmota marmota marmota, assembly GCF_001458135.2. Classification (NCBI taxonomy): domain Eukaryota; kingdom Metazoa; phylum Chordata; class Mammalia; order Rodentia; family Sciuridae; genus Marmota; species Marmota marmota. The sequence continues at coordinate 1,182,840 of NW_026000101.1, forward strand.
AAAGCTCAACAACAACTGTTTATCCAACTCACAACTTCATACTGGGGTGGGAAGGGAGTGTCTTAGCACCTTCTTCACACTACAAAGGAAAGCTGATATTGGAGTAAAAATTGGCCTAAAATCAGATTATGCGTTAAAACTATATAAAAACAACTTAAAATATTGATAACACTGAGAATTCTATTAAAGTTTCAGCTAGAGGATCAACTGGATTTGCAACTAGAACCCCGTGATGAATTAAAAAAAAAAGTACATATTTAGAAAAGTCACCTTTCTCTTCTTTCAGCAGGGCCCTCTCCAAAAAGTGTAATGGGTTCCCCTAAGGCTCTAAGGCAAGCCTTGACCTCTGAGTCGTCTGTGGAAACATTGATTTGCCGGGCTCTCTTCCTTCTTTCAAACTCAGCCAATACTTCTGCCTGCCGTTCACTGATGTGCTCTTCAATTTCAAATACTTCTCCTACAAAAGGAATATGCAATATTAGCAACTCACCAGACCTTCTTTAAATAAGGAGAAAGAAATAATTTTTAACAAAGTATGTATATGACCTAAAGAGAGGTAAATGCCTATTATACACTTTATAATTTACCATTTTCAGTTTATAAACATAGTTTAGATGAGATCAGAAAGAGTACAGAACATCTTTAGCAAATGAGTTTACTAGCCTTCTAATCAGAAGGTGAACCAGAAATATTATTTTAACACTTGCTAAGACTATTTGCTAAGAACAGTCCCAGTACAGGAACACTTACAAATATTAATTAGTAAACCGGAAATAATTACCAGGAAAATAAAATTCCCTTTTATAAGGCTTTTTTGGATAATCTAGAAACTAATTTTTTAAACTTGCACCAAATATGTACATCTAAATGAAAAATGTGAGGTGCAATAATGAAGCAGTTAGTCTTAAAAACAGCAGAAAAGTTAAAAAAAAAAAAAAAGTTACTAATGTATACGATGTAGAAAAAGTGTGGAAGGATGAGAAACCTGACAAAGTCCTTCCTGCAGAGGATTCTTTTCTTCTTATACCCCTGTACTGTCTGACTTTATGATAAATAGATATAATTTTATCTTAAAAATACAGTAGAATTCTTGTTACTGTCATGGAAAGATATCACGAATAATATATAGAGTGAAAAGTGCTGGCTACAAAACAAGTTTATATATTATGGTTTCATTTACAGAAAAAAATTATGTATTTTTATAGTTACTTTAAAATTCTCAAAAAAAATTCATTCAATTAAAAAGAAATACAGGATTTTCTATTTCATAGTTTGATCTTTAAAAATAAAAGTAACTATTATCTTTTTAATTTAAAAAAGTTATTTCAGTTGGGGTAATAACAGGAAAAGTAAAACGGATATTATTTAACAACTTTAGTTTCAAACTAATGCTCAAACTGTTAGATGTCCAGAAAATAAACAGAATCAATATGAACCCAAAAACACACTGAATAAACTTATAAAATAACTAATAATAATTAGTGGAAGAAAAACTGTTTTTAAACAAAATCTCTGGATGCTGCCAAGAAGGACAGGCAAAGCACAAATATACAGATGCAAGTGTAAAGACTGAACTTTTGACATTATAAAATGAGTGCTAAGTTTGGGAAGGTATTCATTACAGAAAACTGCAGCCACGAAGGTAAAGATGGACTTGGAATTTGCATCTTACCAGAGGTTATATTAATATTTCCTGCTTCAATTCCTGCTTTCAGTCCTTCTTTACCCAAAATGCCAGACTCTCCTTTGGCCAGACGTTCTCTCTCCTTCTCTTCCAAACTTCCATAATAGATGTGTGGTTTCTTCACAACAGGAGCCACTAAGTCGTCGGGTGCTTTAGTTTTGGGTGCCTGTTAAATCAAAAGGTTGGGTTAACCTAAAACAATCTTAGAAATTTACCAGGCTTTCCCAAAGGATGATGCTCATCCTGAGCGTCAATCAATACTGTTTCCTCTAAAATCCAAAGGGCAGCTTCAGCACTAGTTAAGATGTTCTTCACTGATTTGCGAGGGTGGGAGAGGGTGTTTTATTCTCTCACTCAAATCTGCCCGATAGGAAATAAGAGGTGGATAAAAAAACAAAACAAACAAACTAGTTAAGTTCTTTTGGTGACTTTTTTTTTTTTTAATCAAAGATCTGCTTTGGAACATGCCTACTTCATTCTGTTTGAAATGCAATAGGTTTTTTGATTCTTCCAGGGCTTATTGATTATCACTGGGGAAATATCAAGGGTAACAGATAAAACCAATGCGGTGCTAAAGGGAAACAAGTTACAACGTTACTGATTTTCACATTTCAAATGTTTTCAGATTGAATATGAGTTAGGAGGCCTCATTACAATTCCAAGGACGTAACTCTTGGTCAGAGCATTCCTCGCTCCAGGGCACCGTTTTTTAGACCAGTCGGAGTAAGTGTTTACCGTTCGGGGCGTAATGCGAGAGATGCAAGAGCCACATAGCACATTGAAGCTCTTGGGGTCCAGGAAAACGCTGCTGGGCTCTCCAGGATACCAGAGTCCAGCAGCCTTCCTCCTCGGCCCTCCACGGCCTCAGCCCGCTCCCTAACGGCCCCTTCCCATAAGGACCCCACCCTCTTCGGCTCCTTGCCACAGTGAACTGAGATCCCGAGCTCTGTACCGTGGAGGAAGCTCGTGAAGAAGCCATGCCGGGCCCAGGAGCCGCCAAGCCCCAGCGAAAGCCGCGCTCTAGGTTTCAGACCGTCCACCGCGCGCCCAGCAAAGCGGAATTGCGTCACCTGCCGGAAGTGGGTCAAGAGCCGACGCAGCGCCCTAAGCGCTCGGGGCATGACGGGAGTCGTAGTAGCAAAGATTCTGGCCGAATGGGAAGGGGGCGTGACCGTAGAGCCTCCAAGGAAAGCTCGCGGAAGACGAGGTTCTCCGTGAAGAGAGGTGCAGAGCAGGCTGGGAAGTGTAGTTCTGCGGACTCCGCACCAGATTCGTGGTGGGAGACGAGGTTCCGGGAAGGGGCCGAAGCTTGGAAAGAGGTAAGTGCGCGGAGTCGCGCGGTTCCGGGCTGAACTCTGGAGTTTATCTAGGTGCCCGGGCTTATCTGAGGCTTTCGGTGGTCTCTGAGCCCAGGAGCATGTTGCCATGGAAACCCGCTCTTGAGTGCTTGAGTGCAACTTTGCAGCTGCGGGAGGAGGGATGTCGGGAAGTCCTCCCCGGAGCTCCTCGGACGGAGCTGGGCGAATTCGCGGTGGATTTGGGCCGCAGCGAGATAAAGCTGGAAGGGCCCTCTAGCGCCGGAGTAAAATAAAGACGTGGCGGAGGAGCTTCGGCCTGATTTTGTTGTTGGTTTTGTTTTGTTGTGTTCAGCCTGTTCTTTGTGTCGGATAGAGAATGAGATGATGGGTAAGAAGGCTTCAGGTAAACTGCGTGCAGCTCTCTGTACGGCCCAGTGCCCCGCTGCTGCTGGGGCGCCAGGGATGAACGACACAAGGTTTTTATCCCTGTATGGGGCGTGGGGGGCAGTCTCAAAATGCTCCTGTTCGAGGAACTGGACAAACTCCCTCCCCAACCCTACTCCCTGGAATAGTTATAAAAATAATAGCTTTTAATTTTTTGAGCGCTTTGCTAAGTGCCAATTTATGTTCGAGAAGCTTATAGTGCATTACGTCAATTAACTTACACGACGGAGTATAGACAGAAACTAAGATCCAGTGAGAAATGGCGCTAATCGTTCAGGGTAGGTAACGTCGTGGGATGGGAACCTCGGCCTTCGCGAGGACAGCCTGCACTTTAACTATTACTCTATACTGCCGCCTCGTGGCAAGGTTTCACTCCCCCTCCCCAACCCCCAGCTGTTTTTTGTTTTTTTTTCCTCTAAGCATCCCTTCCCCATCTCCTTTGGGCTTTGGCTTCCCCTACCTTTTCTTTATTTTGAAATATGGTAGAAGACAGTATCTGATTTAGTACAGAATAATTTGAAAAGTCGTGTCAGTGTTTTGTGTTGATGATATCACCTGTAACTGTCCAGAGCCTCATGGGAGGAGGAAATGTTTCTTCCTTTGTATACTTCACAGTCCCTTGTTTCATCCTAGATACATCTAATAGAAATTTATATCTGTACGTACTTTAATAAGACTGCCATTTACATCATTGTCATTTAATGATCACTATATTGACCTATGTATATAATGAACAGCTTGCTTCCACTTCTGTGTCTGTAAAATTGGGATGATTTTGCCAGCTTCACAGAGTTTTTGTGTTAAATAGGAACTTAAAGAATGGGGAAGCAAAAGCCTAGCACAGAGCTCAAGAAAAATTCATTTCCCTTTCTCTATTTGTATCCTTCATTTTATTCAAACATTTATCCATAGTTTCAGTAGATGTTAATCTCAACTAGGGGAGTATTTTGTTTTTTTTTTCAAAAAATGGTGTTTGTTAACACAGGTATTGTCTCATGAAGTGCCCTCTCAAGCCTCTATGTGCACTTTCTCTCTACCTGCCCTTCAGAAATCAGCCAGAACATCATTTCCTGCAAGATACCTCACCTAATGTCCCTGTGCACCACATGTACCCTGGCCTGCCTTGTGTGCTGGTGTGATGCTGATGAATTACTGTCATCAGATTTCTCATTATACCCTGTTGCAATTTCGTGTTTTCTTATCTGTTTTCCTCACAGATTGCGACTGTGCCTTTCAAGTCTGTAGCTGGAGCACAGGAAGAGTTTGTTTAATGAATGACTTATCCATTTAAGATTTCCTTAGATTCTGAGGATAATCTTGTGAATTGGTGAGTTTACGTTTCTGTGAGATTTGGCAAACTGACTTTTGTATCACAATCTCTGATGATTCTCATGTAGAGCAGATTAAATTTAATGGTTTATTCACTCTGCCCCTAAGGATACCCAATTAGGATGTCCTAGTTACCTTTGTCTATTTATTTATTTGAGATGGGGTCTCGCTATGTTCCTCAGGCTAGCTTTGAACTCCTGGGCTCAACTAGTTCTGAGTAACCGGAGCAACAGGTATATGCCACCATACTGCTCCTAAATGTGACTGGAGCACTAGATTCAAGTGATTGCTACCAAGAATTCTCTATCATAGGCAGCTTGTTTGCTGTTGTAAGTTCTTTCAGAAAGAGTGTTTTGGAATTATAGGGTTGTAGATCTTCATGTAATAAAAATGGTATAATTAGATACCTGAAGAATTTATAAGTCTACGTGTAAATCAAAATGAGTTTTTAAAATACCTCCACTCACCTTAGTGTGCATGCTTACAAATTGATTTTATACTTGTAGCTGAGACTTATCACCTGCAGTTTTCCTTCCTCTCTGCCATTTTGAACAGAGTTGAAAATAGTTCAGTAGTTCATTGGGTCTGTCTTAGTGTTGATCTCAGTATGCTGCGAAGGAAACCAACACGCCTGGAACTGAAGCTTGATGACATTGAAGAGTTTGAGAGCATTCGGAAGGACTTGGAGGTAAGAATACAACTTTCAAACCCTTAGGAAATACTTAAAACAGTAACTAACTTCTGAACCTCAGACTCTTATACTTATTTGAAGTCTATTTGAATGATTTGTGGACATCTTAAATTTAATGTGACTGCTGTAACAAAGTACTACAAACTGGGTGGCCTGAAATCAGAAATTTGTTCTTTGCAGTTCTATTGGCCACAGATCTGAAGTCAGTATGATTGGGCTGAAATCAAGGAAGGTGTCGGCAGGACCATGCTCCCTCTAGAGGCTGTAGGGAGAATCACTGTCTTGGCTCTTCTGTTTTCTGGAGGCTGCTGGTGTTCCTCCATTGTGGCCACCTCACTCCATTCTTGTATCCCTGGCACATTTCCCACTTCTTTTCTGTTTGTGAAGTCTCCCTCTGCCTCCCTTAATAAGCATATATGTAATTACTTTTAGGGTTCACTTGGATACTCCATCTCAAGTTCGTAAATTTAATCATATCTGCAGAGATTTATTTATTTATTTTCAGATAAGATAAAATTTGTAGGTTCTAGGAATCAGGGACTGATAGCCTTGGAGGTCATTATTCATTCAGCCTACTGAGCTTAACATGTTAAAAAGAAAAAAAAAGACAAAACTCGATTTCTCTATCAAACCAGTCATCCCATTGCGTGTCTGTCCAGTTGCTGAGGCCAGAAACTGAGTGCTCATTTTTGAGTCCTTCTTTTCCCTCATTCTTTTTTTTTTTTTTTTAAGTTGTAGTTGGACACAATACCTTTATTTTATTTATTTTTACGTGATGCTGAGATCGAACCCAGGGCCTCACACGTGCTAGGCGAGCGCTCTACCACTGAGCCACAACACCAGCCCTCCCTCATTCTTTAAATTCAATCTGTCTGTAAATTATCTGATTCTAGACATCTAGAATCTACCTTTTCATCTCTGCAGTTACAACCCAATAACCATCTCTCCCTGTACAATTTTAGAAGATAGCTAGCTTTATTTTTCTTTTTCTTTAGGACTGGGGATTGAGTCTAGGGTCTTGTGCATGCTGGGTAAGCTCTCTACCACTGAGCTGCATTCACAACCCTTTTTAGTTTATTTTGAGACAGTCTCACTAAGTTGCTCTGACTGTCCTTAAACTTGCAATCCTCCTGCCTCAGCCTCCTGAGTAGCTGGGATTATAGGCATGTGGCACCACACCCAGATTTTTAATAGCTTTCTAAATGGTCTTTCTACTCCCATTTTTTTCTAATCCATTTTTTTATCAGGTATCTAGAATAATCTTTAATTTTCTTTTCAGGATGTGCCTTTCTTTGTTTTAAAACTCCCAGTGGTTTCCTGCATTTGGAATAAAATCTGAATTCTTTCTTGTGGGCCTGTAAGGTTCTGTACATTGTAGTTCCTCTCCAGTTTCATCTCTTGCCTTGTTTCTCTATATCCTAAACACAATGGCTTCTTGCATCTTTTTTGAATATTTCAAACAATCGATCCTTTCCATGGCCTTGGCATATATTAGTTCCTTTGCCTGGAGTGCTCCCTTTCTTCCAGTCCTAGTCTGTTTCCCCCACTTGGTCCGAGAGGCCTCATCTGACCCTACCTAAGTCAGCTATATCCTTCTTGTCCCTACTACCTTCATCTCATTTGGGTCTCAAGAAGCACCATACTTTTTTTCATAGCAAATCTTATAATTTGCAATTATTGTTTATTATAAAATTATTTCATATTCGAAATCTTGATTGAAGAAATCATGCCTATCTTCTTCATCATTGTGTTCCCAGCATCTAGCATATAGGAGGAACTTAATATGTATTTTTAAATGTGATTTTGCCAAACAGTATTTGATGTCTACTAATAAAACTTAAATTCTTCATTGGCTTTCAGGACAGAGTCATAATTCTTTAGTGTGGCATGTGAGGCCCTTTGTGACTGGGTCTTTATTTATCTCTCTACTTTATCTTCCACTGCCAGGTTATCTTTAACTTGAATCTCAGTGCCTGTACACACTGGGTTCTCTTTGCCTGAAATGCCCTTGTCCTTTGTCAGGCTAATTCCTTCTCATCTTTTGACTCAGCTCATTCCAGTCCCCAGCTGGGTTAAGTTCAGCCTTCTCCCTTGGTACTGATCTCTCTTATAGGTACTATCACTCTTCATTGTAATTGTCTGCTTTTCTGTTTTCTCCACTGTTGGCTGTATACCTGTTGAAGGCAAGAATTAGTATATTCATCTCTGTAATTGTTCCCAAAAGAGGGCTTATTTCAAGTCTATTTTCATTTGCTGTCCTATTAGATATTTTGCATTATGTGGCAGGGGATGTTATCATTTCCATGTATCCATGAACATGGTTGACCTTACTGTATATTGTTTACATTTCATTTTTTTAAAAATTAAAAAAAAAATAAATGACAGAGGAATGCATTACGATTCTTATTACATGTATACAGCACAATTTTTCATATCTCTGGTTGTATATAAAGTATGTTGACACCAATTCATGTCTTCATACATGTACTTTGGATGATGATGTCTATCACATACCACCATCCTTGCTAATCCCCTGTCCCTTCCCTTTCTCTCCCACCCCTCTGCCATATCTAGAATTAATCTATTCCTCCCATGCTCCCCATCCCTACCCCACTATGAGTCAGCCTCCTTATATCAGAGAAAACATTCGGCATTTGTTTTTTTGGGATTGGCTAACTTCATTTAGCATTATCTTCTCCAATGCCATCCATTTACCTGCAAATGTCATGATTTTATTCTCTTTTATTTTATTCTCTTTTATTGCTGAGTAAAATTCCATTGTGTATATATGCCACATTTTTTTTTAAATCCATTCATCCACTGAAGGCATCTAGATTGGTTCCACAGTTTAGCTATTGTGAATTGTATACAATTTCATATTAAGACTAGTATCAGGTTTCTTTTCCCCTTTCTTCATCCCAGCAAATTTAGTGTTCTCCAGATATCATCTTGTTTTTTTTTTCTTTTTAAGAATTTATATTGATAGTGTATTATTGGAGGTAAATTTTAAGAACGGTATAAAATTCAGTTGTAATGAATCTCATAAAATGCTAACATATGAACTTTGACTTTGCAGAGTCAGCTCACCATTGAGTTAATCTTCCTCTAAAGGCAATTATCTAGTAGGTTTGACCTGTTTTAGAGCAACTTAAAAAGGAGGGACAATTTTGCCCTAAACGAAAATGAAACCAATAGAAAACTGGTATTTTACTTTTTACTGAAATTAAGTTTGATTACACTAGCATGACTCTAGATTCTGGAAGATTAGTGTTCATGTTAGGAAAAGGAAAGTTTAGATATTGGAGTATTTCAGATCTGGGATTTTCGGATTAGGGATGATCAACCTGTATAATTTATGTGAATATTCCAAAATTTGGAAACCTCCGAATTCCAAAACTCTTTAAGACCCAAACATTTTAGATTAGTAATATTCAATCCCTATGTTATCTGATTCATTGTAATACTTTGATATTGGCAGCTAAGTGCTCACAGTTCATCAGCAGGGGGCATATAGTGGTGGTCAATCTAGGGATTTGAGCAGTTGAGCTGCTCTCCTAATAAGGAACTCCAATTAAACCTCTTTTTTTCTGCTTTAGAGAAAGTTATCATCATCTAATATCATCTTTGCAGTTAGGTGGTGGTACTTTGGGCATAATTGTTAGTCTCTTTTTGAAAATGATCAAACTTAAGACATCCTTTATGAATCCTTAGTCACTTGTGGTTTCAGAGCCAAACCTTTTTCTGAAAACAGGATGAAGCCTGGCTTCTTTCTCTTCGTCCTATATTGAACTTGAGTCGAAAGAGTCAAGTCTCATCTCAAAATGGCAGTAAAACTGCCACCTGATTGCCCCAAGGCCAGGATGCTGATTGCTGCTGCCCCTGAAGAGGGAAGGGACACGATCCAAAGGAACCAGAGCAGTTGAAAAAATTGTTGGTGGTCTAAGCTTTCTTTCAGAGTACAGATGATAATTTGAGAACATTTGGAGAAATGAGGCATACTCACAGATTGTACTGGTAATGAGATGTCCCCAAATAAAATGTTCCAAGAGTTTTGGTTTTGTGACTTCCCCTTGTGTTAAAAAGGTGGATGAGGGGCTGGGGTTGTAGCTCAGTGGTAGAGCGTTGTTTAGCACACACGTGAGGCACCGAGTTTAATTCTCAGCACTACATAAAAATGAATAAATAAAATAAAAGGTATTGTGTCCATCTACAACTAAGAAAATTAAAAAAAAAAAAGTGGATTAAGAGATGTGTGTATGACCATACAAGGCTCATGTATATGAAGCAGAACCAAAGACTATTTCTAGAGAGGATTCTGTGAGCCTGGTAGAAGTTGTTCAGGAATACTACACTATTAGTGAACATAATTGTAAAGTGAAAAAGGCCCTTTCTAAACAAGAGATTCATTCTGCTGAATCACAAAGATATCAGGGATGCAGATCTAGCAACTTTTTGGGCCATGGAAGAAACTTTGGAGGTGGTGGAAGTACTTTTGACTATGGCGGAAACTTTGGTGGAAGAAGAGATTATGATGGTGGAGGTGGTGGCAGCAAGAGGGAGTCATGGAGGATGTCGTGGTGGCTATCACCGAGTTGGAGGTGGTCCTGGTTATATTAGTAGAGAAGGCTGTGGAGATACGAAACCCAGGTAGCAGATGTGGTAGATATACGATGGTTACAGTGGAGGAAGTTTTGGAAGTGGTAACTATGGTGGGTGATGGGAACTCTAATGATTTTGGAAATTATAGTGGAAAAATTATGGACCTACAAAAGGGGACAATTTTGGTGGAAGAAGCTCCCTAAGCAAGTCCCTATGGTGCTGGATATGGTAGCAGAGGGTTCTGAACACAGCAGAAAGGGCTGCAGTTCTTAGGAGAGAAAGGGAGAATTGTCAGGAATGCTACAAATTAGTTGGAGACAGTTGTCCCAAATGCATTAGAGAAACTGTAAAAATCTGTCACAGAAAGAATAATGGCCCATAGTCAGACAGGTCACTGCAGTTTAAACAGGAACCCCTTGTTCAGGACTGTCAGACCACAGTAGCATCAAGAGCAGCTGTTCAATAATGCAGGGTAGGGTCAGTTCCACATACACTAAGGTCTTGTATCTGTTGCAGCTTTTTTTCCCCCTTTCATTACATCATCCATTTTGCCCTGTAAGTTGTGGAGTGGTACCAGGAATTAAAAAAAAATAAAAAATAAATCAAAACAAAGCCCCCAAACAGACTTTTGTTAAGCATAAAACTTTCTAGACTTGTAGCCTCATGGAGTCAGTCAGGCTGTAGATTTTTGATGGTTGTTTTACTGTCCTATTATTTTTCCGTGCATTGTCTTGAATAGTGCATTTGCTGAAACACCCTTTGGTCCCCCTCACTGCTCTCATGTTTTCCAGGTGCAGCTTCCTGCTCCGAACCTCCTCCACCACACCCCCAACTCTTCCACCCTGGAGTATGGCAGTGTGGGCCTCCCTCTGTCATAGCCCTGATCTCCCTATGTAGTCATAGTCTGTTTGCTGTGACATGACATCCTGGAGAGAAAGAGTTCTGTCTTTTATCACTGCATGCCAATATCTCTCTTGTACCCATAACTATCTTAAACTTAGGATTTTGGTTTTTTTCTTCATTAGTCCTGAACCCTGTCCTTTAACCCAGCCCATCTAGTACATGATAAGTGCTACATACACATTTGGTTAATTTAAAAAATGTTTTAAATCCTAAAAATTTTATGCTTGCAGACCCGTAAGAAACAGAAGGAAGATGTGGATGTTGTAGGAGGCAGTGATGGAGAAGGAGCCATGGGGCTCAGCAGTGACCCCAAGAGCCGGGAACAAATGATTAATGAACGAATTGGTTATAAACCCCAACCCAAGCCCAGCAATCGCTCATCTCAATTTGGAAATTTTGAATTTTAGAGATGGATTCGTTTGCATGCCAGAGCCCTGGAATGGAATGAAATGATGGCAGAAGTACAATCAGATTTAGAGAATTGAGTGCTTGCAGTCAAGCAGAATGTTTTATCTCCTGTAGAAAGAAATCACTTCTGCGTGAAATTACTGATGTTTGACTTTCACTCTAAGCTAGAATCCGAACTCTGGTTTGTTTCTGGAAAATTTGACTCTATAAAACTTATCTGATTTTTGTTTTTAAAAATAAATATATTTTTGGAAAAACATGAGACATCCTTGATGAAGCATAGTGGCACTGCTAAACCCTGGGTTTTAAAAGGTAATTGCTGCTGGGTGTGATTGTGCAGATCTATAATCCCTGTGACTTGGGAGTCTGAGGCAGGAGAATTGCAAATTTGAGGCCTGTCTGGGACACTTAATTAACAATCCCTAGTATGGGAAAAAAAATTATCCTTTCAGTCTTTACTTAGAGACCCAGAGTACACAATCTTCTGGTTGATCTGTCACTTTGTTTTTACTCTTTTATTTAACAAGGATTGAATGCCTACAATGTGCCAATCAAAAAAGACCCCTGAGGCTGGGGTCGTAGCTCAGCAGCAGAGCGCTTGCCTAGCATGCATGAGGCACTGGGTTTGATCCTCAGCACAACATAAAAATAAACAAAATAAAGGCATTCTGTCCATTTACAACTAAAAAACAAACCAAAAAGACCCCTGCCCTCACAGAGATTAGATTTGTGTGTCAACTGAACAAGCTGTAGGTGCCAGATCTGTTTATAGCATGGCTTTGCAACTGGTTTGGGTGCAACTTTGGGAGGACAGGCAATGGAGCAAAACATGAGGGATTCTCCTTGGAGTGTTACTGTTATTCCAATTTTTCTTCCTTTCTCAACTTGCCTAAGAATTTTTCCAGTGGGAACCCATCCAAGAGCAGCTCAGAGGGTAATTTCAAATCGAGCCCTAATTTCAACATTAAATTCAATGGCAGGGAACCATTAATTCCAAAGGTATTAACCACCTTTGGAATCATCAGTTGTAAAGATAATTGATGGGTTTTACCCAGCCTTTTGGGGATAGTTTAAGTCTGAGTAACATTAATATAGGATATGCTGGGGTAGAATGAGATAGTTTCCATTTTTACTCCAGACATCCTTACAAAACCTTTGTTCTTCCAGTTTTATGTAGGACTCACCAGTTCTGTTACCTTACTGTCTTAAAAACAATAGTGAAACCCCAAGAGTCAGGCTGCAGATAGGGAAATCAAGTTATATTCTATCGAAGCCTGTAAAGGCCTTATGGAAGGGAGAAAATCACCAACCAAACCAACCAACCAACCAAGCAAAAAAACCCCACAAATAAATAGAAAGAGGAAGGAACAAGACTCTGCCTTCGTCTTTGTCATTATGACTTTCCAGCATGAATTGGCACAGAAGCATGAAAACATTGTGGTTCCTATCTTCCCGATCTCTACTAATAGCCAGCAGCAGATGCTTCATGCAGATTACTTTACTAATTTTAACTCCTATGAAGAGGGTACTTTATTCTATCACAGGAGGTGAAACTACAGCTCAGCAATTAAGTGGTAGGGCTGAGATCTGATTACAGGCGGTCTGCCTTCTGAACCCATGCTTCTAGACATCTTTGCTACTTTGCCTTCTTAGTCTTCCTCAGTTCAGTCTAAGAAAGGGGGGATAATTGGATAGAATGAGAGATTGCTTTTTTCAGGTCTCATGGAATTTCCACACCATTTTATAAACAATGAGATAATTACTACATTAGTAATTAGGGCTTATTGCAACTGTAAATCTTTTAGCACAACTGAAATCACATGCATCAATTCTGTCTTAGGAGCTATTCAGTTCTGGAATCCCCAAATTGAGGAAGTTGGTCAGGTACTTAGAAAGAGATACTAACCTGATCCAGAAGAGAGAACCTTTCTTTTTCTTGAAAACTGATGGAACAATATAATCAGTCGATAACAAAAGACATACTATGCCTTGGATGCCTGTTTAGTGTGGAGTACCTTAATCATATTGCTCCTAATGTAATGAGATGCTATTATTGCCTTCCTCTAAATAAGAAAACTAAGGTTTACCCATTGTTAGAATAATTTTTCCTAAAGTCACCTTGTTAGTAAGTGGTGGAGGCTGAACTCAAACCCATTGACTCCAAAGTGCATGCTCATATTACGTTAAAGGAAGATAGTAGGCGTGGTACTGAAGGGTAAGATGCCCACTGGGGGCCAGCAGGAATTGGAAATAACAGCAACATTCTGGTGTTTCTAAAGGGATAGACAAGGTCAATGCTTATAACAAGTTTGGTAATAAACTTTGGAAATAGCTCAGAGCCTCCTGTCTGATGGCATAAACACAGCAAAGGGATTATGAGGTGACAAAAATTAACTTTTAAATGCAGAAATCTTCGTGTACTGGAAGACCTACAGCTTCATGAAGACCACTTCTTTCCTGCAAAGGGTCAGGTAGATCTTGTGACATGTAGTAGCTTGTGGGAGGACAGTGAGATGAAAATGATGGGATCATGCCATCTGAGAGACTCTGACATCTTAAAAACCAATGGTAATGGCCAAGCTCTGTGCAGACTGTAAAGAAAAGGACCAGCTTCTGATAATCATCCTGGATAGGAAGACATGCACAGAAGTAAAATAAAATCAAAATATTTATTTTGTTCTTTTGCACATGACATGTTAAAACATCCCTACTACAGCAATACTGCTCTCCAGGAGCTTACAATCTAAGACAGTCAACATGAATTGTAGACCCAATGATTAAGGCATTATATCAAATGCAAACTTTGTATCTTTAGATATATCTTCTGAAGAAGCAGCTGGAGGGGCAGGATGAAAATTAAATGACATGAACATGTACCCCCTGCCTCACCCCTAGCTCTTTAAAAGGAACCCCTTGTGACAGGAACCTACGTACCCACAGACTGAAAGGGAATTCTGGGCAACCCTAAATAGCAGTAGTGAAGAGACTCTTAATTTCTTTTCTCCTGGTGGACAAGTGGATTCCTTATTTGTAGGAGTTGAGTGTTCCTCTATCAGACTGGAGCAGCACCTACAATTTTATAACTCTGGGGAGGGTAATAGGTAGCCCTTTACCCAGTCTTAAGAGAAATTCTAGTTGCTTCTTGAAGCCTACTTAGGTTTCTACAGGTTTATAAATACCAACTTCTGACTGGTATTTATATTCACGGTGTAGCGATGCCCACTACACCAGGATAGCCGGGGAGATTTAACCCACTAGACTATGTGGGAGAAAAGACAAAGACAGGGAAGAGGAGAGCAGAGTAATAACGGTCAAAGAAATGGGGGTACAGTCTTCCAGATATGAACAGGGAAGGAGGAAAAGAGAAGTTTAGATCCCAAAAGTCAAAGATATCAGGAAGTAAATTCTGAGTGAACAGGGATACAGAAGTGAACACCACTGAGACAAAGCTAGAGTGATGGAATTTAAGCTTTAACTTTTTTCACCTTCCCTAGCTTTATCCTTTGGCAACCTAGTCTGAGGATCTCTAAAATTCAGTCTTTTTAGGAGATTTTCTCTACCCTGAACACCGAAGACCTGTCGCAAACTGAGGTTTCTCTTGGTGAATTTAAAATTCAAAGTACTTTGTCTTAACTGGCCTTGATTTTTTTTTTGGTTTGGCCTTGATTTTTCTCACTTACTGATAAGATCTTGTTTTTGGAAGTTTATAGTTTATAGTAGCTCATGTTGGTCACTACTGGGCATTGATTCTTACATATTCCTCAGGTTTTATCATCCCTTGGCTTCTGACACAACAAGAAGCTTTTACACCTTAATGCTGGGCTCCTGTCATTCACGGCTCTTGCCTACAAGTATCAGCACTACAAGGGGATGAAATGAGAGGAAAGCACAAAGCTCTAAATGCTGCGGCTTGGATTTTAACCTAAATCCAGTAGGCCATAACCCTCTTGGTTCAAAGCCATAGAAGTACACATTCCTCACTCTCCAATATTTAACTGGCAGCCACAGAGAAAGTACAAACTTCAAAACCACAACACAGGTCTATGAGATAGCTGCTTTTTTTTTTTTTTTGGTCTTCTCTGCCCTGAGGCACAGCAGGCTCTAGCACCAAGAAGGGCAGGATTTAACAGACCAGCACAGGAAGAATCACTTTAAAGAGGTAGTTTGGGAAGAAGACTGCAATACAGACTAAGACTGAACAGAATAAAAATCCAATATGATTCTTCATTGTGAAAAGAGGTTTGGGCCACCTGTGATCTAATTCAGTCCCCAAGAGTAATAAAGATGGTCACATAGACAATGCGGATCTGCCCTGCAGGGGCATGGATGGTGGAGGATGAGGAAGATCTGGCCATCAGCAGACCACACCCTAAGTCTCTCCAAAGAGAAAATGGGGCTTTTGCCCTCCTGGCCCATGCCTATCTGATTTACACCACAGATCAAAGGTCTCTCTCAGCCTTCAAACTACTTCCAAGAAACCACAGATCTTAAAAATAAGGATGAGTGACTTCATACATGCTGATAAAAGTACTTTGGCTATAGTCCTTCACACCTGTGCACACACAGCAGGAGCTGAAAAAAACGTTTGTGGAATGATAAAGTATTGACTAGCAGCTTCACTATGTGAGGTATGCTCAGACATAGCATCTACAACCAGCAATTCAAATTTTCATGCCCAGGGAGCCCCTCTCCTCCCCAGGTGACACTTCCTCAGTTTAAAGCAGAGATTCTCAAAGTGTAACCCTCTGGACCATCAGCAGGAATATCACCTGGGAACTTAGAAATGCCAATTTGGGGGCTCTGGGGTTAAGGCCCACAACTAATGTCTTACCAAGCCCACCAGGTGATTCTAAGATGCATGCTAAAGGTTGAAAATCACTGGTTTAGATGCAGACACATGAAAATAATGGGAAAAAAGAATTCAAACTCTTTTACTAAATTCAGCTTGGAAAAACCAAAGTACCAAGTCCAAGTAAAATGCCAATGGTTTTATTTAAAAATATCTATATCTATTTTCTCTAATTGATTGTCTTTTTTATTTTTAAACTGACAAGCTCCTTCAAATCAAAATGTTAAGTGGGAACACATGTTGATGAGTTCACAGCCCAAGAATACACATTCTGCAAGCTCTAGGCCTGTTTTAGTCTCAAAACACCTCAAAAGCTACAAAGATTTTGTGCCACACACCACACCTAGAGAAGGCACAATGTCGTTCTCACCCACTGAGTCCAAAGACTGAAGCTTACTTTCTAATATGATGTTTGAGTCCTGGGTTTAGTTGGGCAAGAATCTCCCTCAGCTACCATTGCTGGCTGAAGTTAATCCCGATCCATCACTGACCCAGAAAAAAATCCCACCAAATTCACATATTGTCTGTTAAAGAAAACCCAGAAGATTAAGAAAGGACACAGATGAACAAGTCATCCACTAGAAAGCTACCTGGATTAGACAAGGATCTAGGGTGATGAGGGGGGAGAGGACAGCTTATGGGAGGCTTCTCAAAAGGAATGAGAATCTCAGCTTATTAGAAAAAAACAGTTTGGGAAATCACCATTTTATCTTGGAGACTGTAAACTAGACCTCTATTCAGCAGGTGTGTGTGTTTGTGTAAAGAGGAGCAAGAGGGATGATTGTAGCAGGAACCACGTCTTCCAGTATTGAACCTCTTTCCACTGCAATCGATAAGGCCACACCATGGATTCTGATGTTAATGGCAATGCTCTGTGATGTCCACTACCACTGCCTTCTTCCAGCTGAAGAGAAAGTATCCTGTTCCAGCCCCTGCTGCTACTGCAATGCAGAGGTACCCATTGTAGGTCATGAAGATGAGCATGAGGAAGTAGCTGATGACCACCTGGATGACATGCAGCACTGTCTGCAGGAGGTGAGGGAAGCTCAGCATCTGCTGCCTGGGGATAAAGAAGGACACATGATCGTCTCACAGGAGTTCTGCAATCAGGAGAAACGGGGAGCAATTGTGCCCATGAGCTCAGCCTCACAGCCACCCTGGCAATTCACGGTGCTTGTGTGTGAGCTTGTTGCTCACTGACACCTGAAATGAAACACCATAGGGCTGCCAGGTTTATAAGCAGTGGTCAGATAGGTTATGAGTCAGAAGGAGGTACCCTTTTGGGAGGGGTGTAAAGGAGGAGAAGTAATCTTGGTTTCTCTCTCCCTTGGATCCTAACCCACTCTCCCACACTTATTTGCCTGAATATTTTTAAACTTTGTTTTTCTTTTCTTTTTGTGGTATTGGGGATTGAACTCAAGGCCTCACCCAGGCTAGTAAGTGCTCTACCACTCAGCTACATTCCCAGCCCCTTTGCCTGAATAATTTGGGGGTCTCCAACTTTGCAAAGTTCACACTTTACAAAAATGAATCAGAAGTGAAAGTTGGGTGGGATAGTTAGAAATCAGGAACAGGAGACCTGACAACTCGCACTCTGTATCACCTCAGGTACCATACCTTTTTGGGCCTCAATAAGCTCATCAGTGCAACAAAAATAAATAATATTGTTGCCTGAAAGTAGGATGTTGGTCTATAGAATTTCATAAGGTCCAATCTAGTTTTAAGATCTACATTTCTAAAAAGAAATCTGAATCTCAAAAAGCATTTCCTGATATCTAGAGAAAACTAAAAGTCATCCAAATACTTTCTTAGAACAGACATAAAACTCCTATATGGTAAACAAAATGAAGATAGAACTGGCTTGAGAGAAAGGAATCATTTGTATTCTGCCATTCTTTTATACCCTCACCTAAAATTCCTAACTTGTTCATTATTATTTTGGCAAATATTTAAAAATACAGATTTTACTGACTTTCCAAAATGACCAATACTTACAACTCAGAACAAATATGTGTTTGCAGGAAAGTTTCTATTACTCCTGCTTTGACCCATTGTAACCTACAACCCCTAACCTCCCAAAGCCAGTTTTGATCAAGGTTCCATAGAATCACTATCTCAGGTCGGAGGCCGATAAGATACTGCTAACAAACTAGCTGCTTTGCTGCCCAACTAAATTATATCTCTAGAACTTCCATCTGGATTTGTTCAATATTCTTACCCAACAGTTTTGTGTGTCTCCATAAGAATGGTTCCATTTGGTCCTGGGACAGGCATGGAATTGTAGCGAATGCTGACTTGTGACTTGCGCAGCAGACTCTCCCGGGCTATCTTGAGTCCTTCATAGAACATTGCTAGTAAAAACACTGCCACAAAAGCTCCAGCCATTTCTAAGCGGGGAAAGAAAAGATGGTGGTACTTTCAAACCTGTCCAAATCATTAGCCAGTGTGCTGTCCAGCTAGAGAGACAGCAGAGAACAAGTACTGCAACTCTTGGCTTTATCAACGTTTCGTTTTTATATTGTTACCTCTTTACCTGCTTAGATAGGAGAGCAGCTGTCATTAATGAAAACCATGGCTTCTGGTGGAGAATACTCTTTCTCTCATGCTGGGGCTTGAACCTAGAGACTTGTGCAAGCTAACATTGTAATCTATCCAAGTTACATACCAAATTTACATTTTTTTCTTTCCAGAGAGGCTCTTGCTGTTTTGCCTAGACCCATCTCAAATGCCTGGGCTCAAGTGATCCTTTTGCCTCAGCCTCCTAAATAGCCGGGACTACAGATATGCACCCCTGTGTTAGGCTTACTTTCTGATCAAGATACAAAAAGTCGTCTGAACAATAACCCTTTGTTCTGGCTGCTGGGTGTTATTAAGTCAGCTCTGTTACATTGAGACATTGTAGAATATCGAAAAGGGGAATAAAATAATTGTTTTTGAGTAGGGCCTTCTTAAGCTGTCTAGTCTGGTCTTGAACTCCTGGGCTCAAATGATCTGCCTCAGCCTCCTGTTAACAACCTATTTTTTTTTTTTTTTTTTTAGAGAGAGAGAGAGAGAGAGAGAGAGAGAGAGAATTTTTTTTTTTAATATTTATTTTTTAGTTTTCGGCGGACACAACATCTTTGTTTGTATGCGGTGCTGAAGATTGAACCCGGGCCGCACGCATGCCAGGCAAGCGTGCTACCGCTTGAGCCACATCCCCAGCCCAACAACCTATTTTTAAATGCTGACTATTTCTTCTTCTTCTTCTTCTTTTTCCCTGTTACTAAGGGTTGAACTCAGGGGCATCCTACCCCTGAAGTCCATCCCTAATCTTCTTACCCAACAGTTTTGTGTGTCTCCATAAGATGGCTTACTCACCTCCTTTTTTTTTTTTTTTAATCGTAAAATAGGGACTCTCTAAGTTGTCAAGACTGTCCTTGAATTTGTGATCCTCCTCCTGCCTCAGCCTCCCAAATAACTGGGATTAGAGGCATATGCCACTGAGTTCTGCAGACTACATTTCTTGAATAGGCATTTCAATGCTGTGTTCATACTGTGAAGTTCTGATAATGACATTAATGTATCACCCTAATAATTTAACACAATACCTGAACTAATACAATAGCCCATTTCCCCAAAACAGATTGTGTAGATTATATATCTGGTACCTAAAGCAGTCCAACTGACTATTGAGCTTTAGCATTTTTAATTTAAAGCATACTAATGCAACATGATAGACATGAAAGGTGGGTTATCACTCCTAAACTGGATATGACTCTAAGAATTGGAAAAGATGTTGTCCACAGTTTGGTACACTAGAAACAGTGCTAGCCTAGGCAGTTCTAAGAAGGTCTGGGTCCTTGTCTTAGCTCTGACATGCTAACTCTATGTGATCTTGGGCAAGCCATTTCACTATTTGAGGCTTAATGTATCTGTGAAATACATTTAACCTAGGGTTATTTTGTGCTATTTGAACTTGGTCTTAGGTCCAGTTCCAATAACTTATCAAACAAGGAAACACTCTGGAAAAGGATGAAAGGAAATGAATTGCAAAAGGTTCCTATCTGGTATCTAAATTATTTTTCAGAGTTACAAAACATACACATTAATGAAGGGAGGTTTACCAGAGGATCAAAATAAGTACTACTTTTAGGGGATAGGAAATATGGTAGTTATATGACATAACCATACTGATTCAGTAGTTTGGACAGAAAGAGGTGCTGAGTTTCCAAATTCTCTGTCACCATCTCTCATGTGACTGTCACCTTTAAACACTACCTGCTGGCTTACTCACCTCCAGCTGTATTGATCACCAAACCGGAAAACAACAGTTTCACATTCTTAAAGCCAAAGTAGAAGGTCATAGGCTGCCAGAAAACCAAAGTAAATTCATTAGAAATGATTGACGATCCTAAATGAAAATGCCAAAGAGGCTTAGCATATTTAAAAGTGACAGGTTTGGGTGAGAGTTAAGAAATGACATCCATGGAAGTGGGAGGCCTTCTCCCTCACATTAGCATTAATGCCATAGGCCTTGAGCAGGGGCACTCCCTGTGCCCTCCCCAGCACCTGGGGTCTGTTTCTCTTTCTACACAAAGCAGGAAGCCCAGAAATTGGGGCTGGGGTGGAGCTCAGTGGTGGAGCTCTTGCCTCGCATGTGTGAGGCAATGGGTTTGATCCTTAGCACCACACAAAAAATAAAATAAAGGTATTGTGTCCATTAAAAAAAAAAAAAAAAGATGAAAGCTTAAAAAAAAAAAAAAAAAAGCCCAGAACTTAATCCAGAAGAGGGTGAATTTCAAAAGAAGGGACTAGAGAAGAAAGAGTCCCTAGAAATATTTTTTTCTGGTGTAACTCTGTATTTGCCACATTTAGGCAAATCATTTGACATGTTTGGGGATCAGCATTAGCGCTTCTTCATCCGTTAGCTGATCTTTAAAGATAATAACCTTCCAGTACTAAAATCCCACTACTTCTAGAGCTGAGCGGGGGAGGGCCTGGGCTGCCTCTTCGGGCACTTACCATCATCATCATGTTGCCGTCTCCTCCGCCATGGGAGTGCGAAGCTGAGGTCGGGTGATGGTGAGATGGTGGCATGGTGCTACTGTGGTTTGTATGGTTCATCCCCATATGATGGGAATGGTCCATTTTTCCAGGAAAAGTTGAAAGTTGGCAGAAGAGTCACTTAAGAGAAAGAATTATTTTTGCTTAAGTATACAGAAATATTGTTTCTTGATACTTTGTCTATATAGAATATCATGCAATGAATGAACACTTTCCTAGCATCTTTACTCAGAATTATTTTCATAATCTACAGATGGAGAGTTCAAATAACTTGAACTATAACATAACACATTTGGAGATGGTAGCAGAAAGATCTGTACCTGTGGCTTAAGACACGCAATCCTTATTCTGCAGAGTTGTTTCTTTTTTTCTAATTAAAAAAAATTTATTGGTGCATTATAATTGTACATGATAGTGAGATTCACTATGCCATATTCCATGCACGTAATACAATTTGATCAGTCTTATTCCCCAGTACACAGTTGTTTTTTTAAAAGACATATTTAATATGTATTCAAACTTAAATATGAGATAAGGAGAAGAAAAGCAGCTTCTTTGGCAGGAAACAGATAATTTGTACTAATGTACAAAAGGATGCCATTAATTAAATTTAATTACCTTAAGGCTTTCTAATCATAAATGTCAGTAGATAAAAAAGCTAATACTTTGGATAAGTCACCTAAGTGGAATGGCCTGTGTTTAATCAGGATATTCTATTTTCACTTATAGGAAACCAGGCTTCAGCTAATTTAAATTTGAAGAAAGGTCTGTTGCTGCCCTAGGCAAGCAGTGTGCTCAGACCCAAGACACATTTTCCATCCCATCAGGACATTAGAGTTAAGAACATGAAAAACAAGGTATAAATTGGATATTCTCTATTGAATTAAGTCTAGACACTGCATATTCAGGCTTGTATTTTTATTACCGTTTAATGCTTTACTGAAAAGTCAACTTGGAACAAGGCAGGGGACTGGGAAGTTGGGATGTGTGTAGAGAGGCTGGTCTTGGTAGAATCTCTAGATGTGTCCCTCAACTCCAATTTGTGGAAAAAAGAGTGGGCTTTAGAAATTCCAACCAGGTATTCATATCCATTAGCTGAAGTTTGCTTCTCATTATCTATTCAGACTATTTATTGAAATATTTATCGAGTTCCTATCATAGGCTGA
The DNA here is from genome assembly GCF_001458135.2 of Marmota marmota marmota. Lineage (NCBI taxonomy): Eukaryota > Metazoa > Chordata > Mammalia > Rodentia > Sciuridae > Marmota > Marmota marmota. The sequence continues at coordinate 1,205,254 of NW_026000101.1, forward strand.
ACTCTCAGCTATGTGCTAATAATTCAACAGTAAATAAAACAAACATGGTAACCGATAAGGAAATAAACAATGAAGTAAATAAACAATTTCAGGGTATGATTAGTACTATGGAGGATATAAACAGGGCAATATTATAACATTACCAAGAGGTAGAGAAAAGATATGCCTTAGGTAGGAGAGTTATTCAGGGAGCTGCGTGTGTGTAACTCAAAAACACAAATATTCAGCCATCTATTTTCCCCTCTTCAATTTCTATCCCATGATTCTATCTCAGCAGCCTTAAGAAACAGGTTTGTTTATTTCAGAAAAGGACAATGCAGAGCCTCTGTCAGGCATAATCAAATTCTGCTCTGAATTTTAAAAACTTTCATGCCAGACACTAAATTATCTTATAATTAGACAGCTTGACAGTCTTATCCTTTTAATACCTTTGTCATAAAAGGACAGGATTGGAGGTACAAAGAGATATTTAATAGGGTCTTTGTCCATCAGAGGTTTTTTTTTGGTACTGGGGATTGAGCCCAGGGCCTTATGCATGCTTGGCAAGTGCTCTACACTGAGCTACACCCCCAGCCCCACAAAGATTTTATAGTAAACACTAAATAAAAGGATACACAGAAAGCATGCACAAAGTGTCAATGACTGGACAATCAATAAGTGGGCAGCAGTTTCTTGACAGGAAATTATGGTGGGATGGGCTGGGGATGTGGCTCAAGCGGTAGCGCGCTCGCCTGGCATGCGTGCGGCCCGGGTTCGATCCTCAGCACCACATACAAACAAAGATGTTGTGCCCGCCGATAACTAAAAAAAAAATAAATAAATATTAAAAAAAAAAAAAAAGGAAGAAATTATGGTGGGATGAAGAGATTTCTGGTGTCTGAGCGATTATAAATTATGGTTTATATAGGGAGCCATGTGTGTCTAATTCCAATACACAAATATTCAACATCTATTTTCTCTTCTTTGACTCATAACCTGTGAAGTCAGAATGAAAAGACTTTTGCCAGCCAGAATGACTGCAAACCCATCCCCTCTAAAGAGACCAAAACAGAAGTCACAAATTTTGTTCTCTTCCAATGAAGAGTCTGGAAAATGATGATAACATTAAAGAACCATGAAGATAATTTCATTCCATATTATCAACATTGAATCATGGCCATGAAGAAGCAGTTAACATTTGCTGAGTGCTTCTGTACTAGAAGACTTGAGGGAGATACAGAAATGAACCAGACATAGTCTCTCCTCAAGGAGTCTCTCTCTCTCTCTCTTTTTTTTTTTTTTTGTAATCAAGTTTCAGCATTTTTTTTTTGTAGTTGTAGATGGACAGAATGCCTTTATTTTATTTATTTTTATGTGGTGCTAAGGATTGAACCCAGTGCCTCACACGTTATGCAAGTGCTCTGCCCCTGAGGTGCAGCCCCAGCCCTTCTCAAGGAGTTTCAAGGGTGAAATCTAAAAGGTAAACTGAACTGCCACAATATTCATTTGGGATATAAGATGACATTTAAAAGACTGTTAAAAAAGCAAGAATGTAGCACCACAAACTACTTAAGAGATGGATCCTTGATTTCCTTGTGAACTTTTACAGCATTCTTCCTATTAACAATTTTTGAAGACTGACAGGTTCCATTTGTTCAGGTTCTCATTACCAATTAGAGAAATCTGTTCCTCTATACTACGTTCTCAAATATCTTCAGACATATCAATGACCCAGGAATTCATGTTTAAATATCAAAAAACCTTGCAAATCTGTTTTGAAGTATCAGTTGTACGATACATTGTACATTCTAGGAAATACAGCAGGCTAAGGCTATAGCAAGGTTGGTAGAGTGCTTGTGTTGCATGTACAAGGCCCTGGGTTCAATCCCCAGCACCACAAAAAAAAAAAAAAAAAAAAAAAAAAAAGAGCAGGAATAGAATCTACTTGCTTTCATTGTGTAGAGCCTTTTTTTTTTTTTCTTTTGTGGTGCTGGGGATTGAACCCAGGGCCTTGTGCATGCACCTCTGTAATGGAATCCTATGTAAGGTTTACCCAGTGGTATATGAATAAGGGATATAAATCTGGTGGAAATTAACATATGAACATACACTGTAGGCTCAAAATGAAGCCAAACCTGGTAAGTTCTTATGGTCACTAAAAGCCTTACACTGGGCTGGGGTTAGAGTTCAGTGGTAGAGCAATCCCTAGCTGCAACAATAAAAAATCTTATTCTAGGAAAATCCCATGGACATATGTCAAACCTAAATGATACCAAAAGAGGAGAAATTTACAAATTAATTATTAAGGAATAATAAATAAAAGCAAAATTTTCTCTACCTGTTTGATGTGATATGCCTTTTGATTTTAGAAAACCCACCTTCTAAAACACACCAAACTCATTCTCTAATTAAAACAGAAATTCTGTGTATAGGAAGTAAGCTTGAATTGTTGGTTTTCATCTATTTCCTTTGATAGCTTTACTCTAAGATGACCCAGCCCAGCTTCTTTCATAATAAAAATGAGTCCTGAAGAATAAGTCAAAGTCAGGGGACACAGTAATACTGTTTGCTCTCTCAATCTGTAATCTGAAGAGAATGGTTTAACTTTATGGTAATCATGAGCTGTGCTGTTCTGGCTTTGATTTATTTGAGTTTTTCTGAACTAAACAGCTAATCTTACTTGTTCTCTGTGAACTGTTTTCTCTTTTAGTTCTATCCTCACCATTTCTAAGAACTGAGTTCAAGGTCCCCAAAGTAGTTGAACTTCACTTTTATGGAATCAGGGTTCTTGATTATAAAGCAATTACAAGTAAAGGAACTTGTAAAAGAATAACGAGTGATAGGTAGAACCTCAACAAATTCTTCGTAAAACAGTTTTTATTGATCCATTGAATTTGTTATTTTTTTTAAGGCAATCTATGCATATATGCTAGTTCCAGGCTAAAACCTCCACCATTAATTTTTCCTCTAATCCTTACTCTATCATTTCATCAAGTTTACAAATTATTTGTAAAGAAGTCTAGCAAAAAAACTGAATAGATAATTCAGGGATAAAACTGAAAACCAATTTAAAATTGTTAACTTTCAATCTATAATAAAATCTACCTAAAACTTTTTTTTTTTTAGTTATACATGGGCACAATATCTTTATTTTGTTTATTTATTTTTATGTGGTGCTGAGGATCGAACCCAGGGTCTCACCCATGAGAGGTGAGTGCTCTACCATTGAGCCACAACCCCAGCCCCTACCTAAAACTTTTTATTTACCAAATTGAGCTTATAGCTCGATGAAAGACTAAAAATATTATACTTTCATTTACATTTTTGCCAGTTCAGGTGTACTAGTCTTTCTTAATGGAAATCAAAAGAATGTGAATCTAGAACAGATTTTGAATGAGAGAACTTTATGCAACAAGAAAATGTCGGTAAAAGAAGTTGGAAAGTCCACCGATTGTTTTACCTCAGAAAGTTATTAGTCTTTCTGGAGCTGGTTTCCAGACTGTTGACCTTGAAGCAGGGATGCTGGGAGTATTAAATGAGATGACATACATAAAGCGTCCAGCACAGTCCCTGGAAAATGGTAGCTATTATCATTTTGCGATCTTTTACCAGGGCATAAAAGACCCTGAATAGGAAAAATCCAGTAAGTGAACTTTGTAGGAGAAGAAATTAATGAACTTCTATTAGTCTCTCTCCTATAAAGTACTCTAGCAAAGACCATTTTCAAGTTCTTTTTTAGCCTATCTTGACTCCTAAAGACCATGAAGTGGCTATCAACAGGCATATGAATAGTTCTTAAGAGCTCCTTTTTCAAACATAGAACACTTCTAGGATCTTTAAAGCAAGGATAAATGATCTAGGAATTGACTATTTTTTTTTTTCTAAAGAGAGAGAGAGAGAGAATTTTTAATATTTATTTTTTAGTTTTCGGCAGACACAACATCTTTGTTTGTATGTGGTGCTGAGGATCGAACCTGGGCCGTACGCATGCCAGGCGAGTGCGCTACCACTTGAGCCACATCCCCAGCCCCTAGGAATTGACTATTAAAAAAAAAAAAAGCCAGGCGCAGCTGAGCACCTCTGTAATCCCAGGAGCTGGAAAAGCTGAGGCAGGTGGATTGCAAGTTCAAAGCCAGCCTCAGCAAAAGGGTGACACTTAGTGACTCAATCAATTTTATCTCTAAATAAAATACAAAAAGGGCTGGGGATGTGGCTCAGGGGTTATATGCCCCTGAGTTCAATCCCCAGATCCCCCCCAAAACAAAACAAAACAAAACAACCAAACAAACAATCAAGCACAAATTCACATTGAGCTGAATTTACATAGAATAATTCAGAAATCTTTCTTAGGAAGGTTTTACACTGTTTCGTTTCTAGGGAACATTTATCTTCAGTTAGGTACTTGAAGTTGGCTGTATGCCATTGTTTCTGCTGCCCCGAGTACTATTAGATTTGGGACACTGCACATGCTATTGAATGTCAGTCAGCTCTGCATTTCTGTTTCCTTCTTTCCCTCATTTAATAAATATGGTGCAGTATTTAAACAAATAGCTTTCAAAACTTCCTTGTATTCAAAGGATTATTAAAAAAAGAAGTTTCCCCTATTCCTGCCCCATCTTGCCTAAAAAAGACTCATTACAATGCTTGAGAGATAGACTTCTGCAAAATCTAAACTATCCAGCAAAATAAACATGAATTTATGGTCAGAAGTTAGGAAGTTGGCAAGAAGGCTAAATTCTGACGGCCATTTTGTGTCTTAGCATAGGCATTGTTTCTCACAGATTTAGTCTAAGATTCAAATTCTCATATTTTCCTGGTATTGCACAATGATGGACGAGAAACAATAATCCGTAGGGACCATGGAGATTAGGCTCCATGAAAAGACTATGCATAAGTGGCTGTATATTTGCCACATGGTCCCCCTTCCCTTGCTGAGACAGATGTAATCAGGAACCGCAGACAATTCTTCGGGAGACTGCCTACACTCTTTCCTGAATTCCACGATAAGGGAGATAAGAAAGAAGGTTTTAATTTTTAAAACGATTAGGTTCATGTTCCTTTTAAGATTTGTAAAAACATAATCCAAAGAGAAATCTTTCTAGTTGTTTTTCTGCTTTCTATAGCCATTACTTATGATTGGTGGCTTACAAGCCTTTGGTAAACACAGATATGGGAAATTCAAGGTCAATGCCATTACATTATCATAAACAAGGATTCAGGCTTAGGGACTATGTCCACATGATCTAGCAACAAGTTTAATTGGACTATTTCTGCTTTTTAATTACTTGTATGGGATCAGTAGATATTCTGAGAAATGGTCTGGCTTTATTCAAGAAGCTTTCAAAACTTCCTTATATTCAGGAGTCTAATTCTTTCCCAGTCTACCTCTGAGGGTAGACTATAGGTGAATCTTCCTATAGGTGAATTTTAAAATTCTCTTGATGGCTTTATGAAGTCCACCTTTCAGTTGTCCTTTGACAAAAAGGGCAGTGAAGGAGATGTAGGAATAAAGGAGACACCTTAATATAATTCAGTATTAAAAAGCATAGTTATTTATCTATATTTGGCATTCTAAGCAATATGCTAGAGTTGTTTGTAAACAATGTCAGAGTTCTTAGCAAGTGGTAGGGAGAAATACACTTTGATGAATTTACAGAAAAAAGACCCGTCTTGAAGGGTAGGATGTCATCATTCCCCCTGGGCCCTGGCCTCATGTTCCTACGCTAAACTAACTTGCAGAAATGTGTTTGTAATTGTATGGATATGACCATAGAACCCTCTGGATATTTTAGCTGCCTTTTCTTGGCCTGGGTCTGTTTTGAGGTGCAGTGGTAATAAGGATACTTAATTTTTATCAATTGCTTTTATGGAATATTAGGCTTGAGAAAATCATAGGTCTCAGCCAGAATCAGCAGAAACTTATGACCCTGGAATTTTTGCCACACCGATTTTGTACATGTGGTAAGTAAAACGATCAGTGGAGGAGGTGGGATTTAGTCAGTGGGAAAAAAGAGACATAGAAGACCTTAAAATTATATACATTCAAACACATATTATCTCCCCAGATTAAATGACAGGAGCTGACATATAGCACTAACTGCAATTGTAGGCTTCTGACAGCAGTCAGAACTCAGGAAAATAATTGCCCCAAACTCACGACCACCATCATTTCTACCACGTATACTCGCACACACACAAAAGGTCTCTTAGATTTTATTTTATTATTACTAGGGATTGAACCCTGGGTGCTCGACCACCAAGCACCCATAGTCCTGTTCATTTTTATTTTGACACAGGGTCTAGCTAAGTTGCCCAAGCTGGCCTCTAATTTGTAATTCTCCTGCCTCAGCCTCCCAAGTTGCTGGGATAACAGGTGTGTACAACCACGCTGGCTTAGATTTTTATCTTTTAAAATGTTTCTCAATAAAACAATGGCTACCATTTTACCGTCTGACTTTTTGCCTTTGTTGATAACAATAAAAATAATTCTAAGGAATCATCCACAATTTCTCACTTATTTTTCTTCAAAACACTGGTTGGGCTGAGAAAGATGTTGATAGAACTGGCCAGGAATTATTTAGCAATTATTGACAGAATTTAGTAATCATTATCATTGTTATTTTTTCTTTCTTCACTGTATACTGAAGTGAGAACTACTAATTCAGATAATCTGGATAGGAGTCCCTGCAAGCACGTTTCATGGAAAGAAACCAAACTATGTACAGTCTACATACTCAAGTATCAGCAGAATTTATGTGGCTGAATTACTCATACCTAAGACTCCTGGGATGCATCAAAAGTAATCAACTGCCAAACACATAAAGGGGAAAAATACTTCAAACAATTACACTTAAAGCTTAAAGTGTCTTCATTTATGAAGGGCTGATGATCTAGGCAAACAAGAAATGCTGCATGGACTGACAAATTTTAAAAAGAATAAAACAGCTATGAATTAGAGGGAGTAGCTCTTTTACTCTGAAGCTCTTGGCTAAGAATATCCATTTAGTAAAGAGGATGCTAAGTCAGGAGCTGCCTGAGAATCTTGCTCTAACTGTAACCACGGAAAGACAAAAAGCAAAGATGTCATTTGATTCTAATCAGATTAAGACATAAACCACTTTATTTCTGGATATTGGTTCAAGGTCACCCCTTCTGTCATAAATTTCATATGGTCCACATCACTCCACCTTATTAAGCTGCTCAGACTGAGCACAGGAGATGGGAAACCTGTTGGGGCAGGACAGATCCTAGAAGAACTGATTACATAATGAATTATATAGCCATGGAAGGCTATCATTTTCAAGAGAAAGCATGCTAATATCAAACTTAATTTTTCCAATGCTCTAGATCACCTCTCTCTTCTGGACAAACATGAATGGACCATACAATTACCATATAAGTAACAAACTATAAAAAAAAATAAATAGCTTAAAAATGAAAAAAAAAGACATGGGTGATAAATATTATATTGGACAAATTATTTTGTATTTTAGAGTTTCATTTTCCTTAATTATATGAACAAAAAATTATATAACAGAGTTCTACTAGAACTGAAACATAATTCTACATTTTCTCAGTTCAGTTTCCAGGAGAACAGAATGTCTCTTATCTTTTTTTTTTTTTTTTGGTACTGGGAATTAAACCCAGGGACACTTAACCACTGAGAAACATTCCCAGACCTTTTTATTTTTTGTTTTGAGGCAGGGTCTTGCTAAGTTGTTTAGGGCCTTGCTAAATTGTTGAGGCTGGCCTTGAACTTGTGATCCTCCTGCCTCAGCTCTGAGTCAGGTGTATCTATCTTATTTATCTTTGGGTCTCTTGTATTTTCTAATATCCCCAAACACAATAGATTACAATAATGTTTGAGGAAATAAATTGCTTTTCTGCATTTCTTCCTTGGCAACTTTAGAAAAATTCATTCCTTAATTTTTTTAATGATACACTAGGAAAACCTCAATTTCCTCTCTACCACCTTAATAAATCTGAAATACTATAAAACATTTGATGGATGTGCTTAGAAATTAATTAGTAGCTCTATCTCAAGAAGTAACAAAATGTAGTTGAACATATGCAAGTTGAACTTGGAAGAGTATTTCAAATTCACCTTGTTCCAACTATTCATTTCCTAAAAACCTAGAGACTGAAACCACAAAGCTCTTTGGAGGATCTGAACATTTACATTTCTGGCCTAATTTGCCTTTATAGATACTTTTATAAATTATTTGTTTTGAGACAAATGTGAGGACAGTGACTGTAAACAAAACTCACACCTTTTTTGAAAAGCAGCAGAGAACATTAGCTGCTATTGACCTTTAAATGGTTTGAAATGCTGCTCAGACCTGCACCTTGACAAGTGATAACAGTAGGAGAGAAGAGGAAACAGCAAACTTTAAGATCAACTTACAAATGTTTTTACTCTGTACATCTATCAAATAAATAATTGTATTTAACCTGAACACATGACATGGAAAGAAAGAACGGCATTTCCTTCCTATAAGTCCAACTGTTATTTTATCCTCACAATATCTCTTCTAAGATGGAGGAACCAAGGCAGAGAGAGCTTGAGTAGCCTGTCCAAGGCTATACTAGAAAGCTATTGCTAGAACCTAGGTATATCCTCACTCCTAGGTCCATTAAATCTACTTTACCCAATGTCATGTTTTTTATCTACAAATGTCATAATTTCGGTCACTTGACTAATCCCCAGTAATTCAGAAGATTGATCCAGCCTGCCTCTGGGTTTCAACATTAACAGCATTATTACAAACATGGGTTTTCCTTATGGTACCCTGCCTCTGTCCATTCTATTTATATATCAATGACAAATTAATCTACCTAAGGCATGACTATTTATCTGCTCAAAAAATTCCACTGCCTATTAACCTCTCCATTGTTTATTAACTTCCTTGGTCTGAAATCACAAAGACTCTAAAACAAAGACCTCAACCTACCTTTCTGCCTATGTGTACCTTATGTTCCAGCCAAATGAGTCTGGCAGTCTGTTTCTTGTGTTTCTAGGACTTACCCCGACACCTCCCATCTCTCTCATTATTCTTCAGTCTGGAATGTCCATCCTTACAATCTCTAATGCCACAAATCCTCCTGTTCTTCCAAGGCTAGTTCTAGGATCTTTAAATACCTCTAGCACATTGGGACTAGGTCTCACCAAATACCCTAAAATGTTTTTTTTGAAATCTTTTCAATCTGTGCCTTTTTCTGACATCATATTGACAGAATGAACATTATGGAGAAAAGGCAGGAGAAACAGTTGAGTGGATGTATTTCTCCAAAATTCCTTTTCATCAATGGCAGATGGTAAATGAGCCCCTCTTGGATGCTACTCCTTATTGATCCAGCTAAGGAGAAAAGTCTGATTCAAAACAGGGAGGCCTGGAAAGAGACTGATAAGGCATTTCTTCATCTATATGGAGAACCTGATATTGCCACCTGATTGTCCTGGTAGGTTGTGTGTTGCAAAATCTAAGCATTGGAAAGACTTTAGAAGTCAGTGCATGGAACTCCTCATGATATACAAATTCTATAATCATGATTGCAACAGCACTAGGGACTCCTCAGGCCAGTTGCTCCCTTCAGAAAGAGAAGCAAACACTCTTTTCAGCCAAGCCAAATACAGAAGATGCACCATAGGAATCTGAATCTTGTTATTTGGTGGTGATGATGTTGGTTAAAGAACCAGTACTCCAAGCTAAACTGGTTTTAATACTCTGGAATGCTTACTATTTGTATGTATTTCTCAAGCTATGATTTGGTTGTTAGGATCTACAAACAGGAACTAATCTCTGCCGGCTAAGACAAAGCTAGCTATCTTCAGCCCAGCTTCTGAGATTGACACAGTGCTGTTATGCTTGCTGACTGGCACTGAAGTCTTTCTGTTACAAGCAGAACTTTCCAGCCTTATGTCAATCTATTTACATTCACATCCCTATGTTCTATTAAAACTCATCTACTCACTTTTAAAATTTAGCACTTTCACACCTGTATGTTTTTTGTCATTTCCTGAGATTCCTGTCCCCTCGCATTTCTGAATATGTAAAAATCCTGCCACAATTTATTCAACATTTGTTATGCACTAAAGCTAAAACAAAGCCCCTGTTCTTATAAGTTATAATCTAACTCATTTTTTAAACATTTTTAGTTGCAGATGGATTTATTTATATGTGGTGCTGAGGATTAAACCCAGTGCCTCACATGTGCCAGGAAAGACTCTACCACTGAGCTATAGCCCCAGACCAATCTAACTCATTCTTAGAAGGTAAGTTAATATAGCACTTCTTCCATGAACTTTTTGCTTTTTTCTTGAATTCCTAATAGAAGAAAGCTCTTTCTTTTCTGAATTTCCCTAGTAATTTCTCTTATAACTTTAACTTACAGTTCTTAAAAAAATACAAGATCAAAAAATGTTATTTACACAGCAAGTTCCTTGAGGGCAAGAAATGTTCTAATTTCTACCTCCTTACAGCCTCTGGAAGAATACCCAACAAATATTCACTAATTTAAAAAGTATTTATTATTAATTTCTTAGAAAATCCACATGGGCTGGGCACAGTGGCACATGCCTGTAGGAGGCTGAGGCAGGGGCATTCCAAGTTCGAGGCCAGCCTTAGCAATTTAGCAAGACTCTCAGCAAAAGAAAAAACAAAAAGGGTTAGGAATGTGGCTTAGTGGTAAAGCACATGGTAACCTCTGGTACCAAAAAACCAACCAGCCAACCAACCAACAAAAAAACCTATCCAAATCTATGTGGGGTTCAGTATCTATCTATAAGGACCTAGATGCAAAAAGATATTTGCCTTTGTGGTACTACTCTAGAGGAGGAAACCTTCATTAAATATGTAAGCAAGTAAATATGTATAGGCAAATTACAATTTCAAGTTGTAATAGTGGTATGCAGGAAGTAGAAACAGTGTGGTGACAGAGAAGAACTGCAAAAGAAGCAATTTAGATGGAGTGCGGCAGGTGGGAAGAGAAAGAAAGAAGTCCTCCTTAAGAAGGTGACATTAAATAACTGGTAAAATTATTGGAGTTTGGTCAAGGGGCAAGGAAGTATCCCACTGAGGCGAGAAAAGAACAAATGGCTCTCAAGGTAAATATGAACACAACGTGCCAGCGGAGAGAAGGGGAGGCCGGAGAAGAGGAAAAGACTCTTTTTTTGCAGAATTGGGTATTGAATGAATGAAGAGAGGTAAAATGGGTGTCAGGAAGGCCTCAAAGGTCATTTTAAGGAGTCTGAATTTTATTTTGAGGGCTATTGGGAGCTATTTAGGGTAGTAAGCAGGGAATTACACGATCAGATTTATGTTTCCACAGGATATTAAAATATTGGCTGCTGTGTGAATACCGACCGGGTCTTTATTTGTTCTTCCCCAACAGTATTTCCAGTTCAAGTTCTACGTGAAGCAGATTTATACAAAGAAAGAAAAAATCTCTACAGAGCCATAGGCTACAATTGTTTAATTTGCCAGAATACAGAAATATATCTGTTAAAATTTTAGAAGGAGTTATATGGTATTCAAATCTAGCTTTGCTAATTTTTAGATGAGTCTCCTGGTGACATTTCCTATAAAAGTCCCATGGGTCTTTAGGTTGGCAATGGGTGTTCCGCATGGAGGCTTGCTGAAGGGAGTGTAATGATTCCAAAACCACATTAATAAACGACTCAAATCTGGTACTTGCTAGTTAAATAATTAAATAAGATGAAGGTAGATGAAGCTCCAGGAGAAATATGGGCAGCAGAATGTAAGACACACTATTAGGCAAATGCCTAATAGACTAATAGACTTTACCTGGACTACACAATCCATGTTCTACTGGACATCTTCCACAGTGATATAAAACAAACCCCACTGCATACTAGACTTGAGACCAAGATTAGATTCTGGTTCCAGCTCCATCACATTGAGTTCGTTTGTACAAAATACTTTCTTCAAGTTCAGCATTATGAACATTGGGGGCTGGATACTTCTTTATTGTATGAGCTGTCCTGTGTACTGTAAGGATTTCAACAGTATCCCTAGCTTCTGCCCATTATAGTGATAACCAAAAATGTCTACAAGTATTTCCCAAAGTCCCTTGGGGGGCAAAATCACCCACCCCCTTGAGAACTACTTTCATTCTCTGTGTTTCAGTGTCTCTCAAGTTCATGCGAACATGGACATAATATATATGTATTTTATATATATTTTGTATACCTTCAGGATAGTTACATGATTCAAATAAGACAGTGAATTGGAAAAAATCAGGCGAAAAAGACCATATAATAAAGGCAAAAGCACTATTTATTATTATTGTGTGAATCATTATCTGCTGAGTGCTCAACAATGAAGTCGAAGAAAAAGCACTTGCATCTTGCTGATATAATGCATTGTAGGCATAGATTAAGGATACAAGCAGGAAATGTCTTTTAGGTAGGTGTTCAAGAAATATTTGGTATTTGATTGATTTTAAGTGTGTGTGGGGGGTCTGGCAGTAACTTCATTTAGCTTTTGTGGCACATTGCCAGGCACACTTTTTCTGAATACTAATGAACCACAACAGCATGGGATGTTTCCAAACCTAATGCCACTTAAAGGACAGGTTTGAATTAAAGAAGAATGGTTACTCATTTTACAGATGAAAACCAAGATAGAGAAGCTTAACTGTCTAGCACAGGTCATAGAGCAATTAGTCTAGTGAAGTGAGTCACTAGAACACTGGACTTGAGGTCTGAGTCAGGGTTCTGACTCTGACCTCAAGTCCAGTGTTCTTTCTATTATTTATAGAATAGTATTTCTACCCAACTATGTTATGCCCCTATCTCAGCACAGTTGGTTGTTTTAATTTCTGGGGGCAACCCAGTGAAAATGAGATAAGTAAACAGAAATAGTTTTGAGAGAAACTTAAAAAAAATGAATATAGGCTTATTCCTATTAAGAGGCACAAGTTGAGCAATGAGGTGGCACATGCCTATAATCCCAGCTACTCAGGAGGCTGAGATTGGAAGATCCTAAATTCAAGGCCAGCCTGAGTGACTTAGTGGGACTCTGTGTCAAAATTAAAAAAAAAAAAATGGCTGGGGATATGGTTCAGTGGTAGAATGTTTGTGTAGCATGCACGAGGCCCTGGGTTCAATCTCCATGCATGTGCGCACATGCACACGCACACACACACAAAATAAATAGATAAAAAGGCGTAGTTAGTCTGTATATTCAGGGTAAATCAGTGTCAAGTCATTCAAGCATTCTGTCAAGTTTATGAAATTCTTGCCCATTAAGTAGTCCAGAAGGAGCTAAATCTAATTGTTACCTCCCCCTATAGTTTTGTCTTACAATGTTCTCTACCATGTTTATGGCTCAGAATATGTGCTAAAACTATGACTTGTTCTTGGCTGTCCTGCCTCTACATGGCTCTAAGTGAAAGGACACATTTTATCATTCTTTTACCCAAATACCATTCTACATTTTCACTGTTAAAAACAGAACTTTTGAGAATAATTCATAAAAATGACACCATTTTACTCTTTTAAAATACAAGAACACCTCTATTTATAATACCTGTGTGAACTTTCAAATATTTAATGGTGTCACAAAGAGTCATCATTCCCAACCAGTGATACAAGAGTTTTCTGGATAATTCCCAGGTAACATGTGTGGGAGCTCACCTTAACCTTTATAATGATTAGAATTTGAAAGAACATAGGAGTAGAAATTTCAGTTCTATCCCTGGTTTTTCTGTTACATTAGGTAATGTAGTCTTTTTGGTCACAGTTTCCTTGATCAAGGGATAAAATATTCATCTTTAGAACCCTGGAAAAGTTTAGATGCATATAATAGATTCAATGAGAAGCAAGTACGTACTTGTTTTTTCTAAATGCACTCTGAATAATAGTTGATGCTTTAGGTATTATAAAATTTCAGGGGCTTTAACACATACTTATCAAACACATTTCTGAGCATCTAGCATTTTCCAATTTGCCAATCTTAAACAAAAATCTCCTCTGAGAGATACCTTGCCTGAGCAGATACAACAAGAGCAAGAAAAGCCTTCCCTGTTCTTAGAGTCAGACTGCTGACTCTTTGGGCCCTGCTGCTTCAACTCAAAGTAAGTTGTTAAGACTTTGTGCAAATAATACACACACATAAAAGTGGGGCAATAAAATATCAAGTAGATATCAAATGCAAATGTTTATATGAAAGTGACTGGTACATTAATAAGGTACATAATAAATAATAAATGCTAATTACTTTCCTCATAACTTGAGTGCTTCTCAAAGTATAGTCTAAAGACCTCCTGTATAAAAAGCATCAGGGATGTTTGGCTAAAATTGAAAAGTATGACCCCTACTTCACACAACTGAATTAGCTTCTAGGGAGTAATTCATAAAAATGACACAACTGTATTCGCAACTAATGTAGAAAAATAAACTACAGAAAATACATACTTTCCCCTTCATCTGAAATGTAAAGATTTTATTCACACAGTGGTTAAGAAAACCCCTCTCAAATCCCAGAGATGAAGGATTCAGTATTAGCCCAATATTTAGATGTTTTTTAAATTTTTTTATTTTTAAAGATTTAATTTTTTGGGGGGTTAGACACAATACCTTTATTTTATTTATTTATTTTTATGTGGTGCTGAGGATTGAACCCAGGGCCTTGTGCATGCCAGGTGAGCGCTCTACCGCTGAGCCACAACCCCAGCCCATATTTAGATATTTATCAAACCAAACAGGAATTCTTATGCATTCTTCTGGGCTAATAGTGAATTCTCCATCTTTGGGATTTGAGGGGGGGCTTTCTTAACCACTGATTGAATAAAGTGTGAAATGAATAAAATCTTTTGAGTTTCAGATGAAGGGGAAAGTATGTATTTTCTGTAGTTTATTTTTCTACATTAGTTGTGAAATACAGGAATTGAACATTCAGAAGGATGGACCTCAAACAGGAAGTGCACTATTTTACTAAGACTTTTAAATTCCTTCTAGGTGAAGAAATTGTGGCATGTAATTCCCAATAAGATTACTCAAAATTAAGATCTGCTTCCAGCTGAACCATGCAAGAGTCTGTCCCTAACCAACAACTGCATTTTTGAAATTGGGATTTGGTTTGAGATCTTGAATAGCCCACCACACACAAACAAAGTTATCAGAAGGAAGCGGTGGGCAGAAAAGACATTTTCTCTTTCTTTGTTATGGCAACTCTCCAAATATAGCAAGGGATCTATACTCATTCTCTAACAGGTAAAACTGACCTTACTGGTTGTGGGCCCTTGGGCAAATTACTTAACACCTCTCTCTGTGATTCAGCTCTTAAATAAGGATAACAGAAGTAACCTATCTCATAGGGTTGTTTTAAGAGTTATTATCAGGTGTTCACCAGAGCAATGGCCAGTGGCTGAGACAGCAGGTTAGTTTCCTCTACAAAAGAGATGACCACAGCACTATGTCACGACAGTGCGCATTTAAACACTTTCCTAAGCACAGCACCTAAATATAGTAGTAAGCCCTTGACAAATCTTCATTATTATTGCTTCTTAATCTATTGTTCTCTCCAAACTAGACATTGGTATCATTCCCCAAATCCTTTGATTTGACCGCCATCAATTACCCCCTAGCCGATCATTCTTTCTAGTCTCTTCAGTTCTTTATTTGGGGCCCTCACAGGCATGCTAGTGAGTCCTGGCCATTTGACTTTACAGGCAAGGATGTCTTTCACCTGTATGATCATGTGCTCAGTCATTTTCTTCAGTCTCATTCCTAACTGCATCCTGTTTTCTTTTAAACATTTCAAAGTTCCTAGCTTCTGCTTCTCTGTTTTCTGACTTTAAACAATACTTTTTCTTATTACTGTATTTCTATGGTAATTTCACTAGGGTTTTTAAAAGAAAGAGATCAGTTCAAAATGCCATTTGAAACAGAAATATGATATATTATACCAAATTTTTGTCCATCTCATCTACATTCTAGTTTCTTAAGAGTCAATAAAAATTCTAAGCTACAGTAGCACCATGTAGCCTGTGGTCTTGATGAAACCATAATGAAGGAAATTCTTTTTATGTTCAGTTTTCTAAAAAGTTCATGAAACCTTTTTTTTTTTTTTTTGTGGTATTGGGGATCAAATTCAGGGCCTCAAGCATGTTAGGCAATCGCTCTAAGACTGAACTACATCCCCAGACCTTCTACTTTGAGACATATCTTGCTAAATTGCCCAGGCTGGTCTGGAACTTGTCATCTTCTTGCCTCAGCCTCCTGAATAGCTGGGATTACAGGTGTGTGGTGCCAGGCCTGGTGTGAAGCCCTGCAAGGCATCATTTAGCAGCAATTTCCCCAGGGACTCTGGCACTGAAGAGAACTTGTATTTGGAAAGGAAGGACTACCTAGGAGAGCTGCATGTTATAGTTCTGTCCTCTGGAGTTATAGGTCACAAATGGGCCTGGTTATCTACAATCTCACAGTTTATCAGAGCTATTTCACATAGAGATTAAGAGTGCTTAAAGCATGGCCCATAGAAAAGTTTCTTTATTCTAAAGTTAGAAAAATTATAACTAATCAAATTGTGTCTTTTAAATGTATAGCTTCATTCACTTACAAGCTGGAGTAAGGTAGCTGAAACCTGAGAAGGTAGCAAAATAGAGGCGGAATCACTGACATCTACTTCAAGTCAATTCAGTAAGTATTTACAAAGTTCCTTCTATCTCAGGGACCATAGTAAAAAGTACCTTCTGTCCCAGGGAAGACAGTAAAAACACATGAGCAGACAGATATTAGTTAGGCTTTCTTTGTTTTAGCTTTCAATTTCATTCCCTACATAATTGTAATAAAATGCAAATCGTGAATCCTCTACTTGGTAAACACAGTTGGGGGACAGTCTTCTTTTGTTCTGAGTTTATACTTATTCATTTTGCAAATTAACTCTTAAGTAATATACTGAAAAGCACTAGAAGAGTCCATAGGACTGCAATGCAGGTAACTTTAGTGCAGTCTGCAATTCAACATAATTTTGGTGAAGTTACCTATACGTGGCCCCCACTTAAGATTTAGTCTGAATGAGATATAAAAAATAAGATGTTCCAAAAAAATGACACTTTTCAACTCTTTCACTTCTCATTGGCAATTAAAGTCTTACAGATCAGAACTAGAAGAATTTATTTATCAGTCTGATGCATATACACTTTGACACAGCTTCTAAATATTTATCCTATGGATACACTTGCACATATGAGAACTGTTATACGTACAAAATTATTCATTGCAGGACTATTGTAATAGCACAATAGAAAAAAAATACAGCCTAAATGTTCATTGGTAGGGCAGTGATCAAACAAGTTATCATATTTCCTTGTGTTCACTGGTAGTGCAGTGATCAAACAAGTAATCATATTTCCCTGTGATGGGACACTTTGTAGCCACTAAACAAGAATGAGGAAGCTCTATACACATATAGAATGATATCCAACATAAATTATAAAATGAAAAAATAAGTTGGTTGTACTTATTGTACATTTGTAAAAAAATGCAAAAAGGGAAGAAGCATGTATATATTATTGTATTTTGTAAAATTAAATTTAAAAAATTAAATTATTATCAAGTCCAATCTTGTTTTTTTTTTTTTTAATTCATGGTGCTGGAGATTGAACCTAGGGCTTTATGCTGGGCAAATATTCTACTACATATCCTGTTTTGGTTGCAAATAACATAGCAGCTCTTATTTCTCTGAGCCACATCCCCAGTCCTCTTTAATTTATATATGGGGAAATTGAGGCATATATTCTTGAATTGACACTAATATATTCTCCATTCAGTTGAACATCAGCTTCTGAAAAGAGGCTCTGTAACACTTGGCTAACCTCTTTCCTCAACCCTCCATTCCTCAGGATGGTTTGCTGGGAAGTAACTAAACAGGGGGGGTTTCTGAGCTTCACATATCCTGTTTTGGTTGCAAATAACATAGCAGCTCTTATTTCTCTTGCCCACTCCCACCTTTCTGTACAAAGAAGATCAAATATACCACTACATTCTTCACAAAGGCCTTTAGAAAAGCTTTTATTTGCCTGGTCCGAATAGCACAACTCAAATTTGATATGTCAAACAAACAAACTGAAAAGGTCTTTAGTTATGCAATGACAGAAGGGCCTAAGTCCAACAGGGAGTGGATCTCCCAGCTACTACACTCCACTTCTCTGATGGCTTTTGTTGCTGGTTAAGCCACAATTGGAATAATGCAATCATGAGGTGCACCTTTACACACTTCCCTTACTGGACTTTCTGACACATTTCTAGTCTGCTAATCATGACTACTTTAGAATGATTTATGTAAAGATTTCAGAATGTTTTCTAGACAGTAGGAGAACACAGCAAGTGCTACACTATGTGTCAAAGACTGTGAGCTGATGATCTAAGTTCACCACATCAGCAATGTTACATTAAGCAGACCACTCAAACCCAATAAAGATTATTTTCTTCAACTGCAAAACAGATATAAAAAATGTCTACTCAGTCAATCTAACAAAGTTGTAAGGATCAAATAAAATATACTTTCTAATTCAAAACTATATTAAGTATGAAATATTATTAATAATATCTTACTGGCTCATTAAATAAGAAAATAAATCTCAGAAAGGAGATTTCTAAGTCACACAGAGGGCTCACTTTCACGTTACTTACAGTATAGAGCCTTTCATAGTTTGATCTGAAGAACACTAGTTAGTTATATACCCATCAGCAAAGCATTTCTTTAACTATCTTCTTGGTATGATCAAAGACAGACAAAAGTCCTCTATGCTTAAACTCTTATTTTTTCTTTTTCTTTTCTTTTTTTTTTTTTTTTTTACAGTACTTAGGATTGAACCCAGGGGCATTTTACCACTGAGCCATCTCCCCAGCTCTTTTTATTTTTTTATTTTGATACAGCATCTCCCTAAGTTGTCTAGTTGAACTTGTGATCCTCTTGCCTCAGCCTCCTGAATCTCTGGGATTATAGGAGTTCAACTGTCTAGGTTACAGTGTTATTGGTTTGCCTGGGAATTAATATGGTATGAGGTAGAAACTCGAAAACATTTGAACTATTTTTTTTTATTCAGTAGGAAAATGCAATTAAATCTATTAAATAAGGTAATAGGAATTTATACCCTTTCAAAACATTAATAAAAGGTGATTTAATGAAGACTTGAGTTCTAGATCTGGCACTTGGAGCTTACTACCTGTGTGACCCTGAGGAACTTGGTCTATTCATTCATTCATTCATTCAATATTTATTGCATGAAGTTACTGTGATGAATCCCTAACCTAAAGAAGCCCAGTCTGGTAGAAGAGGAAAACATGAAATTAAAATACAGTTTGAGATATACAAGATAGAGATTATGCAAAGGGTGAGAGGTGATAAAAAGCCAACAGAACAGGTAGGATGATTTGGATTATAATCTCGATTAGAATTGATAATAATAAAGGTTTGAAACTGAATGTGAATAAAATGAAATGACTACTCTGAAGACAATAATTCATAACAAGAGTCTTTGATCCTTAAGTCTATTTCTTTCCTTCTTGTTTCCAACTTGGCTGTGGGGACACAGAGCATTCCTCTTTCATTTCATAAATTGAATCACTACACTTTAGGTTCTCTAAACTGTTGCAAAATTATATAAACACTTATCATAGTCCTATAATAACTTCATTATCTATTTAGGAAAAGATTCAACCTGGCTAAAAAAGGTCCTTTAACATGTCACTGGTATCTTTATGTATTCCTTCCAGATCATTTCTCATATTTACTTTTGAGAAGCAGGCTTCCATCTCATTATGCTCTATTGCATAATGTCCTCAGTCTACAAAAGCAGGTTGTATACTAATCCCCAGGGCCATTGTGTAAAGGAAAAGAGGTAGGGTGGACCCTTCTCAACCCTTTCCTTCTCTGCAGGGCTTTGCATTCCTAAGGATGGGCCCCTCCTCTGCTGGGGGATGTTACCTAAATCATGAAATGATGTTACTCAAAGCATTGAAACTTCAAAAGCATTTCCTTTCCAGTACCTGCTATAAGATTTCTTATGGCCTACACTGTTCATTGTAATATATTAAGTATCAGACTTTAGACGACTCGTCATACTTAGTCACAAAGTATGGGACACCAATGATTTTTTTCAAATGGCTTTGGTATGCTAAGAACTGCATGTGGCATCAGCAACTTCCTCAGGCCTCCCTCCCCTTTCTCCATCATGCCTGCCTTGCCAACTTGAAATGACAGTTATCTGGATGCTGCCTGGTCACTGACTTATCTGACATTCACTAATTGAAGTCATTTTGTCACTGCAAACACCTGTTTTTCTAGTGATAATTGTGTCATCTTTTCCCTATTGTAGTGGGGAAAGTGCAAAGAGGAATCAACAGCAGAGCCACGCTGGAAACAAAAGGGAGAGGAAGACATTAAGTATCAGACTCTGAATAGTAGGAATTGTTACCTTCTAAGGAGTCATTTTACTTTATTCACATTCAGACTGAAACTTTTATCCTTATCAATTCAAAATTGAGATTATAACCCAAGGGGAACTGGATTGAGGTTTTTCAACAGGTCAATTACACTGCCTTGAATGGTGGATCGCATTCAATTCTTACATCCACAAGAAGGGGTTATTCACGTGGAGTGGGGCAAGGTAACAGTTGACTTTATATTTCAGACACTTCTAGGCCATATAGATTTTTCTTATATTAATCATGTCATTGGAATAAAAAAAATCCTTTTCCTACTGATCTAAGGACAAACTTGTTAACATATATGGCTCTGGATTCCTTTTTAATTTTAATCCATCATTGTTGTCTTATACTTAGTAAATTCTCCCACAGAACTCTTAAGCAACTTACCTAACAACACAATGGCTAGGCCATCCTCCAATATGATGGAGGCAACACTTCTGTTCTCCCTCTCAGTAAGCTATGTTTAGGAAGGGTGTCAATTGTGTTCGTTCACAGACCAATTTATGCCAGTTGAGTTTATTGTTATAAATATATAACTTAATTTCATATTATGTAAAATAGTGAAGTATAAATGGGAAAAATGAGAGTCGCAACTAACACTAATCGAGTACTTATTACCTGCCAGGCATTGTTCTTAGTGCTTTATACACCATAACTCATATAATCTTTACAAGAACCCAAAGAAATGGATACTATCATTACTCCTATTTTACAAAGGAAGAAACCAAGCAATTTGCCTAAGGCATATACAACTAATAAGTAGCGAAGAAATTTGACTCTAGAGCTTAATATAACTACTATTCCACAGAGCCTCTCTAGTAGTTGTTTGTATAAAAATCAAACTAACTATTTTGGAAAGACTAGATAAAGGTGAGTCACACAGATACATACAATCTGCTGTTAGGTATGTGGAAAAGTCCAATATAAAGGCTGAGAGGAAATGTCATCAACACCTAGAAAGATTCTGCATTGGGACTGCTTTGCAAATGACTTTATTCACTGCATTTTAAAGAAACCACAGATTAAGACTTCTAAGTGATCTCTTAAGGGTCAGATAGTAGACATTTTAGGCAAAATGGACAAAATGGTTGCAGTTTTTGCTGCAACCACTTTACACTGCCTTATAGGATGAAGTAGCCAAAGATGATATGTAAATAAATGAGCATAGCTGTGTTCCAAAAAACCTTATTTACAATAACAGACAGGGGGCTGGGGTAGGATTCACAAGTGTTGATCTCTAAGACCAACACTTTAGAAAAGGCTGGGCCTTAGGTTAAAAGAAAAGGATCTAATTTAAAATATAAACATCCTGCAAAGGATGCTTATATTTTAAATTAGAATAAAATGTGTAAATTATGCAAAGGATGCTTATATTTTAAATTAGAATAAAATGTGTAAATTATGTGTGTAACTAATACTCAGAGGATTCCCACTTTAATTAACTTTGTGTGTTTGCCAAAGTTGCTCCCTCAACCTGGAAAGGCTTATTTCTTCACTTTCACTTGGAATCCTACTCATCTTCAAAGCCTATTCCTAACCCTATAATCTCCTCCAAACTAGGTATGAGCTGTTCCTCTTTTGAAATCCTACAATAATTAATTTCTTCTTCTTATGGGACTTTCTTCACTATGTCATCAGTTATGGTTATTTGTGCACTCTACCCTCTATGGACTGTGAACTCTTTGAGGACAAAACAATGATTTACTTAACTTTCTTACCCTACACAACACCCAGCACAGTCCTCCACACACAACAGGCTTTCAGATGATATTTCTTGAATTTTATTCTGACATTCTTCTGCTTTCAGTGATGGAAGGAACAGAACACTATACCAATATCAAACTTATTCAATTCAAATCCCTATATCACTATAATTTAATTTAGCTCTAACTTCATTAATTTTAAAATACATTCACCAGCACAGGTCAATATGTGTATACTTGTATATAAAATTATCTGTTGCAAAATTACTGGTAATTTGAAAGGAATTATTAAAATTGCTGCTTCCCAGTCAATTTTCAGGAGATCAACACATTTTATGAATACACTGAAAAACTGTATACTTAAGCAAAATAAAATAAACACAAATACTTAATTTAAACTTGAGATCAGGGTTATGTCTTACTTATCTTTGTGCCCCAGTGACACTCAGTAGATATGTGAAAGGAGATCCATTCCAAAGTGTTTTTGGAGCCTGGCCCAAGCTCAGAGTGAGTTAGAAGAGGTTGGGACAGAAGCCCAGGTTTCCCGTTTCTTTGTCTAATACTATCAATCTGGAGATACTCTAATTCAGAAAGACACTTGCTTTTCAGGTACACCCAATCCTGCAAATTTGAGTGTGGGACTGTGGAATACTTGCCACCATCTTTCTATTTCTCATACTGCCAATGAAAAAAATCAGCACCTGTGTCCCCACAATGGTAATCTGGGTGTTCATGTTTGTGGTGTCCCAATCACCAAAAAGGTTGATTTTTAGGATTCCCAAATATCAAAAAAAGCTGCTTAAAACATCCTGGAGAAAAACATCTCCATCCAAGAATGCAAGATAAGAGCTCAAGAGAATCAAAGATGAGCTTGGCATATTTTAAAAGCACTGTTTAAACTCGGCCCTAAGGCATATCCCTATAATCCTAGCTACTTGGGAGGTTGAGGCAGAAGAATCCCAAGTTCAAGGGCAGCTTTAGTAATTTAGTGAGAAACTGTTTCAAAACAAAAAATGAAAAGGGTTAAAAATATGGCTCAGTAGAAGAGCAACCCTGGTTCAATCCCTGTACCAATGAAAAACAAAACAAAACAAAACAACACTACTCTAGTGCTGAGTGACATATACTAGGGAGAAGGAGCTAGAAAAGAGCTAAGGTTCATTTCTGCCCCCAGAGGTAGCCAAGTTCATTTATCCAGTTCATTCCCCCCACCCAGAGGTAGACAAGTTCACATTCTATTCAGAGCTACTACAACAGGTTCCAGTTCTAATGCTTAGATTCCACTTGCATCACTACTTTAACACTGTTAGCCTTCACTGCTTTAACCATCTTAAACTATAAAATAAACATAAGAAACAGCAAACAGCACTATCCTCAGTTAAATAGAGAAATAATTTACTTACAAAAATTATAGTTACATATAATATTTCTAGATATCCTATTCCCCCCCTTTCCCTCCCCTAGAGTTTCAGACAGTATAGTACAATCACCTTCAATTAACAAAAGAGAGTAAGCAATCCAGATAGTCACAGCCAATACAGCATTTTTATCTCTCTGGAAGCTACCTATACAAGGCAAGAGTCATGGCTGGATTCTATAGGTCACACGGGAAAAGCAATCTAAGTAAATTAAGGAATACAGGAACAAGGAGAAATTTCATTATTCAAACCAATAAAGAATTAATGAGAACTCATTATAGGCAAGAAGGCTTACAATTTAGTAATATGCAAACTATAATAAGAAGCACAACCAGGGAAGTGCCAAAAGGTACCAAGTTCTCTCAGAGTAAGCTACCAATCATTTCACTTTAATGCTAAGAGATTAAAACATTCAGGTAAGGGACCAACCCGACTGAGAGGGAAGACTGAGTGAAACAACTCCAGTGAGACCTGTGGAAATGGATACTACACTGGGATACTATCTGCTTATCCACAGCTTGATTAAGCCAGAGCTACCCCAAGATTGTTCCAAGAATTATACCAGGTTAACCAAAAAATATTTATGTAAGACACAGAGGGTGGAAACTGGAGGCAGAAAAGTTGGCATAAACTGATGTTGATTTAGGATTGTTGCAAGAAGACTCAGCAAAACCAGGGACTTTAATGTCCCCAAAGTTTTCTCCTTTTCGTCACCCACTCCTAGAATATCCTAATTTTTCTGCACCTTATTTGCGGGTACTCTGGAAAGGGGTATTCCTCCTTCCCTGCTCCCTGGCATATGCCACACAGTCCAGTGATGACCACTTTATATGGGCACACAGTGTTTAAGGGCTATTAGGTTCATGTTCACTCATTAGCTCTCTGAATCCTGAATGGAAGGATCAGGAATCCAGTCCCAGCCTGCCCTTTACTCTGCGTGACCTCGGACTAGTCACCCAAGTTCATTCGTTTCCTTAATTGCAAATTCTGGGATTATGAGGGGACCTGAATTGGACTCATAAAAGCTTCTTGACAAGTTGGTACACAAGGAACTGGACACACTGCCCATTGCATAGAGGGGAAACTGAGGCACCGAGCACCCTGCCTAAGGTCACTCCAGCTATGTCACTGTAGGAGCCAGGCCAAGACTCAGATCTCTAGCCCGGGGATCTTTCTCCTTCCGCCGAGCAGAGAAGAGCGGCGGAGGGTCCTTGCCCCGGAGGGAGAAGGACAGTGGCCATGCCAGGATTGTGAGAAGCAGCGGGGAGGCCTTACCTTGCCAGGTCGAGTCCCGCCACAGACACCTCGCTCTCAGAGCCTGAGTTCGTCACCGACTCAGGACTTCTCAGAAGCCCCTACTACTTCTGCCCGGCTCGACGTGTCCACCACTGCCACAGAGGCCGCGGGTTCCCGCCCCTGCCCCGCCCCTAGGTTCGCTGACCAATCCTCGTGCAGAACTTCGGAACCCCGCCCCCTTTGCGGGCAGGAGAGGCCTCACGTCGTGCCTGCGCGAAGCCCTCATTTGCCTTTGCTCCACCCTTTCCAGAATCCAGTCTCCTCGCCGCAGAGCAACCGGGCGAGTTTGCCCTGCCGGAAAAAAGCGCGCCACCGCGGCATTTTACGACGTCGGCGGTGACAGGCCCTGGGAACATCCGGCTTTCTCCCCACCGCCTGGAGAAGGCGAACGCGATGTTCGGTGCCGGGGATGAGGACGACACCGACTTCCTCTCGCCTAGTGGCGGGTGAGTGACTGAGAAGCACGGGCCATAAGGCATGGCTGACAGAGACCGGCGGATGGTTGGAGGGGTCGATCTCTTCTCAGGCCTCTTTCCAACTTCCGGGTCCAGACCCCGGCCGCATTCCGGTGCTTACACTCCTCAGAATCTTGGGCAGGGCTCGCAAGTGCGAGGAGTCTGTGGATCTGGGTTCTGGAGCTGGCATCTCCCTTGACACGCAGTATGACTCTGGGGTTCCCCTTCTGTTCCCTGGGTCAAAATTTCTCTGAAGTGGGGTGATTGCTGATGAGTCTGCCTGCCTCCGAGTTTTTAGAGGAGTCAGCTGGGGCCACACGAGAGTTTCTCTTCTAAAACCATGGATGAGGCGGTGACACTTTAGAACCAGGACTGGTGGGTCGGCCCCAGCATTCTTCAAGGCCTAGATCGGATGTCACCTTTTTGGTACTTTCCCTCTCCCATCACCCCGGGCAGAATAAAATACTTTCTATTCCTCATTCGTCCGACCAGGCTTGTATTTGCATGCGAACCTAGTAGATTATAAACCCTGGTAGGACAGGGACAGCTTATATTGTTCGTTTTAACTAGAGCTCAGCACGGGACCTTGCACATAGTAAATGATCAGTGAGTGTCTTTTGAATAATAGCTGTGAAATTGCACTCTGTAAACCGTGAAGTTTAAAACCATTGTGAGAGGCTGCGGTTGTTAACCCCTGTCCTCAAACATTATGTATACCATCGTCGTTTTCAATAATTAGTTTAGGGTTTTCGTTTGTATTGGGTTAGTGTGTTTTCTCTTGTGTTGTATTAAGACGCCTTGACTGCCAGTCTCTGATGTTTGCATAGCCTTTCTTTGACCATCTTCATTACAAATGTTGTGCATCCTGAAGAATGATGAGCACATTAACATATGCCCCTTGTTCTACTAAATGGGAAGAGGTTACAGAGATGATTAAGTTGCTGTACCGACCCTCAAGTTGCTGTTGCAGAGTTTAACACATAAATAACCATAAGATGACTGACTATCTTTTGGACTCTTTGTGGACACCCACTGACTAGTAATGTATTACCTATCATTCTTTTTTATATATACCTTTATTTTATTTATTTAGTCTTATGTGGTGCTGAGGTTTGAACCCAGGGCTTTGCACATGCTAGGTGAGCACTCTACTACTGAACCACAGCCCTGCACTCTACTGCTGAACCACAGCCCCAGCCCCTCTTTTTTTTTGACTCACTACTTTGTTTTACCCCTGCTGTCATTTTAGATGGCCTGCATCCACTTAATTCCATTTTGAGTAATTTCAGATGCTCAGTTACTTTAAATTGTGCTTTGGTTCCTTTCTTCCCTATCTGACTCAGAACATTCACTAAAATCACCATGCAGTCCAGTTTCCCTGCTGCTGTTGGTTGTGTAGTTAGCCTTTTGAATTAATATATTTTTATACGAACCTAGTTTGTGGGTGGCTGTATATTAGACATTTTCAAAGCATACTGTAAATTCACATTCTCCACTATGCAAAAGTATCTGGAAAAGTCTGCAAAGGAATGTTCATACTCCCAGCTCTCATGAGTCAAGCAGTCCACTGCTGATTGAAAATTACAAGAGTAGACATGATGGTCATGTGCCCTTTTCTGGATTCCTGGCCCAAGATAAGTTCTTGGTGATTCGACTATTCTGCTTTCCTGTATGGGCTTATCATGAACCTGAGACACTCAATTCTAGGCACATGATTATGCTCCTAGACACATATATCAGCTAATTTAATGATAAGAAACTTATTAAGAAAGTTAATCTGATAATTTATTTTTGTTCCCAGCAACAACCAGGAAAATAAAATAAAATTTAAGATTGAGAATAGGGCTGGGCATGGTGGCACACACCTACCAGTGACTTGGGAGGTTGAGGCAGGAGGATCACAAGTTCTAGACTAACTTAGCAAGACCCTAAGTAACTTAGCAAGACTGTCTTAAAATAAAAGATAAAAAGGCTGGGAATGTAGCTCTATCATAGAGTACCTCTGGGTTCCTTCCCCAGTACCAAAAAGAAGAGAAAAAATTTGAGACTAGGGAAAGGTTCATCAGCATTCTCTGATTTAGCTATTCCTCCTTTAGTTTCTCTAAGGAAGTAGAACATATGACAATGAACACTGCTTTTCAGTTCCCTTTTTATAACTGATTTACTGCAAATATACTTGTTCATTTAAGTTTCAGGTCTATTTACTTAACTCTCTGACTTGATTCTATTTAGGACATTCAAACCTATTAGAAGTAGGAATATTAGTGCCAAGGATGACCATCTAGATGACTGATAATCTCTTTTTTAAGTTTCTGGGCCTCTTAAAGTACATGGTTAAGCTAGAAAGAGTAATCAGGAGATATGGTTTTTTTTTGTTTTTTGTTTTTTGTTTTTTGTCTTAGCCCTTTCTCCACCACTATGACTTTGAAAATAAGGAAGTATGTGTGATTGCCTATTAATTGAATAATAGTTGGTTCAGCTAATATAATTGGGAATAAGATGCAGTTCCTACCCCTAAGAAATTTCATTTTAGTAGTAGAATAAAATCAATGTAGTAATAATAATCACAAAGCTGTTTTTGTTTTGTTTTTGAGATAGGGTCTCACTATGTTGCCCCAGCTGAAACCTCTGGGCTCAAGTGATCCTCCTGTCTCAGCCTCCCGAGTAGCTGGAATTATAGGCATGAGCCACCATACCTGGCTTTTTTCAAAGCATCTTTAAGGAATACATTTGTTTTATATTTTATTAGAGATATGTGTAGGCAAATCTGATTAGCATTAGTAATGATAAATCATTCCTTTTAGGAATGTGACTTAAGTCAAGTCACCATTCTTGTCCCTGCATACCCTAATTTATTAAATAATGAGGTTTGCCTCAGATGATCCTTTGAGATTTTTCCTAGTTCTATTGTTTTGTATTTATGCTAATGTCAATTTATACTTAGAGATTTGTGCATCAATCAAGCCTTCTCTGTTCTGTATGATAATATCTGATTGAATTGGCATTTTGAGGTAGAAGGATATGTGTTCACAAGTATATAAAACATTGTGTGTTTATTTAGTGCCAGGTACTGTACCAAGGAATACATAAACACACATTATCATATTTAGTCATTGTTGCCTATGAGGTAGTTTTAACAGGTATACCCATTTTACAGATGGGAACAGCTCAGAGAGATAAGTTGCCTAAGGTGGCACTGTTATTAATGGAGCCTGGCTTGAAATCAGGCAGGTGTATTTCACCAGATCTGCCCATGTGATATTATCATTATTGTATAAGTAGATGTTTGATGTCACAATTCATTAAAGAAGTACTTTACTAACAAAAAGAATCCCTGTTTATTAAAATATTGATATAGCATAAATGATGTATTTTTGTTTTAAAGAGAATAGCAAACAAATATGAAACTAAGGTGAGGTAAGGACCTTGGCAACTAAAGCACTGGCTAACTTTTATTTTTAAAATATTAACACCATAATGATTTTTTTATCAATTATTAACATAGATAATCAAGTCTAGAATTAGCAAGCCCATTCTTTCTAACATGGTCAGGTAGATTGTGTACACTTGAGAACATCTTACAAGTAGAAAAATATAGTAAGTCTCAGAAACTATCTTCCTAAGAATGTATATAGTCCATTTTTAAAATAGTAATAGAAAATGAAATTAATCTGTAAGCTAATTAGTTTGACTTGGCCGTTATATTGATTTTACAATCATCATTTGACTGGCTTTTAAGATATTTATGGAAACACAGTTTACCTGTGACACATCTGTCTTGCCTTTGAAAAAGAAGAATATGTAGACCATAAACTCCTTGAAAACAGAATCCAGTTTTCAATGAAGATTATATAAAATAGAAAGGTGAGTTGTAAAAAAAAATCCAGTTTTGCTCACCGATGTATTCCTACAACATTTCTTTCTTTTTTTTTTTGTACTGGGGATTGAAGCCAGGGATGCTTTACTTTTTTTTTTTTTTTTAGGCAAGGTCTTGCTAGGTTGCGTAGAGCCTCACTAAGTTGCTGAGGCTGGCCTTGAACTTGCAATCCTTATGCCTCAGCCTCCTGAGTTGCTAGGGTTACAAATGTGTATCACCATTCATATTCTCTCTCTCTCTCTCTCACTTATTCTTTCTCTCTCCCTCCCTCTCTCCTCTCTCCCTCTCTTTGTGGTGCAGATGCTCTACTGCTGAACTACATCCCCAGCCTAATATGTATTTCTGGCATGAATGAAGTATAGAGAATTATGGGAGCTTCCAGGAGGATCATCTAACCTAGATTAGGGGCATCTTCCAGGGGAAAAGAGGAACAGGAAGAAAGTTTCAGATAGAGAGATCACCATGTCCAAAGGCTGGAGATTAAAAGGATCTTGCCTTGGGGGTTTGGCTTAGTGGTACAATGCTTACCTAGCATTTGTGAGGTTCTGGGTGTGATCCCAGTACCACCCAAAATATATTTTGTTTCATATTGAGAAATTAAAAGTTTCTTGGGGTAGGTATAGCACACAGGTGGAGATAAGAAATGATCAGGTGGGAAGCTGAGAAATAAGAAGAGGTGAGGCCTTAACAGCCTTGTAAAACTGTCTTGTGGAGTTTGGGTTTTATCTTGGTAATATTGAGGTGTCATTGAGGGTTTTCAGGAGGAAGGAGACTTGGTCAAATTTGGTTTTTAGAAAGATCATTGTGGGTGCAGTGGTGATAATGGATAAGAAGCGATAAAACCAAGGCAGAGAGGTGACTCAAGAGGTGTTGCAGAAAATGAAGCTTGCTACCTGTGATGTTGGCCTGAATAGAAAAGTGGCAGTGAGGATGGGGAACAGTGAATGGCTTTAAGAAGCATTTGGGAAATAAAATCAAACGGAGTTGGAGATTGGGCATGACCATGACCATTGGGCAGAAAAAATCAAAGATTATGGTCAGGTTTTCATTTTGGTTGGGGATGTTTACAGAAAAGCGTTAACATACTAGGCCAGAGATTATAATACTTAGAAAGTCCTGCTTACAAAGTTGGTACTTGTTTGGATATCTGGGAATTTCCTGGTAACAATTCCTCATACTGATATGAAGTGTTAATAAAGTGGTAAGAGTGTCCCACTGTGCCTAAACTTTTGTACAAATAATATGATTTATACTGAACATCTGCTTTTGTTCTGTGAATCTGGAGTTTTGGTACATGCTAGGCAGAGGTTGTCTGTATGATTTGACCCCAATAAAAATCTTGGGCATTGAGTCTTTAATAAGCTTCCTTTATAGATCATCCTTTACACCGTTGTTGTAACTCATTGCTGGAGTTAAGTCTTGTGTCACTTCACTTACCGAGGGAAGATTTTTAGAAGCTTGTGCCAGATTTCCTCTGGACTTTGACACCTGTACCTTTTACTTTTTCTGATTTCTCTGTTTTTTTTTTTTGTTTTTTTTTTTGGTGCTGGGGATCAGGGGTACTTTACCACTGAACTAAGTCCCCAGCTCTATTTATTTTTTGAGACAGGCTCTCATTAAGTTGTTTAGGGCCTTGCTAAGTGGCTGAGGCTGGTTTCACATTTGTGATCCTTCTACCTCAGCCTCCAGAGTCATTGGGATTACAGGCATGTGCCACCATGCCTGGCCACTGTGTATCCTTTCAATGTATAGATATTAGTCATGAGTTGAGCTATATGCCAAGTCAAGTGAGTCCTAGTGAATCGTTGAACCCACAATGGTCTTGGGGCCCAAGAGGAAGAATAGGTTTTTTGGGGCAATGGAGATGGGAGGACATGAGCTCTGGGCTGGACTTGTATCTGGGTTGCTTGTGGTATATCTGTGTTTTCCAATTCTCAGGAGCAAATTCTGGACTGGGGATACAGATTTGAGCTTATCAGCATTAGGATAGCCTTTGATACCAAGGTAAATAAAAGAGATTCCCAAGGGAGAGAGTTTAAAACCTTGGGGACATAGACATTTAAAGAACAGACAAAGGAACAGGTGGCAAGAAAGTTAAATGAGAGTCAGAGCCATGGGAAGAAAACAAGAGAGGGATCCCATTAGCATTTATTGATGTCTTATTAGGACCTCTCCTTCCTTCCATTCCTGTAGGTATCTCCAAAGAAGTGATGGGAAGAGATTGTTTGTAGAACAAATTAGTGGACTGTATAAAAAGGTAGCATGAGGTCAAATAAGATAAGCACTGATAAACTGCATTTGATAATTTGAGGCTGTCAGTGAGTGACCTTAGTAAGATCTGTTTCAGTAGAAATTGGAAACATAAGATACCTGAAAGAGATGAACAAAGAATGGTCCTCCATGCTAGATGGAATGATAGGAGAGATTATGTCTGCTGGTGAGTCTGTATTACAGTTTCATTACATCTTATCAACTAGCTAAAAGAGGAGGGGGAGTAATTAGTAGAGTGACAAGAAATTATGTTTTTTTGCTTGAGCAAGAATTTACAGTTCAAATAAACACAGCAGCTGGACTAATTTCAGTTTTTAGATGGAGAAACTGGGGCACAAGAAGAAGAAACAAACCCAAGTCTTATGGATGGACAGGGTCAGCTGATGTTTTCTGAGTACAATTACACTTGATTACAGCTGCAACTTCCAATATTGAATGGTTGGGAGGTATTTGTTCAGGTTGGAGGTGAGCAGCTTTAATAATGACTCCAAGTTTGGGATATGTCAAATGAAATTTCATTTTTATTTTCTACTAACAGTGCCAGACTGGCCTCTCTTTTTGGACTGGATCAGGTTGCTGCTGGCCATGGAAATGAATTCTTCCAGTATACAGCTCCAAAGCAGCCTAAGAAAGGCCCGGGAACAGCAGCAATAGGTAAGTTAAGAGGCATTTTCATTGTGCCTTAACAGGTTAGAGTCATAAGCAGCCTTGCAAAAGCCACTTGCCTGGTGGTTCATCCTTGACCTTCTGGCTAAGCCACTCTACTGATGGATGCATCTTTAAACTCTGGGATTCTGAGTTCCAGTGGCTAGATAATGTGCTCTTTGTTGGGAACTAGTGGAGAAGGTCAGTGGCAAGCTCTTCTGTCCCATATGCACACCACCCCATGTGCATGCCGCCCTCCAAAACTGCCCAAGGCACTCTAGTAGGCACTGTTCAGTGTTTCAGTGAGAAAGAAGAACTGCTTGACACTTCTTGCACTTGAGTGGGTTAGCTGTGTGCTGACTGAATTTTTCCTAACTAGATGGTGACAAGCATTGCAGTAAGTCCTATTCTTTTATCAGGATGGACACAGGAAGCATTTGTTGAATGCACATCTGCTGGACGAAAGGAGAGAACTGGGGACTAATATTTCTAAGATGTCTGTTATGTGTCTGGCCTCAGGTGCTTTACATAGGTTGTCTTATTTCATTCTTGCAGCGATTCTGTGAAGTAGGTGACATAACCAGATTATAGAGGCTCAGAGAAGTTTAGGAATTTGATCAAGGTCAGTACTTAGTAAGTGACAAGAGTTGAAATTTGAACCCTGATCTAACTAACTCAGTAGCTTTTATTCCTTCCTTTACACTTTGCTGTCTTTGTATAAGAACCCAAGTAGGAATAAGGGATTGATAGTAATAATCCTAAGTAGAGCAAATGGTTAGGGACATTGAATGAAATACTTGTTGAATGAAGATTAAAGAAAGTATTGAGTGCCTTTTACATGTTAAGTACTATGCTGATGTAAAAATGTGGATGTGTAACCGATGTGATTCTGCAACTTGTATTTGGGGCAAAAATGGGAGTTCATAACCCACTTGAATCAAATGTATGAAAGATGATATGTCATGAGCTTTGTAATGTTTTGAACAACCAATAAAAAAAAAAGTACTATGCTGGCACTGAAGATATTTATCAGGGTGTTTAGAGTTGAGTTGCGGCAATGGATCCCATATGTATGGCCCATGTAAAAGGAAGGAACAAACTATTTTGTTTTCTTTACTCTGTACTTTCTACTTACTCACAGCATCTGTCTATGATGCTAATTGTGTGCAGGGTTTTCCCCATACACTGAGAAATTTTCTGACTGACACCAACTCTTTAGTTATGTGGTTTAAACCCAGGGCATGGTTCATGCTAAGCACTGGCTCTACCACTGAGCTGCATCCCCAGCCACAATTTCCAATTTTAGAACATAAGTGTTACTCTATAGCACTTTGTGAAGTTAAGTAATGGGTATGATTTAAATCACCCCAAATTTCCTACCCCAGAAGGAAGAAAAAGGGAAACAACTTAGTTTTTTGTTTTTTTTTTAATTAATTTATTATTTTTGTGTTACTGGGGATTGAACCCAGGGCACTGTATATGCTAGGCAAGTACTCCACCACTAAGCTACATCCAAAACCTGAGAAATATCTATTTTTATATATCATAGCTGTCAAAATATTTGATGGAGAAAATCAAGTAGAGGCAATAGGACCATGCTTGCTAGACAGTGCTTCTGTGCAGCTCAAAGACTTGTTTGTGGTTTGTGGCTTGGGAGTTGGAGTCATGAGTTCTACTCCAAGGCTTGTTGCTGTCTTTGTGGAAGGCACTTAAATGCTTACAGCCTTTTGCCTCACCCCGAGACTGGGTCATGGGATTACCTTGTGGATCAAATGAGGATATGAATGCATTATAACACTAACTGGGTATAAAGAAGAATTTTAAAGCTAGTTTAATGGTTAAAATCAGTTTCAAGCAAGAAATGATTGACAACTTCGTTTTGTTCATCTTCAGGAAATCAGGCAACACTAAAAACAGCACCAACCACAGCGGGCACTTCCACAGTACTGGTTGCAACAGCAGTCCATGCATATCGATAGTAAGTAGCTGAGAAGAGAAATTCTCTTAAGTTTGGTGGAGGAGAGGGGACTACAATTAAGCTCTGCTGTCTTTTCTCAGAAAGCCTCTATTCATTGCAAACTACTTACTCAGCCCTTCCACAGACTAAGTATCAGTAACACTTTTAACATTTCAGTTGGAGATTTCTGACCATAAAACATACAGAGCCATTATTTCATCTCTTGTCTTTAAGAAATGCTCATAGGGGCTGGGGATGTGGCTCAAGCGGTAGCGCGCTTGCCTGGCATGCATGCGGCCCGGTTTCAATCCTCAGCACCACATACAAACAAAGATGTTGTGTCCGCCAAAAACTAAATAAATAAATAAATTCTCTCTCTCTCTCTCTCTCTCTCTCTCTCTCTTTAAAAAAAAAAAAAGAAATGCTCATAACCAATAACTGCCTTTTCAAGTTCTCAGAGAAAGCCACTGCACTGAGATATCATGAATAATAGATATTTAAAGAGTAAAGAAGTTATGTTAGGGCTTTAAATTATAAACTGCCCACCTCTGTCCCTTCCTAAAGGCTGAATGACTAGACTCCCCCTTTTAGATGACTGAGTGAAAGTTGGTTCTGTATAGTTCAGAAGAGTATTAATATCTCTCTTTTTTTTTTTTATTGTTTACTTCAATAGCACAAATGGTCAGTATGTAAAGCAGGGCAAATTTGGTGCTGCAGTCCTGGGGAACCACACAGCCAGAGAGGTAAGAACACTATACGTCTCATGCATATTCAAGTGCTTCAAATAATACCAGTGAGCTGATTTTTTTTTTTTTTTTTAAATCTGGGAGCAGACATGTCCAAGTGTCTCATGTGTCAGAATGATTGCTGAATTTGAATGTAAGCGTATAATATTAGGATATAACAAATGAACATAGTTTGCTTGCTGTTATGAGTTAAAACAGGTTCAGCCACTCAAAATCTTTACTGTAGACATCTTTGTGAAATGGTCCTAGCTTAAGAATTTGGAGGGTTTTAGAGTAAACTATTATCACGGACATCCTTTTGTTGTGTACTGAACTTTATAATATTACTTCAAGCAGCATATCTTTATGCTTTTGTTAATGACCAATGTTTATCTTTTGAAAATTTGAAAACAAGATTGGGCAGTTGCTCACAGTATAATAGTAGTTTGGGTCAAAAAGCAGAAGTAGCTACAAGCCCTGAGACTCATTTTTTTGTATGGGTTGAATCTATCTATAAAAACTACTCCAGAAGATTTTGAACATTGTTGAGATAAATATAGGAAATTATAGAATTTCAGAGGTCCAGAGAACATGGACTCCATGTTCCTCAGAGACTTTCAGGCAAGGAGATAAAATTACTTGTCCAGGGTCACTAATGTAATGGATAACATTGTCTTACAAACAAACAAAAAACTTAATTGTGCAAAACTTGAAACTCATTAAAAAAGTAGATCTTGGATATTGAACTCCAAGGTAATTATTATTAATAGTTATTAGTCTTTTTTGTTTATCTATAACCACATGCTCTCCTCTTTTTCCCACTCAGATTATTTTGAACAAATATCAACAAACAATTTTAGCTACAAATACTTTAGTATATATCACTGAAAGATGAGCTATTTAAAAATAAAACTATTATGCCATTATCATGCCTTAAAAAAAAAAGCAGACAATAATTTCTCAGTCTCATTCCCTGCTAGTTAGTGTACAAATTTCCTCTCTCTGCTTTTTTAAAAAAATAATTTGTTGAATCTGGATCTAATAAGGTTATACATTGCAATTGGTTGCTGTATCCCTTAAATAGTTTATACTCCCATCAGGAGGAAATAATGATCATTTCTCATTTTGTTATATTACCAGCCATCAATGATTATTATCTAGATCTGTCAATTCATTAGGAGGTGCCATTTGGATTTCAAAAATGTAGTGGGACTTCACTATACCTTACCACCAGATAGGATATAGCGGATCTCTGCAACAAGTACAAAGAAGTACATGAATTGCAAAAATTGTACTTCAGAATTCATTGGAGTACTATGAAAATGTTGAAGCCTAGATGAACTAAAATTTCAGAAAAGGAAGAGCCAATGAGATAACTCTGTTTCTTTGCCTTGAGATTTTTGCAAGTTTTAGGTGTAGATTAGGTAGTAGGCATGGAGAAAAGAGAAATTGGAAAAATTAGAGGATTTCCAAACACCAGATTGTGTTTTTCTTTCATGGGACATTTGCTAAGTACTGGGATGGTGTAGAAGTCCAGGGGCTGAACCAGAAATATAGAGGGAAACTTTTGAGTCTTGTAGTTTTGTAGGAAATAAACTCTGCGCGCTCTCTCTCTCTCTCTCTCTCTCTCTCTCTCTTTATCTCTCTCTGTATCTCATTCCTTGGTATCCATGGGGGATTTGTTCTAGGACCGCCCCCTGCAGATACCAAAATCTGCATGATCAAATTCCCTATTGTCCTAGGACTGTATTTGGATTTAACCTGTGAATATTCTCCTATAGTATACATACTTTAAACCATCACTAGCTTATTTACAACACCTAATATAATGTAAATGCAAAATAAATAGTTATTATATTGTTTAGATAATATGATTTTAAAAGTCTGTACGTGTTCAGTGTGGACAAAATTTTTTCAGCAAATATTTTTAATCTACATTCTGTTAAATCCATGGATATAGAACCGACAGATACTGAGAGCCAACTGTATTTGTATGTTAATGTATCTATATCTATCTATATGCATATAAAATAGAATTTGCTATTTAACTATATTAAGTACATAATTCAGTGGCATTAATTCTACTCACAATATTGAGCAACCATCACCACTATCTCTTTCCAATTTTTCCTAATCCCCAACAGAAACTTAAACCATTAAGCAATAACTCTATTTCCATTTCCCTCATTCCTCCATAATTTCTGATCTACATCCTATTTCTATGAATTTGCCTTATACCTTATGTAAGTGGAATCATACAATATTTGTTCTTTTGTGATTGACTTCTTTCATTTAGCACAATATCCTCAAGGTTCATCCACATTGCAGTATGTGTCAGTACATCATTCCTTTTCATGGCTGAATAATGTATCAGTTGAGGAACACTGGATTATCTCTGTCTTTGGCTATTGTGAATAATGGGGCAATGAATATTGACACACAAGTACATGTTTGAGTTCCTATTTTCAGTTCTTTTGGGTATATAAACATATTTCAGAGATATTGAGGGTTTGAAGGTTTGGTTCCAGAGCACTACAATAGAGCAAATGACTCAATAAAGTGAGTCACATGAGGGTTTTCTGTTGTTGTTGTTGCTGTTGTTTGTTCAATTCTTATTAAGGTTATGCTCACACTATACTGTAATCTATTAAGTATGCAATAACATTATGTCTAGAAAATGTTCATACCTTAACTAAAAATACTAAAATAGCTAATGATCTTCTGAGCCTTTAGCAAGTCGTAATTTTTTTGCTGGTGGAGAATTTTCCCTCAGTGTTGTTGACTGCTGACTGGTCAGGGTGGCAGCTGTTGAAAGTTGTGATGGTTATGGCAATTTCTTAAAATAGGACAGTGAAGCTTTCTTTTATGAAAGAATTCTGTAAATTGCAAAGCTGTCTGATAATATTTTATCCACAGAACTTCTTTAAAAATTGAGGTTAGTCTTCTCAAACCTGGCTGCTGTCTTATCAGCTAAGGTTATATAATCTAAATCCTTTGTTTTCATTTGAACAAGGGTAGAGTCCATCTAAAGAAGCCTCTTTCTTTTTCTTTTTTTTTTGGTACCTAGGATTGAACATGGGGCACTCGGCCAATGAGCCACATCCCCAGCCCTTTTTTGTGTTTTATTTAGATAGGGTCTCACTGAATTGCTTAGCACCTCGTTTTTGCTGAGGCTGGTTTTAAACTTGTGATCCTCCTGCCTCAGACTCCTGAGCTGCTGGGTTTACAGGCCGGTGCCACTGCGCCCAGCAGAAGCCTCTTCCTTTGCTCATTCATAGGAAACAGTTCTCATCTGTTAAAAGTTTTATCATGAGATTATAGCAACTCAGTCACATTGTCAGGCTATACTTTAATTCTTACTATTTGCACCACATTTGCAATTACTTCCTTGACTAAAGTCTGGAACTTCTCAAAGTCATTCCTGCATGCAGTGGAGAGTTATAGTTTCTCTACATCCTTGCCAATATCTTGTTATTTATTTTTTATTTTTGCCATTCTAGTAGGTGCAAAGTAGTATTTTATTGTGCATTAAATTATTATTGTTTTTTAATGCTGGGGATTGAGCCCAGGGCCTCGTACATGCTAAATGCATACTCTACCCATGAACTATACCCCCAACCCCTATGTAGAAATCTGTATCCAAAAAAATACCCTTTAAAAAAAAAGACAAGTTTTCCAACAAAAGCTAAGTGAATTTGTTGTCCACAGATTTGTATTATAAGAAACATTAAAGGAAGCTGTGTAGGTTGAAAGAAATGAATGTCTGAGCACTCCAGATGACATGGGGAATGTTCACAGAAGCACTCTTCACAGAAGCTTCTGACTGGAAGCGACTTAAAATGAAACAGGAGAAAGGATGAATATATTATGGTATATTCATAAAAGAGAATGCTACATGACAATAAAAGAGAGCCAAGGTCTGGTACAAGAAGTAACAAGGCTTAATCTTAACTTGTGAGCAGAAGCAGCAAGACAAGAGTACACTCTAGAATCCCATTCATATGTGTTTAAGAATAGCAAAATTAATCAGTGATAGAAGTCAGAGTAGTGGTTACTTCAGGGTAGGGATTATTAAGAGGAAGTGTCATAATGGCACTTCTAGGATATTGGAAATATTTTCTCCCCCACCCCAATCCAATTGGTCATCACATGGGCATATATATGTGTAAAAATTCATTGAGTTGTACATTTAAGATTTGTACAATTTACTATTATGTTTTAAGCAATCAGTCACTTACCTCTTAGTCATTCCTTGTATGAATGAAAATACCAACAAAGATTCTTTATTATAGTTAAAGAGTAAGGCCAAAATGAGAAGATATAAACTGACTAATGAGAAGATATAATTTAAAATCTAAACCTTTAAGAGATGAACAGAGTTTTGAGTTTTGTAGGTATATAAGGCATAACCCTATGTCTTACATAGCATTATGTATTATATATTATGTTTTATATTGCTTGTTAACTTCTGTTTTCTTTTTTCTGCCCATTTTGCTTAAATACAGTATAAGATTCTTCTTTATATCAGTCAGCAACAACCAGTTACTGTTGCTAGAATTCATCTGAACTTTGAGCTAATGGTAAGACATCCCCCATACTGGAATCCTTAGCTCCTTTGGGATAGGTTTGCAGGAAGGATGAGTGTGGGTACCTGGTAGAAATTAGATCCACTGCTTTAGCCCTGAACATCCGTAACAGAGCCTTTCAGAAAGGTCTCTTGTCTTCCTTCTGGAATGGGGGCTGAGGAATGGTGGATGGAGGGTGGGAAGGAAGAAGAAAGGTCCCTGATTCCTCCCTTTGGGTTTATCTAAGTTGAATCCTTCTCTATGAGTTTATGCAGTCAGACTTTCCTACCATGCAGCTTGTGGTTGAATTATCTTAATATTTCTCATTTCCCAGGTTCGCCCCAATAACTATAGCACCTTTTATGATGACCAGCGACAAAACTGGTCCATCATGTTTGAGTCGGAAAAGGCTGCTGTGGAGTTCAATAAACAGGTGATATTATATTACTCTTTCCTGTGCAAAGCCAGAGTGTTAGTTTGGGGTCTGCCTTAATTCTAGGTTCACATATGTAAACCTATAACTGCTGTCTTGCTAGTGACAAGCATAAGAAACCCACTAAAATTGTCACTTCAGCTTATTGTATTTTAGGAAAATCATAGCAATACTTACTGAAATTGCCTGATGAGTCTTTTTAAGATAAAAAAAAGGCTAAATATGTAAGCTTACTTAATTAAAACATTTTTGCTACATAAATTATCTTAAGGAATAAATACAAATCTTAAACAATGTTTTGTTATTGCATATTCATCATAGAAAATGTAGAAAAGCATTTAAAAAAATCATTCATAATCTCACTACCGTAAGTAACTACTATTAACATTATGTCGTTTCCTCTTTATATATGCCTAATATACATAGTAGATGTACTTCTTTAAGAGTTCCATATTTTGCTTATTTTATTTAGCAGTATGTAAAGTATCATTTCCCACCTCATGAAAAAATTGTTTAGAAACATTATTGAAACTGCAAAATATGGATATTGTCTGCATATGGTTTAAATGTGTCCGTCCCTCCAGAAAACATATATTGAAACTTAACCACCAAAGTGATGGTATTTAGGAGGCAGGGCCTTTAGGAAGTGGGATCTTTGGGAGGTGACTAGGTTATGAGAGCTCTGTAGTCATGAATGGGATTAATGCTCTTGTTACAGAGGCTGCGGTGATCTGCCTCCTCCTTCTGAATCAAGATACTGTCTTAGGCAATTTGGGCTACTATAACAAAGTACCATAGACTGGATGGCTTTATGAACAGAAGAAAATTATTTCTAATGACTATGGAGGCTGGAAGTACAAGATCAGGGTCTCAATATTGT
Source organism: Marmota marmota marmota (assembly GCF_001458135.2). Classification (NCBI taxonomy): domain Eukaryota; kingdom Metazoa; phylum Chordata; class Mammalia; order Rodentia; family Sciuridae; genus Marmota; species Marmota marmota. The sequence goes on from NW_026000101.1 coordinate 1,245,916, forward strand.
TGGGTTCTGGTGGGCCCTTTTCTGAGTTGCAATTTGCTGTAAAAAGGGGAGTTTTTTGGAGTCTCTCGCCCATTTTTTTCCTCTTATTTCTTTCTTTCTTTTTCTTTTTTTGGAGGTACTAGAGTTTGGGGATTGAACTCTGGGGCATTCTACCATTGAGCTATATCCTCAGCCCTTTTTATTTTGAGACAGGGTCTCATTAAGTTGCTGAGCCTAGCCTCATACTTGTGATCCTCCTGCCTCAGTCTTTGGGATTACAGGTGTGTGCCACCCCATTTGGCTCTGGACTCTCTTTCATAATGGCTCTTAACCCATTTATAAGGGCTCTAATTTCATGACTTAATCACCTTCTGAAGGTCCCATCTCCTAATACTGTTACATTGGGGGTTAGGATTTCAACAAATGAATTTTGGGAGGACACAGACGTTTAGTACATACTAGATGCTTCTGAATTTACTTCACCATTTCCTTGCTTTTAGGAAGTTAGATTGTTTTTAGCCTCTGAAATAAATCTATAATGTATTGTGAACATTTCTAAAATATAAGTCTGTATCCTCTTTTTCCCTCCATATTTCCAGAAGTGAATTATTGGGTCAAAACGACAAATTATTTTCAAATTCTGAACACACTCTGACACAGTGTTTCTCAGAAAGATTGTACTATTTCACATCCATCCCAGTTCTTTATGTCTTCAGTAGCATTTAGAATGATCTTTTTTCTTTTTTGTCTTAGTCACTTGATAGAGGATGATATCCTATCATTTTAGTTAGCATTTGTCTGATTGCAATAATGAAACTTTTTAAAAGAAAATGAGTAGCAAGTTTATAATGTGTGATATATTAAAACATTGACTATAGAATAATTATTCACGAAGATGTGTCTGACTTCTTTATTTAAGATTTATGCTAAGATAATACAGCCAAGCCTGTAAGTGGTGATGATTTGAGTTCTGGGAATACAACTTTGTTTTGTCTTTAGAAGTGCCTTTTGAAATTATTTAGAAACTCCCCTTTCTTTCATAGGTTCCTAATGCTGACATAGTAAATCAGTATAGTAATCACAACTAATGTTTATAGAGTACTTACTGTCATTTTCCGGGTGTGCTGCCAAGTACCCTACTTGTAACTCATTTCATTTTCATAACCATCCTATAAGTAGGCAAAGCTTTTTTTCTTTATTCTACAAAGGGTACTTTGGGTACATGGGGATTAAGTTATTTTGCCACAGCAGAGTTAAGAACTGACAGTACCTGGATTTGTAAGGTAATTGCTTAGGCACTTTGATATTTGAAGAGATTACTGACTTTGGAATGCCATATTCTTAGGCATTTTGATTTCTGGCAAGATTACTGACTTTGGAATGGCTTACTTCTAAACATGCTAGTGGATGCAGCTGCTTGGAAAGAGAATTGGCAATAATGATTTAAATGAATACTTTATTGAGTTTAAACCAAACTCATGCTGCTATGATTTTTGTCTTGAAGGTGGGCATTGCCAAGTGCAATAGCACCTCTTCCTTGGATGCAGTGCTCACTCAGGACCTCATTGTGGCAGAGGGCCCTGCTGTGGAAGTTGGAGATTCTTTGGAAGTGGCTTATACTGGCTGGCTCTTTCAGAATCATGTGCTGGGCCAGGTAAGAGAATGTACCCTGCAAATTCTTTAGTAACTTAGGTAGTATGAGAGCTATTCATGTGGAAGGTATTAGTACTGTGAATTGCTAATACCTTCCACAAAAAGAAATCTTTCAGGAGCCCTGCTTTAGTCACTATAGCTGCTTTGGGGGCACATTCATGAAATGATGTGTAAAATCTGCTCAGTGCCACTTTCTTCTACACAGGTCAGTACAAACCAGTTTCTCAAGTATTATTTTTGCCAGTTGTTCATGTGTGTCTTGTCCTCCCACACAAGTTTTAAGTTGAATGTGTTCTTATGGGATTGGGTCTTACTTTTTAGACCCTCCTCATAGTTTTTCTTACAGCAGATAGAGTAAATATGTTGGGCTTGTATTTTAATATTGTGAAGCCATCAAAAGCAATGTGATATAACAAAGATCTTTGGATCATCACTTTATTACTTTAAAAATATGAACACAAGTTCCAGTTTTATCCTAATTTGACCTCAAATTATTGAAGCTCTTAATTCCTTTTTTCTTTTGTGAATGGAGGCTCACGAGCTACTTATTCTATTTACCCAGCAGGATTGGCATCAACATCAAATGAGATAATTTATTTGAAAATGCTTTATGGATGAAAGATGCTTAAATACATGGTGATAGAAATGTATTTTTTTTCCTAATCTGGGATATCATTATCATTGAGATACTGATTATGATAATGCCCTTTAGCCATTATGTGGTCCCATCTTTTCAGATTCTATAAGAATCTGAAAATATTCCGGTTTTATTTGACATTCCCTATTCAGAAAGTACTGATATGGTAGTTGAATGTCTTAATGATTGTTATTATTTTTTTAAATTAGCTGACCTTATTTGCTGTAATTAAATTGCAGGTTTTTGACTCTACTTCTAACAAAGATAAGTTGCTTCGCCTGAAATTAGGATCAGGAAAAGTCATCAAGGTAAAGGCCTAACTATATTTTGGAATTCATAATAAATTTTGTGGCATTCTGATCTGGATATATCTTTTGAGGGTATGAAAACACTTGGTTGAATAGCAGGCAGGCACAAAGTTGTTATGTGATCTGCATCCTGGAGATTTTTACCTCTGAGACTCTATATTGAAAATGGATACATTTGTTTTCTGTAACTCCTACCCTTTCTTTCTCATCCTGTGACTCTGAGAAAATTATTACATCCTTCCTATAGCCTAACAGGGAAAGGTGAAACTATTTCTTCTAGAAGTGTGTGGTAATGGGTTGATTCTCATCTGTCTGGTTTGCTTTGCAAGCACCACATAGCAGAAGGAGCTCTAGGATTGGAATCTCAGACCTGGGTTCAAGCTGTGAATTTTCTTTAACAACTATGCAGGTGTTTTATAAAATAAAGACTGATTTACAAATATTTTATGGTGATACAGTTTGCTGTACTCACTCATCCATGTGGCAAAATGTTTTTCTCCATTGCTTCGTTGATGACCACTTTTCCCAGAGTTCTTTGGAGATTTTTTTCCTGTAGTAGTTATGACATGATCCTGGAAGTGATACAGATCTCATGTTGAATCATACAGCTCAGCAGCTTATTTACTGAATGATCTTGTGTTAGTTACTTAACCTAAAAAAACCCCTCATGTTTCTTACATGTAAGATGGGGATAAAGCTATCAATTTTATGAGACTTGGGAGAATAAATAAAATAATGCATGTAAAACAATCACAATACCTAGAAAAACATACTTTTATATATAAGTAATAACCTTTGTTTCTCACTTATTGCTATTTAATTCTTCCCATTTTTCTCTTAGCTTCTAAGATAAGTGTATTTCACCCAACTCCAGATATGCCAGCTTTCACTAATAATTTTAGAAGCTATATTCTAGATATTTTTATAACCAACATGGAGGATAGTTGAACGTGACCTCTAGAAGCATAGCCTAAACCTGAAAGTGGATAAGTGAAATCTGATGCTCCTGTACTTCACTTTGTCTTTTATAAGGAGTTTCTTGTCTGATGAGCTTTTCCCCATCTTTTATTCCTAAAGGGCTGGGAGGATGGAATGCTGGGAATGAGAAAAGGAGGAAGGAGATTGCTTTTCATCCCTCCAGCCTGTGCTGCTGGTTCTGAAGGAGTAATAGGCTGGACTCAGTCCATGGACTCAATCCTGGTGTTTGAAGTGGAGCTTAAGCGGGTGAGTTAAACTGTTCTGTATTGTGTTTGACAAGCTCTCTATTAAATAAAATGAATAACTAAATGAATATGTTTAAAGGTTTTGAAGAAACATATTTCTTTTAAAAAGTAGAATGAAATAGATGCAAAGAACAATAGCTCTGCACTGGGTTCGATCGTCAGCACCACATAAAAATAAATAAAGATACTGTGTATTCATCTACATCTAAAAAAATATTTTAAAAAAAGCAAGTTGAGGACTGGGGTTGTGCCTCAGTGGTAGAATGCTCACTTAGTATGTGTAAGGCACTGGGTTCAATCTCAGCACCACATAAAAATAAATAAACAAAATAAAGAAAAAAAAAAGAACAATAGCTCTGGAATCTAAAGACTAAGGTTTATGTTCTTCTGGCCCTCTATCCAAAGTCTAGAGAGGTGTGACTTTGAGTAAATGACTTTTCCACACTAAGCTTCTTTGTCCATAAAATAATGGTTCCTGTCCTATGTACATACCTTTTGACTTAGTGATTCAATGGCTACAAATTTATCCTATCAATATATGTATATATTTACATATTTACATGAGTGAGTATATATATATATATATATATATATATATATATATATATATATTTTCCTTATTCTAACACATGGTTGTAATAATAAAAAACTGGAAACCACCTAAGTGTCATTAAAAGATTGGTTATATTGTAGGGTTGTTTTTTGCTTTTTTCATAGAATAGACTTTTTATGGGACTTTTTAAAAAAAACAGCCAAAATATATTGTTAAATTCAAGAAGCAAGTTACAGAGGAGTATGGGAGGTCTAATCTCATGTATGTGACCATCCACATTCCTCTGTAACTTGCTTCTTGTACTGAACATATAAATGCATATATGATATATATATGTGCATACTAATGTAAATATATACATATGTTGATAATGTGACTTTATCTTTTTCTTTTTTTCTAAATTTTCTGATTTGCCTATAATGAACAGGTGATGGCTTGTGTGTTGAGGAATAAGAAAAATGAGAGGTGTGTGGAGGGGAAAAGATCTGCAGCCTGTTCCATCTTTGCTGGTTCTTTCCTAGGTGAAGTTTGCCAGAGATTCTGGCTCTGATGGGCACAGTGTTAGTTCCCGGGATTCTGCGGCTCCTTCTCCCATACCTGGTGCTGACGACCTTTCTGCTGATCCTGTTGCGTCACCACCCACATCGGTGCCTTTCAAATCAGCGTAAGACACTAGGGTTGAATCAAGCTCTTTTAGTGTTCATAAAAATGATTCCTAGAGGAGTTCAGATACAGGGACATAGTTAAAAACTATAATACTATAAAATAATTGGACAAATGGGATCAGGGAAACAGGGAAAGAGTTTGCATTAGATTTCCTGACAAAGTATTAATAGTCATAGAATACAATATATATATAATACATACCGTGTACATATATATATTTTCTGTCTTCAGAATGGAGAATATGTACCCTTTAGTGTAGAAGTACTAAATCACATAGATAATGGTACCTGCAAAACCCTGGAAGGAAAATTGAGCAAGGAGTATAAATACAAAACATATACTCATGGGAAAAAATGTAAATAATAAATATTTGAATGGGAAGTTGTTCATCTTCACTAGCATTCAAAGATGATGCAAACTAAAGAAGAGCTACAATTCTGGGTTGTTTTCAATATTGGTGATTAAACCCAGGGGCATTCTACTACTGAGCTACATCACCAGCGTTTTTTATTTTTGAGACAGAATCTCACTGAGTTCCCCAGGCTGGTCTTGAACTTGTGATCCCCCTGTCTCAACACCCACCCACCCCCGCCCCCCCACGAGTTACTGGGATTATAGGCATGTGCCATTATACTTGGCTTAAAATTCTGTTTTATAGCTGTTAGGTTGGCAAACATTTTCAAAAACAATTTGATTGTCCAGTATAATCTGGGTTTGTGATTATAGATTTTGTTTTATCTTAGCATATGTTTTCTTTGCTTTCAGGGAGCCAGCTTTTCGTACCAAATCTAACTCCCTCAGTGAACAGCTTACAATAAATACAGTAAGTAAAAGAGTTTATCTTCCTCAACCCCCACATGTAGAGGTTTCATATTTCTAGGATGTCAGTGCTGAGTCAGGCCCATTTAACTCTGACTTGGCATTGATTATACATAGACCCTGTGATAGAAGCCTTTGTTTGTACTAACTGATCCAAAGCACTGTCTTCAGAATAGAGAGTTCATACCCCTGAAGGTACACAAGATGATCTCCTGGGAGAAGAAAGAAATAGTCATAACCTTCTCTTTTATTATTTTTTAGCTATAAACATCAGACATTAATTTGTTTACAGGAACCAATAGTACTTTTATGTGTATACTCTATTGATAGACATATTCAGGATTGTGTGCTCATTTTTTCTGAACTAATGGAGGTACATATTAAAAAAAGTTTGATACATTAAGAGAGGAGAGAGGACTAGTGATATAAACCATATTCACATAATAGAATATCATGACCTGTAGACTTATAAAATACTGTCATTTTTCATGTGCCTAGGGTTTTCTAGGTTAGAGGGGAAAAAAGTGTTGTGAATCCTTGATTTTGGTTTGAAATTGGTTATTTTATTCATTTCCTCCTATTTGGAAGTCAGTGTAAGTTAGCTTGGGATTTTGCATAGACAGAGTTAAAATCTTGGTTCTTCACTTTCACACTATTGATGGGATTACAAATTAGTGCAACCAGTGTGGAGGTTCCTCAAAAGACTAGATATGGAACCACCATATGACCCATCTATACCACTCCTCAGTATGTATCCTAAAGAATTAAAGTCATCATACTATAATGATACATGCATACCCATGTTTATAGCAGAACAATTCATAATAGTCAAACTATGGAATTAGCCTATCTGTCCATCAACAAATGAATGGATGGAGAAAGATATGTGTGTGTGTGTGTGTGTGTGTGTATCTATCTATATCCCTATTTTTTAAATACAATTTTATTTCTTTCAGTGAATTTAAAGTAAAGAAATACACACACACACACACAATAGAGTTTTATTCATCTATAAAGAAAAATGAAATTATGTTATTTGCAGGAGAATGGATAGAACCATTGTTTTAAGTGAAATAAGCCAAATTCAGAAGGTCAAGAGTCATATGTTTTTTCCCATATGTGGAAGCTAAAGAGGGAAAGGAAAAGAAAGGTGGTAGTAGGGAATCATAAAAATTGAAGGGAGATCAGTATAATAGAGGAAAGGGACCAGAAGATGGGAGGTGAGGAGGGATGGAAGGGAAAATTCTAGGTATTGATGATGTTGGTCAAATTATATTGTTATATTGTGTGCATGTATGAATATATAACAACAAATCCCACACTATACATATTTATTATGTATAACTATAATGCATCAATAAAAATGTGGGGGAAAAAGAAAAAATATTGATTCTTATAAGCATGGGATCTTAAAAAATATTTAAATCCTTTCATCCTGAGCTTCTTTATTATGAAAATGGGAATAATTTTCGTAGCCTCCTTGTACAGTTCTTTTGAGGACTACAGATATTTGTAAAGCTCTGAGCTCAGAACCTATGTGAAACATATCTTTAAGAATGATAGCTATGATTATTATTAGGAGAATGACATTAGATTGGGGGAGGGGCCATTGGTTAAAGTACACTTCAATTTTGGAAATACCATCATTAACTTCTAAAAAAAAAATGATTCAAGCTTTCCTATTACCTGTGTGAATCAAAACTTTAACACAGGTAAGCAATTATGCATAGAATGAAAATGCTAACAATTCTCTTGTCTATCTTACTGAAGTGGTTAAAAAATGAAAGTTTTTAGTTTGATAGATTTATCAATGTAAAATGATCTATGGGAATGACTAAGTTTAGAGCTTTGGGAATTAAAAAGCGACTTTTCTCTGTGTTACTTATGAACCATTAGGATTTGATCTGCTTTGTGGGCAGGTCTGTGGTTTAGGAATTAAGCTGTATATAAATTTCCGGCTGATCCAAGTCTCCTGGGATGGGTGCTTTTTGAATGGTATTGGCAGCATTTGAACAGATCAGCTCTTCATATGTCTGGTCCCTTTCAGTCGCTGGGATGCCAACTCAAATGCTTAGGACATTCTTACTAAGAAGTAGTAAGATTTCACTCAAATAGGACCAGATTTTTGAAATTTGGTTCATGAGTGTGACATTCTCAGATTTATATAAAAAGTAGAAATATGTACAATTTGACATTAAAAGAAAGAAATTTGTAGCAGTCTTTGATGTTTCTTAATTCCTGTTAGAGGCCTGAAACTTTGTACCTGAATAACTTGTTCAGCATTCAGAGTGCTTTTTGATGCCTTAGAAATAGGAAAAACAATTTTTTGTTTGACAAAAGTTAGGAAAGGGAAAGTCCATTCTACAGCTAATTAGATCTGCCTCTCAGAAAAAAGTTACTAAATTGTTTTTTTTGTTCTTGGCTTTCAATTGTGAGATTACTCTATTTTTAAAAGATAATTGTATTTCTTTCAATGAGTTTAAAATAAAGAAATTTGGAGCAATAAAAAATACCATTATTCAAAGAGGAATATATTAGTGGTTAATGGTAGGCTTTCTCTGCTACTTACTTTCTGTTACCTTAAGCAACTTAGCTTCTCTAAACTTCAGGTTTATTTCCTTCTCTGTAAAATGAAGATACTGCCAATCTTGGAGATTTTTATGATTTTTAAATAAAATAATGCTTAGGGAAATTTAATATGTGTATAGCATACTGTAACAGGTCAATAAACATGTCACTCGTGATCCTCCTGCCTTAGTCTCTGAAGTTGCTGTGACTATATCTTCATATTTTAATTCTCTCAGAGTAATTTGGGACTCATCACAGATCTGTTGTCTTTAAGTAGGTGCCTGGCCTTTGTGTATTTGAGAGGACCAGCACCCTATTTTAGTAAAGTGTGGATTCAAATGCCCTCAGGAAGGGCACGTAGGGTAGTATGCTCTGCCCTGCCTGGTTGGGGGGCTTCTGAGTGTGCTACAAGTGGACACATGGTGGCTGAAGCACTTCAAATCCTAAAGCCCTTCGGCCTTCACCTAGGACATTGGGGAAAAATAGGTACATGGAGTGAAGTCGATGCTTCAGTTCTCTCAAACCCTAGTTTATATTCAGCCCAAAGCAGAAATTATTAAGCAAATAGTTGTTACAGTATGTGTAAACAGTGATCTCATAAAATCTGAAGCCTAAACCAAAGAATCAGAAGAAAAAAAAAATAATCATAATCTCAGCTGTTTTTTTAAAATGTTTTTTTATTTTTTAGTTGTAGTTGGACACAATACCTTTATTTCACTTATTTATTTTTATGTGGTGCTGAGGATCGAACCCAGGGTCTCGCACATGTGAGGGGAGTGCTCTACCGCTGAGCCACAACCCCAGCCCAATCTCAGCTGTTTGAACAGTCATGAAAATTGTCCATTGTGGATTCCATTGTATTCTCTAGCCACAGCTATTCATTACCTATTTCTTCAGTAACTTCTGGTAGACTAATGATCTCCAGCTTTTTTTTTTTCTTCTGTTTTTTGTACTTTTGTTCTGGTGGAATTTTTGTTGTTGTTTTTTTATTTTTGTTTTTGCAGTATTTAGGGATTGAACTCAGGGGCACTGTACCACTGAGCTACATATATTCCCTTTATATGTCTGTTTTTTACTTTGAGAAAGGGTCTCCCTAAATTGCCTAGACAGGCCTGGAACTTGGCAATCCTCCTGCCTCAGCCTCCTGAGTAGCTAGGATTACAGGATTTTGCCACCACACTTGACATAACTTTGTTCTTTTGAATCGAGGCAAAATTTACATAAGATAAAATTAACCATCTTTTTTTATGTTTACATTTACATTTTTTTTTTTGTTTTGAACAGGTAACTCATACGGCAAAGTTAGCGGAACACTATAAGAGATACACATTGCAAGGACTCACTCCTATTCCAGTTCCCATCTACCCTATTCCATCTCATACCCCTAGGTAACTGCTATTACTAACTTCTTTTATATTCTTCCAAAGGGAAATGTATGTTTTATTCCTCCCTTCTTTCACACACAAAATAGCAAACTATATATATTATGTGCCTTGCTTTTTACATATAGTATCATAGAGGGCGTCCTCATTTATTTTTATTATGTAGATCACGATACTCCATTGTGTGGATATGGTTTATATAATTAGTCTTCTCTCTTCTCTTATTGTATCATACTTTAAATTACGTACCTCCATCCGGGGTCAGGGAGCAGCAAAATGTAAACACACCAGGAATTTCCTGGACCCAGGCTCTGGCTCCTATGTGGGAACACCAAGCCTTAGGGAATCCTTGCAGCCAACAGGAGTCAGAAGGGACATCAGGCTAGCCAGACGGGCAGTTAGTCAGATGGACAGTGATCAGCACTGAAAAAGATGCCAGCACTGGGTACCACATATGAAAGAATAGTTTACAAAAATCCCTCTGTGTACCACTACATGAAAGTCTGCCTGGAATTTCAAGATCATGGAGTTGGTCTGAATGCTGCACAGTTCAAACAGCTGCTTATTTCTGCCCTAAAGGATCTGTTTGGGGTGGTTGGTGCTGCCTTACCTCTGGATGTCCTGACCTATGAAGAGAAGACCTTGTTAGCCATCTTGAATACGTAGCAGTGGTCTAGTCAAATTGTGCAGTTCTTTGACCCTGTTAGGATCCTAGACAGGCAAAAAGTGTGCTTTCAGGGTGATTCAGGTTTCTCCATTTCTCCTCGCGTTATCTAGTAATAGTAGGGAACTAGTATTGGATTGAATAGTCTTCAATTTCAGAAACCTTCCTCTGCTCTCAAAAATACTTTTTGGTGGCTGCATAGTTTGAAACAGAAGCAGGGTAGAAGCTCCCATGGGTGAAATATGAGGATGCCAATGATGTTCCCAGTAATATCCAGCTATTGCCTTCTGTAGGGTGGACTTAAAGGAGATTCTGCCTGAATCAGCCAGTGTGGAGCAGACAGCTCCTGCAGCATGTGCACTTGAGGGTTGGGGACTGGGCTGAACTCAGCAGGGCCTTCACACAGAGGGACATGGCTGCCTTTTCAGAATTAATGGAGATGTCAATCCTTTGCATTTAAATGAAGACTTTGCTAAACCAAGTTTGGAAAAACGATTGTACGTGGAGTTTTGATCAATGGACTTGTCTCAGCTCTCTTGGGTACTAAAATGCCAGGACCAAGCTGTGTATTCTCTCCCAGGAAATTAACTTTCCTGCTCCTTTATATATTAGAGAAGTGGCTTTAGCTTCTGCAGAAATGAAAAAGCCGAAGTGGTTTGTTGCTTTTATTGCCATGTCATGTTGTGTAATAGAAAGTAAAAAGACTGTTATGGGAGGCTGGGTCAAGGTCATGGTTCCAGAAGCTCCCAAATCCTAATTACAGGTGTTTAAAGTTACAAGTTCAAACACCAGTGCGATTGTTATTAAAGAGCATCTGGGGAAATGAGCTACTTGCTATTCATCACCAAGGAAAGGCCGAGAGACTCAGAATCTATGTTAGAGAAGGGGAGCAATTTGAACTTTGGCATCACCCAGAGCCAAGTAGATGTATGTCTTCATCATCTATTAAGTATTTATTGTTGTTATTTGGTGTTTTGTTTTGTTTTTCTGGTACTGGGGATTGAACCCAGGGGTGCTTAACCATTAAGCCATATCCCTGTCCCTTTTGTTTTTTTATTCTTTGAGACAGGATCTTGCTAAATTGCATAGGGCCTCACTAAGTTGCTAAGGCTGGCTTTGAACTTGTGATCCTCCTGCCTCAATCTCCTGAGTTGCTGGTATTACAGGCGTGTGCCATTGCACCCAGCGGTGGGAAGTGTTTTAAAATTGAAAAAGTATCAGGAGGCTTACTTATCTGAAGGGTCTGCTTTCAGAATTTAAACCTAGTTAGATTTTTGATAAACACCTGCCTATGTCTTTGTAGAATAGGTTTCTCACTGAATTTATAACTGTCAAGCATATACTTGCTGAAGACAGCAGTGGAACTTGGCTCATCTTTGAACACTTACCCTTTACCAGTTAATATTCTTAGATACCTTAAAAATAATTATGTACCTCCATTGGTTAAGAAAAAATGAGCACACAATCCTGAATATGTCTAGCAACAGAATGTACACTTAAAAGTACTATTAATTCCTGTAAACAAACAATGTCCGATGTTTATAGCTAAAAAATAGTAAAAGAGAAAGCTGTGACGATTTCTTTCTTCCCCCAGGAGATCCATCTTTTTTAGCTTCAGGGGAACATACTCTCCATTCTAAAGGCAGTACTTTGAGCCAGTTAGTGGATATAGAAGCGTCTAGCACAGGGTCTAGTATATAGTCAAGCCAAGTTAGGGTTAAATGAGCCTGAATTTAGAACAAAGAGCTCCTGTTTGCTGTTTTCCATAAATCTTTTCCAAATATCTATTTATTGAATGGCTTCATACTTTTGAAGGGGTCCTAACATCTAAAATGCCTCTCTCCCTTAATATCACTGCCTTAGTTTTTCATCGTAAAATGAGAGTAATTGTGCCTGATCAGGAGACTTGGTTAAAAAGAGGTAATACTCTGAAGTCATTCTGTCCATACAAACATGTAGGGAATGATTTTTACTATTATAAGCTTTTACGTACTCATCTTTGATTCTTATTTTCTAGTGGAAATTAGATATAGGAGGGGGACTTGTTAAAGGATTTGATGTAAGAGCCAAAGAAATAGAGCTTCCTAGAAATATTAATAGAGTGGAGGGAGGAGAACAGGGGGAGGGAAGAGGGGAGGGAAAAAGGAAGTACTGGAAACTTAATTAGAGCAAATTTATATTTCATGCTTTTATATTTATGTCAAAATGAATCCTAATGTTATGTATAACTAAAAAAAAAAAACTGAAAGAAAGAAATAGAGCCGTCTGAAGATAAGAAACCTTAATCACAATGATTTGTATGACTTTTTCTTTTTAGAATCCTGATACAGTCAAGGCCAAGTTGATCTCTCGGATGGCTAAAATGGGCCAACCCATGCTGCCCATTCTTCCACCACAGCTGGATTCCAATGACTCAGAAATTGAAGTATGTCCCCTTGGCTGTATTGAAACCAATAGTACAAATGTTGCCATTTTGTTCCTTTGGTTGAAATGATTGCATTTTGGGCCTCTAATCCAGAATATTTAAGAGAGTTTATCTGCAAAATGATACAGATTGGTATTGGTACATATGTTTCAAATCTGATTAATATTTCCCCTGAGAAATGAAGTAAGTCCATGTATCTTCCACAAGATATGGGCAGTGTAAAGTAGCTAAATAAGCCTTCATTTGCTAGAATCTCTGTTGTCTGTCAAGATCAGTCATTAGGTAGTGGGATGCCCAAGGATGCCTAACCTAAAACAGGTGCTCAATTCATATTGGTAGGTTGAATGTTTAGATACTTTTGGGAAATGTTGGTCTTCCCACTGGAGCTGCCTATTACTTAAAGGTCAAATTCTTAACTCTTTTGACTTTGTATTTGGTATTTGTGTATTTTTCTATGTAGAAGTTCAAGAATTTTGAGATCATATCTATCGATTTTCTCTTCTTGTTTTTTGCTTCTGACATGGTTAGTGGGCTTTCAGATATTAGAAACATCACGTTTTTTAGAACTGTTTGTTTTTTCACATTTAGATTTGCATTTTTAGTCTACTTAGAATTTGATGTATGATATGAAATAACTTAATTTCAACTTAATTCTTTTGCCAGTGGTGAAGCTCCTTATTGAATAAAACCATCCTTTCTAATTAAGTTGAAATACATGAGATTGATTTCTAGGATTCTTTCTCTTTGATGTAAAATGAAGAAGAGACAATGCTCAAGAAAAAAATGTATGAAATAAGCTTTATTTTTTATAATTTTGTTTTTTCCTGAGCAAGCTCTTACTTAGAGTTTAACATTTTAAAAGAAGAGAGGATTCTGAGGAATATTGTTTTCTTATGGTTTATTTGGTTTCTGGAAATGAAATTTGAATAATATGATATTCTTATTAAAAATTTAAAGTGTTACTTATTTGTTGTAGAATAATTTAAAATTATAAAGAAAATCACATTTAACAAAAAGGTATTCTTTATAAATTGCTTTGCAACCTGATTTAAAAAATTTTTTTTTAGTTGTAGTTGTACACAATATCTTTATTTTATTTATTTTTATGTGGTGCTGAGGATCAAACCTAGCGCCTTACACATGCTAGGCGAGTACTCTACCACTGAGCACAGCCTCAGCCCCTGCAACCTAATTTTTTAATGTAATGTTGTAAATATCTTTATTAATATCTATAATATAAATAAATAAAGCAAAGCATTATTGCCTTTAAAGGTAACCCAGAGTTCTACAATATTGATTTATCCTAATTCCTTTTTCCTGCATTAGGCATTTAGGTTGATTTAGAGGTGTAATGATCTAAAACCAGGATGCTTTTCCAGAAGGCTATCAGGGGGTGAGAGGAAGTTCTAAAGTAAAAGAATGACCAAGAGATTTCAGCCCATGAACTACAGCATTGCAGTAGTTTTTGCGATTTTTCATTCCTTGTATGAAGCAGGAAGATGTAAGATAACTTCATTTATAGTTTTGGTTTTATAAAAAAAAAGAATGAGGAAACAGTGTAAAATTATATTACCCCAAACCAGTATGTTAAGGAAGGTCAATTGAATCCTACTCTATACAATTTTCACTGGATGCTTGAGGCCTCTGAAGATTATGTGGCAGAAGAGGAGAGGCTGGATTGTTTGGGGGTTTCTCATAGTAGAACTCTCTGTTGTAGACTAGATCAGTCAAGGTATCTGTTGTTTTGAGAAATGATACATTTTGCAGAGCTGTCAGTTTGGCTGCTTCAGACACCAAAATATCAACAACATAGAATGTTTGTGGAAATTAACTGGATTTAATTATTTGCTATGATTTTCATGGAGAAGAGCTCTTCCTCTATTGCGTAATTGAGTGCTTCCTCTCCACAACCCACATGCTAGCTTCTGGCTTTCTGCTTGCCTTTCCTTCCTCTTCTTTGCCTGGAAACCCTGTACTAGAAGCAGGTTTAGGGCAGACAGTCAGCCTCAGTCTTCAGTTAAGGACCCACATGTAGTGATCAGACCTCGTGCCCATTTCAGGATGTGACTACTCAGCGAGGAGCTGGACAGCCCCTGGTGACTCCATCCGTGCAGTCCTCTCTTCAGCCTGCTCATCCAGCGTTACCACAGATGACTACACAGGGTAAGAAAGGGACTTCTCTGAGGCTCTGTGCTCTTGAATTGGGTCAGCATGAAAATTATCATCACAGTTCCTTAAATAGTTAGACTGCATTGTTTTTGAACGAGCTGGAGCATAACTCTTGTCTTTTGGTCCCTGGGTAAGGCATTTCAGACCCAGAGATGTGTTTGACCTTCTTATTGTGACTTGTGCTGCATTGCATTGTCAGCTTTGGAAGTGTGCACTCAGCTGTTGAGACATCTGCCCGTGTGTTATTGTGTATATCCTGTCAGCTGATGGGATCATAGGTCTGAGTCAAAAACACAAGAGAACACCCAGTTTCCTTCCACTGGCCCATTGCTGGGACACCGTGGAGTTTGTTTTCGAAGATTAGGTGAGGAAGTAGTCAAGTCTGAAGCATGGGGGTCTGGAAGGTACTAGTCCACCTTTGTACCAAGAATAAGAGTGGCTAACAGTGAAAATGTCTTGCTTCATCTTAGCCCCTCAGGCATCTGTTTCTGGGCTCCAAGCACCCTCCGCTGCCTTAATGCAAGTTGCATCTCTTGATTCCCACTCAACTGTGTCTGGAAATGCCCAGTCCTTTCAGGTAACGACATTTTAAAACTATAGTAATTGTAAGTTGTTATTTTCATAACCTATTCTTCTCTAAACTGGCCAAAGAATTACCTGCCTACACCTTCTTGTGAAGATTCAGTACAAGAGCAAGCCAAACACCAGTACAGGGCCTGGTGCTTGTAGCAAAGTTTCAATCAGTGCACGTGGCAAAGGTGCAATGTATGTTTCCTCTCCTTTTCGCCCATCTCTAGTCAAGGGGTGTGTATCCATGCCCTCTGTGTTCTTTTCTATCAAAGAGTTGGTTGCTAATATTCTGCACAGTGCTCAGGTCGCTAATATTCTGCACAGCTAAGGGTGGAAGCTGTACAGAAAATATCGCTATGTCTAGTGAGCCTCCAAAAGTGATCTCTTAAATTAGATTTTCTTTTGTTATCACAAAAGACAGGGACAACAGCCTGTCTGCTTCTGCTGTTTACTGGGGTTGTATATAGACTCTTTCTTCATAGCACACTTGAATAAAATAGCCTCCCTATGACATAGGGGCTACTTCCTTGGGATTCTTAATGGAGGGGTGGCACTGATAGTATCAAAACTGAAAAAAAGAAAAATCCCATTCTCCCTTCAATGGAGAATTACTATCTCACAGAGGAAAAAAAAATTTTTTTTTTTTTTTGTTTAAATAATGGGTGGGTAGTCATGGCTATCCCTGAAAATGAGCTGGATTTCCTTTTTTGAGGAAGAATAACTGTCCTCATTAAAAATGGTAGTTGCTGTTTATTGAGGCACTTGATTTACCAACTATTAGGAACTTTACCTGTATCACTTCATTTAGTCCACATAACAACCTTGTGAAGTCATATTATTATCTTCATCTCTCAGCTGAGGTTTAGAGGAAAATGAGAGCTCTTGGTCACACAGATGAGCATCAGAATCTAGCAGGGGAGAGGCATCCTTTGGAAGTTGGCTGATTTGGTTTGGAATTTCAGTGAACACTTCTCCTTTTTCTTCAATGAAAACTAAAAAGAGCTTGCTTAGTTTTAAAATTTGTTAAGCAATAGATAGGCCTGAAGGTGGGGAATGAATTCCTACTTTCTTCAATCATCACAGAGGACTGGGTGATGACCCAGGATACTCACCTCTCAATTTGTGGGTGGAGGCTACTGGATTCCATAGACAGCTCTGCTTCAATTCTTGCCCACTGTCTAAACTTGATTGCATTCATTTCCAGCTTCAATAAGTTTGAGTCTCCTCCCAGCTTATCTTTATTCAATCATAGGAAATTGTAAGGAAAAAAAGAAGACATGAATGTTTCATAAAGTGGCAGTAACTTGGCCCTCTCTCAGCCCTATGCAGGTATGCAAGCCTACACATATCCCCAGGCATCCGCAGTCACCTCCCAGCTGCAGCCTGTTCGACCCTTGTATCCAGCACCACTGTCCCAGGCTCCCCACTTTCAAGGTAGGGAGCTGTTTCCTGTGTCTCATCTTCTGCCCCACCATGCTCCATGTTCTTCTTGTTTGCATTCTGTTTTCATTTTCACTCCAACAACCTTCTACCCTTTCTTTTTTCTTCCCTTTTTAGCAGCTTTGTTGAGGTGTTATTTACATACCATGCAATTCATTTATTTTAAGTGTACAATTTAAAGATTTTTTGAGGATGTTTTCAGAGTTGTGCATCTATCACCACAGTCTTTTTTTGTTTTTTATTATTATTATTTTTCTGCCCTGGGTTCAATCCCCAGCACCACAAAAAAATATATATATATATACATTTTTAGTTGTAGATGGACATAATACTGTTATTTATTTTTATGTGGTACTGAGGATTGAACCCAGTGCCTTTCATGAGCCAGGCAAGAGCCACAACCCCAGCCCCCCACCCCCGACCCCCCCAGTTCACTTTTTAAACATTTCCTTCATCTCCAGAAAATCCCCTCAGGCCTACTTCCTGTGTTTTGTTTCTTGCATTTTCTCCCACCAGCCCTTTTAATTCCTGTTAGAGTGGCTAGAGTTTGTAGAAAACAGTAAAAGAGCAAACACAGGAGGAAACTGGGAGAAAGCATGATGCCTGCTTGTGGGTGTTCAGTAACTCAAGTGAAACCTACTTCGGTAACTTTTAAATTATCAAAATAATATACTTTTAGCCAGGTGTGGTCATGCATACCTGTAATCCCCATGGCTCCAAAGTCTGTGACTGGAGGATTGAAAGTTCAAAGCCAACCTCAGCAACTTAGTGAGGTCCTCAGCAACTGAGTGAGGTCCTAAGCAATTCAGCAAAATCTTGTTTCTAAATAAAATATATATAAAAAAAGGGCTGGGGATGTGGCTCAGTGGTTAAGCACCCCTGGGATCAATCCCTGGTACAAAAAATATATATGTGTACACACACACACACACACACACACACAAATATACTTTTATAAAAATGTCAAACAGTACAAAAAGGTATTAAGTAAAAAGTTACTGTTCTTTCCAATTATTAAATCCCCCTGGCTATAGGAAACCAATGTTAACTAACAGTTACTTGGGTAACTTTTCAGGTATTTTGTATGTATGTACAGGTGTGGGTGTCTTGTGTGAACAAATAAAGCACAATGAACTGTAAACAGATGTGACGGTATCTTGCCCTTTTCTTCAGTTTGTCTTTTTTTTTTTTTTGTCTGTACTGGGGATTGGACCTTGTAGCTATACCTGAGCTATATTCCCAATCCTTTTTTTGTGTGACTGGGTCTCACTAAGTTGCTGAGGCTGGCCTCCAACTTATTTGTGATCCTCCTGCTTTAGCCTCAAGAAGTAGCTGGAATTATAGGCATATGTCATCATGTCCCACTGCTATTTGTCTTTTGCCTAGTAAGTATCTGGGTATTAAGACAGTGGTAGGAGGAAGCAAATATATCCTGCAGTATAACTTGTGATTCCAGAGTGGTAAGAGCTTCCTGGATACAGATCTTGTCTGGGAGCCATTTCCCTTCTCCATATGGGAAACCCTTTTTCACATGTCAAAACTATCATCTCCTCTATGAAGCCTTCTCTGATGGTATTCACCTCTCTTCTCAGGGACACAACTGAATATAAATATTACCAAAGGATAATCTTGCTTTTTAAAGTGCACTTTTGTACATTGTATATAGTCCATTTTTTTTTTTTTTTTTTTTTGCATTGAAAGAACTCTGTTGTAATGATTTGGTTACATGCTCGTCTCCCCATAAGTTTCTTTTGGGCTTCTTTATGTCTGTTTAGGATCAGGTGACATGGCTTCATTTCTTATGACCGAAGCCCGGCAACATAACACTGAGATTCGAATGGCAGTCAGCAAAGTGGCTGATAAAGTGGATCATCTCATGACTAAGGTGACCAAATCAGGGTTGAGGTTAGGTTGAAAGTGGGGGTACAAGTGGGGTATAAACAAGGAGTAACCAGAGCTGTAGGTAAATTTTCCTATATTCATGGTAGATACTAGTTCTTTTCCTGGAAGGATAATTATCTTTATTTGGGATCCAGGTAGCAGGAAAAACTTGTTCACATTTACAGGTTATCTCAGAAACATGTTCAAAAAAAGTTGTGAGATCTTGGGTAAATTATATTTCTCTATTTTTAGCATTCTGATGCGGCCTTTCTGGCATCCCATTTTTAGGTTGAAGAGTTACAGAAGCATGGTGCTAGCAATTCCATGCTTATTCCTAGCCTGTCAGTGACAATGGAAACAAGCATGATCATGAGCAACATTCAGAGAATCGTTCAGGTGAGGGTGCTTGGGAACGAATACTCCTGGAGGTCCCGCCCATGCTCTCTCCCCAGATGTGCTGTCTAAAACCTGCACCCCAGCATGCAATAAGTGCTACACTGGTTTTGGAAACTCTGGAGAATCCATTGTGGCTTAATTTGGTCCAAGTGACTTCTACTTTCTTAGATTCAAAAGAAAACAATGCTTTTGGCCCCATTTCAGAATTTTCTTCATTTTTAGTCATTTATAATCTAAACCATTGGAGTTATTTGTATACATTGGGTATAATTTGATGTGTTATTTTAAATATTAGTATGTCTGAGTGGATATGGGTTCTAGCTTTTCATCTCAAAATGTGTCATCAATGTCACCTGTCTGTTCAGGGTGATTCCCTTTTACCTGGCACTTTTCTTATATTTACCTTGTACATCATACATTTTGAATGTAGGAAAATGAAAGATTGAAGCAAGAGCTACTTGAGAAGAGCAGTCGGATAGAAGAACAGAATGACAAGATTAGTGAACTAATTGAACGGAATCAGAGGTAATGACAGGTATGGGGCCTGGCTAGGATGGACAAAAGGATTTAATGTATAAACGCCCAATTTAATACACATGTTTATTTAGGACAGTAGTTTTGGTAATGCTGGCTGGGGATTGAACTCAGGGCCTTGCTCTTGCTATGCACACACTGCAGCACTGACCCACACCCCCAGCCTTTTTTCTTCTATTTGTTTCCTGCCTGTCCTATGGATTATTGCCAGTTTTCTTTTTCAATAGAAAGAACTCAGTGGGCTCTGAGGTAAATAAAACAGACCAGTTTGGCTTCTGGCTCTGCCCTCATTTATTGTGTAACTTTGGGCATTTTGTTTATTCTAGTGGGCCCTGGTTTCCTCATCTCTAAAATGGTGTTAATATTTGGAAAACTCTGATGTCAACTTTTCTCTCTTCCATGCAGGCTGACTCTGTTTTATCAACCAGAACTGAACCAGTACCTCACCGATTCCCATAAAAAACCCAAGCATTTTGTAATTTTTATGGATCCTTCTGAGGATTGGTGGCGGGGGGGCCTAGGAAAATATGTTACACCACAGCATTTCACTTAAAAAAAAAATTCTCCTGTATTTCTCTTTTCCAGTGTTGCTTGCTTCCCACATGACAGGGTTGGAAGAGTGCCTTTCTTTTCTTCTCTTTCTTGCAGCCTCCTTATCTTGTCTCTTTCTGTCCTCATTCCCCATTTCTGCATACTCTTCAAATTCCTCTCCTCTTCATTATACAGAACAATTCACCTCTGGCCCAGTTTGTTGCTGCCTCCAACCGATTACTGCAAATCTAAGGAAAATAAAATGCATGATATTGTTTATGATGAAGGCGCAGAGCAGTGTTGTAAGGACTGAATGTGCTTTGGGTTGTGCCTGGCATACGTTCAGTGCTTCATAAATGTTTCCTTTTCCTTATTTCTATCACAGGTATGTTGAGCAGAGTAACCTGATGATGGAGAAGAGGAACAACTCACTTCAAACAGCCACAGAAAATACACAGGCAAGGGTATTGCATGCTGAACAAGAGAAGGTAAATTAACTGAGCAGAGAAAAGCCCAGGTTGGGATGTGTTGAGCGAGGGGTGGCCCAGTGTAGGTATTTACCAG
The DNA here is from genome assembly GCF_001458135.2 of Marmota marmota marmota. Taxonomy (NCBI): domain Eukaryota; kingdom Metazoa; phylum Chordata; class Mammalia; order Rodentia; family Sciuridae; genus Marmota; species Marmota marmota. The sequence goes on from NW_026000101.1 coordinate 1,266,878, forward strand.
GTGGCTTCTCAGCAGAATATTCACCATTTTGGGGAAGAGAACTAAAAATCTTCCAACAGATTATCATACAGTCATCATCTGCATTTCTGTTTTATAATGTGCTTTGCAATAAGTTGACTCAGAAATAGTTATTGGCCAGGTGGTGACAGATGCCTATTGTCCCAGCTGCTTGGGAGGCTGGCCTTGAGCTCAGGAGTTTGAGGCCTGCCTAGACAACATAGCAAGATCCTGTCTCAAACAAAACAAAACAAAAAAACAATCACTTCTTAGTGATTTGATTAAAGTAAGCATTACATAACTTGTTAAAAACTAAATTTAAGCCGGGCATGGTGGCTCATACCTGTAATCCCAGTTACTCAGGAGGCTGAGGCAGTGGGGTCACAAATTCAAGGCCAGCAACTTGGCAACTTAGTGACTGGAATGAAGCTCAATGGCAAAACATTCTGGGTTCAATCCTTGGTGCCAAAAAGAGAGAAAGAAAAGACAGTGGGGAGGAAAGGAGGGAGAGGGAGGGAAGAGGAGAGAAGAGGGAAAGAGAGAAAGAGACTAAATTTATTCTTTAAAGAATCAACAGAAAATTCCTGTAATGCCAGGTAACAAATGTGTAGGTGGTATTTAATGGATTGGAGACTGTCTACTTGCTCCTTGCTGTGTGTTCAGCTTGCTCCTTCCTCTGGTTTTGCATTGCAAAGTGCTGCTGTGACTTCACTTCTTTCAGAATGAGGAATTTTGACTTGTTTCTGGAGTAGTGTGGAGGACCCTAGTTGGTCTTGGGTTGGAATCAACTGATTCTGAGGCCCAGTCTCCTTGCTCCAGTGACACATTTTATCCTTCTTATTTGGGACATCACTTCTATGCTAGGAGAGCTCAACCCTTTTTTTTTTTTTTTCTATTTTTCTCAAGGGTTTGAAGAAATAAGTTCATATTTATATTTGAGTTTTCCTTAAAAATATGAAATGCTGGGAATGCACTTTATAACTTGTGGAGTTCACTCACTTTCTTATATTTTGATAATGATAAAGATTCCTTCATTAATGTCTTATGCTAATCTTTCTGTGTGCTTAGCCACAGTACCCAGGTCTTTGACCCCTCCTCCTCAGATAAGCAGTGCCTTGCCCTGCACAGCCCTATCCAGTTCGGGTGCTCCTTTGCTACCTCCCTTGTTTGCTGTGGCTGACTGTTAATGCCTAGATCCAGGTGGGCAACCTGTGACATTCATATCAGGTGGTACTGGAATCACTTCACCTTGTACTTTGTACTGTTTCTCCTCTCACTGCTTTTATTTTTTATTTCCCTTTTCTTCTTCCTTCCATTTTTTAATTTTCTTTTTTTACTCCCCCTTTAGGCCCAATATGGACATCCAGATATCTTGTTTGTCCTCACTATCACTGTTTAGGGCAAAAATGGTTACTATAACTTGTTGTAGAGAAATGGCTCTCCAGTGTGCTGGCTGCTTCAGAATCACTTGGGGAGCTTCATTAGAATGACATATTCTTAAGACCTACCTCCAGAAATTCTAATTTAGTATATCCAGCCAAGATTGAACTTTTTTAAAAAAGAGTTATCCATAACTTTTCTACCCAGGTACAGGATTCACTTCTTTTGTCACAGACTCTGGAAGTGGTAGCTGCATAAATTTGGTTTTGGTTTTTGTTTGGTTTTTTGGTATTAGGGATTGACTCCAGTGTCACTTTACCACTGAGCTGTATCTTCAGGACCCTTTCTTTTTATTTGTTCATTTTTTAAAGTTTTGAAGGTCTCACTAAGTTGTTTAGGCCCTTGCTAAATTGCTGAGGCTGGCCTCAAACTTATGATCCTCCTGCCTCAGCCTCCCAAGTTGCTGGGATTACAGGTGTGCTCCACTGCACCTGGCTTGCTTTTGTTTTTGTTTTTCAAGATCTCACTATGTTGCCCACACTGATGTCAAACAGACTCATGGAGTCAAGTGATCCTTTTGCCTCAGCTTCCCAAGTAGCTGGGATTACAGGCATGTGCCCTCACACCTGGCTTCTGGACCGCCTTTGCTTTTCAAAATTCAACTCATGGGACTGGGGCTGGGGCTCAGTGGTAGAGCGCTTGCCTAGCACATGCGAGGTCCTGGATTTGATTCTCAGCACCACATAAAAATAAATAAAGGTATTGTGTCCAAATACTACTAAAAAAAAAAAAGTTCAACACATGACTCACGACTCATATTGAACATCAGTTGTGTGTGTGTGTGTGTGTGTGTGGGTGTGTGTGTGTATGTATTCCAATAAAACTTTATCTACAAAAATAGGCAGTAGGCCAGTTTGACCTACAGGTCATACCTAGTCCTCTGAGCCCTGAATAAGCTTGTTAATCTGCCCAAGTGTTTTCATGTTGCTAAACCTCAAAGATGTCTGGGACAGTGTATTGAACCCAGTAGATGTCTGTTTATAGTAGCAAAAACAGTAGTAGTCATAACAACAGGGGGCACAGCTAACACCTGGAAAACATCCACTAGGCTCTAGGTCCCATACTTTACGCGGATGTATTTGAGGGAATCTCCTGAGCTAAGTATCATTGTTCTTGATGATTAGGGTATCTGACTAGGGTTTCAGGTACCACAGGCTTCACATGGTCACTATTATTTCAGTGAAACTTTTTAAGTCTTGATTCACCCATTTTTTTTTTCTTTTAATTGAGTCACCCAGTGATCTCTCCTCTTAAACAGAGATAATCAATTTCCTTTCACCGCTGGATGCAGTTCTCTACCTTCAAACACAGCTCAAAAGATATGGTTAAGTGATCAGTGAATAAATATATTATTTTTCTCTATAGTAGAGTTCACATAAAACATGGAATAATGGTTAAAACCAGAAGACCTATTGCAGGTCTTCTAGTTAAATCTTCTTAGTTACAAGGGGACAAACTGAGGCCCAGAGAGGGTAAGACTTGTTCAGGATCTCCCTCCCAGTCAGTTGTGTCGTTTTTTCCTATGCCAGATTCCCTCTCTCTCCAGGACTGTTTTCCTGCTTCTAACTTGAATGCTTTTCTACTGTTTTTCTCAGCTCTTGGCTCTTGCTGTCATTTCTCTTTCCCAGCTCTCCACACCAGCAGCGGAATTTGGTCCAGGGTGGGAATCAGGGAGCCATCCCATCCACTGCGTAGGTGTCTGTTGTTTTCCTTTCTCATTTGATATTGCTTCTCCTGACATTTTTAAAAGTGTAATTATATATACAATGTGTTAGTCAGCTTTTTGTTTCTGCAACCAAAATACCTGGCAAGAACAACTTAGAAGAAGAGAAGTTTGTTTTGGCTCATCGTTTCAGAAGTTCAGTCCATGGTTGGCCAACTCCATCTCTCTGGCCCCAAGTGAGGCAGAACGTCATGGCAGAGAGTGTGGCAGAGGAGAGCTGTTCCAATCATGGCAGCTAGGAAGCAAGGGGAAGTGGGGAAGCCAGGGGAGAGGCTGCAAGGAAGATGCACCCTTCCAGGACATTCCCCCAATGACCCACCTCCTTCAGCCATGCCCCACCTGCCTGTAGTTATAACCCAGTTAGTCCATTCAAATGGGATGGACTGATTAGGTCACAGGTCTCATGATCTAATCATTTCACCTCTTGCCTTAACACAGGAACTTTTGGGAATGCCTCATACCCAAACCATAACATGTAAATACATACACACACACACACACACACACACAATACATACACAGGTATCTACATATACTTTTTGTCTAATAATAAAAGTTGCATCTGTTTATTCCAGAAAACTTAGGAAATATAGATAAGCAAATATAAAAGGTGAATCACTCATAATCCTTCCACTCAAACATAACCATTGTTAATATATTATAGTTCTCTTTGTGCATGTGCATATGTTTTTGGGTGAAAGTATTAATTTTTTTTTTTGTTTCTAGTAGGCTTTTCTAGCTAAAGACCTGAGAGAAAAAAAGTATTTGCATGACCTTCCACTCTGCTTGTCCTTTGGCAAGACAGCAACTATCCATTCCATGACCTCTTTTCTGAAATTTGTCCCTCCCACGGGTCCTAGCTGCTGCAAGGTCTTGTGAGAGTGATACTTGCTCTGATATTAGTGAACTCTTTGAGCCGTGAATAGATGCAAAGCCTCTGGACTCTGTGTCTCTTCAGTTTTCATGGGCCAGCAAGTGAAACTTAATTGTACATGGGGCAGATGAAAACAACTCTTACATCTGGGAGTTCTAGATGCCATTGTCATCTGTGGGGTTTTTTTTCCTCTCGTATAAAAAAAATTATTTGTAGTTATGGTACAATACCAGGATCCATCTTGACATAATCACCAAAGCATGGAACCCAACCTGCTCTGATTCAGTCCTCCCTCCACTCCACCAATCCCTTTTGAATCCATTTACAGTTTACTTTTTTTTGTTTTTAATTAGTGTCCTGAGGATACACCCGATGTTAGACCCACCCTGCCACATCCATGCACACACTAAAGTTCAGTCATCATTCCACTGCTCTTCCCTTTTCCCATCTCTTCTTCCCTCCTCAATCCCCTTCATCTACTCTACTGGTCTTTCCTTTGTTTTGATTAAATTCCTCCCCCCACCTTTTTTTCCTTTTTATTTCTTATTTTTTTAATCTCCCTTCCTTCCCATTTTGGATTAGCTTCTGCATTTGACCTTCAACTTTTTGGGACTGGCCTATTTCACTTAGCATTGTCTCAGTTCCATCCATTTACCAGCAAATGTTATAATGTCATTTTTCTTCATGGCTGAGTTTTACAGGTTGAGTTTTACATGGCTTCCAAAAAGCAAAATTAAGTATCTTGAGCTTACTCTAAAGGTTATATGTGCTCTGAAATGCTCATTCATAGCCTTTTAAAATTTCATATACAGTTTTGTTTTATTTCCCTTGCCTTTAGGAAAGTCAGAATGTCAGATTTTAAATGGGAACTAGAAAGCTGGTAAAGATTTTGGGATAAGTCAAGGAATAAGCACTTTTAAAACAGGTGGGCACAGTGAACACCACAAGAAAGCACAAATGATAGTAAGAAAGCAGACAACTGCAAAAATGTGTATAAAGTGTAGTAACATAGGAGTAGTACTAGTAGTAGCAATATAATATTATGAGAGAGATGGTCCAATAGAAAACATGTGCAGAAATACATAGATGTACAGAAATCAAGACTGGTTGCCCAAGATCAACCACTCACTGCCTTTCATGCCATCTGATTCCTCTGTATGTTGTAAGAACACATCAGTTCAGGTGAAGTGGATGTGGTATCTGTCCTTTGTTGGCTGTTTCTTTTTTATTGACCATCCTTTTTATCATCATTGTTATCATCAACCTTAATATTCAGAATAGCATTAGAGAGTTTTCCAGGATGGTCATTTCCATTTCATCACATGTTGCTCAAGAGTATTTAGATTCTTTATAGGCTTGGTCCATGTTTGGCTAGTATAGAGCCCCATTTAAAATACTTGAAAAAGTCAGGGAAGTTAAAGTGTTCCTAGGAGGAATTGTAGACTCAGAAGTTGAATGCTTTTGAAGGTATTCAATTTAGATTTTAAAAATATCCTTTTCTTTCTAAGAAAATGCATGTTCATCCTAGAAAAGTTAGATAATAGCATGAACACCATTTTTCATTTTTCAGATTTGTAGAAATTCAAAGGTTTGGTGAGATGGGTAAGCATGTAGAGTGGCTCATGGAGGGGAACTGATGATATTGTACAAAATTATCAGTTCTGCATCTGGGAATCCCCTAAAGGCACTCCTGTAAACAAATGAAATGACATGTGTCCGGGATTATTCACTGGTATCTTGTGTAATGGGAAAAGACTGGAAACAACCAAGTGTCCTGCAGTAGTGAATAAACTACAGTATATTCACATGGTAGAATACCATATAGATATTTTTTTAAAAAAAGAAAAATGAGGGCTGGGTTTGTGGCTCAGTGATGGAGCACTTGCCTAGCATGTGTGAGGCACTGGGTTTGATTCTCAGCACTGCACATAAATAAATAAATAAATAAATAAATAAATAAATAAATAAAATAAAGGTCTGTTGACAAATTAAAAAAAAAAAAGACAAAGGAGAAAGATCCACATATACTAGTAGAGAATATATATAGTTTGCCCTCTCTTTTGTATGAAAAAAGGAGGAAAGAATCATATTAGTTTTTGTAAAAAGAGTTACTTTACACAAAGGGGAAAGATGCAAAATAAATTTTTATATTTTACCCTTGCATAGCAAAGCAGAAGTGAATAGGGATAGGAAGACTTCTTGTTGTTTACTTTTTATATCTTTTAAAATTTTGATCAGCAGAAACATTAAATTTTCAAAAGAATTACTTATGAAACATCTTTTCAAGAGACTCATTTATAAAATATATCATCTGATAAGTAAGAAGAAAATATAAAACACCCATCATTTTATCTAGATTAACTGAAAAACATTTTATTCTGGCACTGTTCTTCACATGAGTAAGTAAGTGTTCATTTTATAAAAACAGAATTATATCTAACATACTATTTGAGAATCTACTTTTTCATTTAACAATAGATTGTAACTGTATTCCATGCCGTCAAGTATTCTTTTCAAACACCATTTTTAATAGCCTCGTACAGGATGGATATATCATAATTTGCTTAATCAAGTTTGTTTTCAGCAATTTATGTTAGATTTCCATTCCTTTACAACTTTAAACAATGCTGCATTGAACAGCTTTAGAGCAAAATTTTTGTAATTTTTGTTTTGTTTTGTTTTTTGATACCAAGGATTGAACTCAGGGGTGTTTAACTACCAAGCCACATCCCCAGCCCTTTTTTGTAGTGTATTTAGAGACAGGGTCTCGCCGTGTTGCTTAGGGCCTCACTATATTGCTGAGGCTGGCTTTGAACTCGCAGTCCTCCTGCCTTAGCCTCCCAAACCTCTGGGATTACAGTCCTGTGCCACCATGCCCAGCCTTGGTGATATTTTTTAAGAGCAAATTTCTGCAAGAGAATTGAGTCAGAGACTGCACATTTTTAAGTCTTGATTTGGGCGTAAAGCAGGTTGAGGGTAGCCTTAGCTCCCTTCCTTTCTACAGCTTAATCTGCCTAGTCCCGTGAGGTTAGTCATTTCTTAAGGAGACAAAAAACACCTGTGTTTTAAGTGACATCATCCTTTGTTACTGTTCAGGCCAAGGTGACAGAAGAGTTAGCAGCAGCCACTGCACAGGTCTCTCACCTGCAGCTGAAAATGACTACACATCAAAAGAAGGAAACAGAGCTGCAGATGCAGCTGGCAGAAAGCTTGAAGGAGGCCGGTCTACTTCGGGGCCAGCTTGCCAAACTGCAGGCAGAGCTCTCAGGTATGTTCTTGGCCGAGGATGCTGGCACTATTTGCCACTTAAACTTAAGAAATGGAACTCTTTCCTTCCTCTCAGTCCTGTTGACATAATGCTTAGGAGATTTGCGAAGGACTGAGTCAGTAATCGAGGTAAAGTATATGACCTACATGATTATTTTACATAAAGGACAACAGAAGGATTGACTCTATTAATTTGGAATTGATCAGTTGTCACCGTTCCACTTTGTTTGAGGAAGTGTTGCTTCAACAACTTTGGTGCTTATACTGGCCTCATATGCTGAGAAGAATTAATGTGTCTTTCTAATTCATGACTCAGTGGACATTTAAGAAAGGTGTGCTTCCTGTTTTAGTTCCTCCTTCCTAGAGAAGGGTTGCAACTCTTCAGCCTGACACTCAACGCCCCTCTGTGTGGCTCGTTTTCCATTATCTTGCCCAGTTCGTCCTTGTCCTACCGTACACCCCAGCGTGCTGGCTATTTTCAGCTCATTCCATCTTGCTCTTTATTCATGCTGTTCTCTGGGCCTGGTTTGCCCACCTTCATCAGTATTTGCCTCCAGTCCTCTTCTATTCTGCCTCTTTTGGAATATTTTCCAGTTTTTTTTACTAGAACATCAAATCTTTTCCTTTAAAATCTTTTAACTCTTAATGCATTATTATAACCATTTTCATAGTTAGCTTTTGATAGGTACCATTTATATGTCTGTTCTCCCATCCAGAATGCAAGCCCCTAGAGGGCAAGGATGGTGTTTTGCTCATTTTTGTAAAGTCCTTTCCTCAAGTAAGCGTTAGTTCAGTGCCTGGCACAAAAGTAGTGCACAGGACATGGTGATCGGATAGATTGGTGAAGACCAGCACATTGACACATCTACCTTGGTGTATAGAAAGCAGTGTGGAATGCACAGATGGGACCACCAGGCAACTAGCTGGGACCACAGCAGAGTTGGATGGAAGCACAGAACACTGCCTAATAGATAGAAAGCACTGGTGTCAGTTGGCAAAACGATACCTTGAAGATACATCCCTTCCATTTTAGAGCATCACCAGGGCCCAGTAAAGCAAATGTGTTAGACAATCTGAGATTTGAATATCATTCAGATATCTCATTTCTGGTTTTGTGGTGCTTGCCCTTTGACCATTTTCTCAGGAGCTGTAGAGTCTCAGAAGTTTTTCAAAGAGAGAAATTTTGGTGCAATAAATTTAAAAAAATATCCAAAAGCCTTACTTGAGAAGGGATGTTTTAAAAGCAAACTTTTGGTGGAGTGTCCTACTGGGAAAGTTCAGACTCTCTTACCTAGGCAATGAGAAGCAGTTTGAACAGATATTAAACAAGCATCTGTCCAGTGTGGTAAGATGGGGACAGAAATGGAATTATAGGACTGATCAGTTTTGAAGGTCGTCCCTGACTAGAACATTTCTTTTCCATTCTACATCTGTAGAAGGTGAGATTCTATATATAAATATATATATATATATATATATATACTGTCTCTTATACACATCTNAGAGAGAGAGAGAGAGAGAGAGAGAGATAGGTAGGTATAACTCGCTCCAGGTGAATGTGGATTGGTGGCTTGATAATTCATATCACAGGTCACTGTGGTAATGCTGAGGTGTTAGAGGAGGTTGCTTGTATGGTGGGATGGGGAGACCAAAGCCTGCAGCTTTGAAAGAACTACTGGAATGCCACATCACCCACTGTAGCTCAGGGTCTGCAGCCAGGTCCCTCTGCTCTTACATTCCAGAGCTCCAGGAAACCTCAGAGCAAGCACAGTCCAAATTCAAAAGTGAAAAGCAGAACCGGAGGCAACTGGAACTCAAGGTGACCTCCCTGGAGGAGGAGTTGACTGATCTAAGAGCTGAGAAAGAGTCCCTGGAAAAGGTAGGTTCCAAAAGCCAAGTTTCTCTCTTGTGTCCAGGTGGCCAGGATGAGCTGTTTATCTGTTTTTATTTTCCTTTTAAAAACTATAATAGTTTGTATCCAATAGAACAAGTACATTAATATAGAAAAGTATAAAATGAAAAATTTGCTTTTGTCCCCTGGCTCATCTCATGTGTTACATGTAACAGCTATAAACAATGTGTGATCCTCCCACATTGTTTTCTGTATGCATAAAACATACATACTCACTTAAACATACATATATAGGTAGCATTTAAATTAGGAGCTTATGTTCAGTGCTTTCTAAGAAAGTATTGTGGACATTGTGCTACATGAGAATGAGATCTTTCTCATTCTATTTAAACTAACACATAGTAAAACTACCACATAGTAGTTACTGTGAGACTGTCCCACAATGTATATGATTATTTACTATCAGCAAATGTATGTTTCTATTTTTTCACTATTTTAAGCTTCTGTGCATATCCTTCTTCTGTATAACTACTAACTACCTTTGCGAATTTACGTGGGTGTTCTTGAAGGATGGATTGCTTGAATTAGAATATGGAATCAGTAGGAATGTGGCACATCCAAATATTTTTTATCAATATTGATTATTCTTAGAAAACAGTATGCTGCGAACTCTTCCAGCCCTAAGTGAGTGAGCCCATTTCTTCACATTCCTCCCAACTCTGAGGACACCACTTTATCTAATCTTTATTAGCCTCACAGGTGGAATATACCATCTTGTTTGCTCTGTATTTTTATTAATAGTAAAGCTTTCATATATTTATACCTATTTGCATTTCTTCTGTTAATTCTCTTTTTAATGTCCTTCATTTTACCATTTTTCCTATTAGAACATTACTTTGATTTGTAAATCCTATTAAGGGTATCAATTCTTTGTCAGTCAAAATATTACAAACATTTTTCCAGTTTGTTCTCTTTTAACTTTGTTTATTCCTTATCTTTTGTTAGTTAAAATTGTAATATCAGGGAACTACTAGGCCCACTGAACAAAATGGAAAGATTTCTATCTCATATTGTGTTCTAGAATAATCTAACATAAAAGGAAAAAAGTCTTTTCCCGAGGTACCAGTAAAGCCACTAGTAAGTTTGTTTTGGCCCATTTCCTTTTTAGGGAAAAGATCTTGGCCTAAGTTTATAGTTTCTTCTATGATTTTTCAGTTTAGGCATTTTAAAAACTGTTTCTTTTGATTTTTTGACTGTTTTCAGTTTTTCCTTGTTATAAACACTACTATAGTCTTTGTGAACATGACTTACTGCATCTTTAAGATAAATTGAAATTTGTGGAATTTCTGGATATGCATATTTTTGAAAACTTTTCCTTGGATTGCCATCTAAAGAGCATAAACATTTATGTTCCCATGGGCAAGGTGTGAGAAGTCTGCTTTCCTATACCCTCAATAGTTTAAATAGAATGAGAAAGATTTCATTCCTATGTAGCATAATGTCCACAATACTTTCTTAGAAAGCATTGAACATAAGCTCCTAATTAAATGCCACCCATATATGTATGTTTAAGTGAGTATGTATGTTTTATGCATACAGAAAACAATGTGGCAGGATCACACATTGTTTCTAACTGTTAGGATATTCCCTAATGCTTGATAGAGTGGTAGATAAAACTCTTGTTTGCCTTCTCATCACAGTTTTTTTCTCAGTAGCTAAGAATGTTAAATATAAAGGGGAAAAACTAAACTAAAAAATGAACAATTTTCAGAAATGGAATACAGACTCATCAAGGTCAAGAGCACCTTCCCCATCCCCACTTATCCTGTGTTAACTGGGTAGAGCTGATGGTGTTTTTCTTGTTCCCAAGAACCTCTCAGAAAGGAAAAAAAAGTCAGCTCAAGAGCGCTGCCAGGCCGAGGAGGAGATGGATGAGATTCGCAAGTCGCACCAGGAGGAACTGGACAAACTTCGACAGCTCTTGAAAAAGGCCCGAGTGTCCACAGACCAAGCAGCTGCAGAGCAGGTAGTGGGAAGCAGAAGCACTGGGAAAGAAAAGGAAGGTGTGAGGACACGAAGAAAAGCTCTTAGTTTCTTCCCTATTCTCTAGGATGAACTTCACACAATTGTTATTCTCACCTTGAAGAAAGGTAGAAAAAGATAATCCAAATATATGCAAGAAAGCCAGGTTTAAATGTAGAGTGTTCTTTTTTTTTTAATATTTTTAGTTGTAGATGGACACAATACCTTTATTTTATTTATTTTTATGTGGTGCTAATGATCGAACCCAGCGCCTCATAAATGTAAGACAAGTACTCCACCACTGAGATAAAACCCCAGCCCCTGTACTTTCTTGTCTTATTTTATTTTATTATTTATTATTATTATTTTTATCAGGGATTGAACCCAGGGGTGCTTAACCATGAGCCACATCCCCAGCTCTTTTTTAATTTTTTTATTTTGAGAAGAGCCTCAGTAAGTTGCTTAGGGCCTCGCTGAGGCTGACTTTGAATTTACCATTCTTTTGCCTCAACCTCCCAACCTCTGGGATTATAGGCATGCACTAGTGAACTCAGCTTCTTTCATGTTTAGTTAATATATAATTATGTAATTAAAACATGAAAAAAAAAAACTACAAAAAAATTCCCAACATGCAAAGTTCTCAAGTGCCAGATGTCATCCTTCAGGCACATTATTATCCTTGAAAAAAAAACAGGATTTATTTAGGTAACCAGGAAGGGAAACTAGGGATAGTGGCAGGACAAGCTGATCTCTAGTCCCTTTGACATTTACATTTCTCACTGCATTTTTAAAATCTGTATGTGCATATCTCTCTAACTAGAATGTATTGGTGCCCTCAATCTGATCATGTCTGGAAATGGCAAAAAAAAAAAAAAAAAGTTTCTGAACCTATTAACTTCAGGGTCCAAACCCTGAAAAGTAATGACCTCATTATGGCCCTGCCTCCCAGGGAACCTATCTGGACAGTCACACCTTTGTCTGGTTGGAGTACCTTTTGGAGTCCTGACAACCAGTGACATCTGCCTTCCTCCATTTAAAAAGCACATTTATTTTAAAAGTAATTATGGTCTTGACTGGGCATGGTGGTACATGTCTGTAATCCTAGCACTATGGAGGCTGAGGTAGAAGGATCACAAGTTCAAGTCCAGGCTCAGCAGTTAGTGAGGCCTTCAGCAACTTAGTAAGACCCTGCCTCAAAATTAAAAAAAAAAGAAAAAAAAGAGTGGGGGCCTAGGGACATAGTTCATTGGTATAGCACCCCTGGATTCAGTCACCAGTGCAAAAAAAAAAAAAAGGAATAAAGGTCTTTCAAATAGTTGTTTCTTGATGAAGTCTGTTTGGTGTAGTCTTTTACTTTATGGAGGATGGACTTCCCTTGGTTCAGTGGGGACCCCCAGGGCTTGGTCATTGCTTTCTCTTGGCAGCTGTCTCTGCAGGCTGATCTACAAACTCAGTGGGAAGCAAAGTGTGAGCATCTGTTGGCCTCCGCAAAGGAAGAGCACCTGCAGCAGTACCAGGAAGTGTGCGCACAGAGGGATGCCCACCAGCAGAAGCTAACACGCCTTCAAGAAAAGGTAGCTGCTTTCCCTGGTCCAGGGCGCTGAAGCAGCTCAGTTAACTGGAGGCCAGCAGGCTTTTAAGTCCTGTCAGTCCTTTTGGATATTAATAAAAAACAAAACCATGTGAGGGTAACTCTCCAATTTTCCAGTTATTATTTACATACTTATATGAGGTGACAGGTTAGTGACCTGAAAAAAGAAAAATAGCACTAGTGTTCTGGAACATGTTTCCCATTATTATTTGATCCTTCATTTTTTTAAAGCAAATATTTATTGAGTAGCAGTTGTGTCATAGCCACTGTGTTAGAGAAAGGGCATGCAAAGAATTTTACCCTCAAGACTCTCATAGTCAAGATAGAGAAATAAAGACATGCATTAAGTGTCATGGGGCCCAGAAGAGGAAGAGCTTGGGGATCTGGCAGGCTTTCCAGAGGAGATGACCTTTGAGTAGAGCCAAGAACTAGTAGATGTGGTAAGGCAGAGAAGGAAGCGGGACATCCTGGGCAAAGGCACCGAGATGGGATGGAGTTTGGGTACGTTGGGTTGTAAGGCATGAAAATGAGAGAGATGGCTTAGGGTCATGGTCTGAAAGTCCCGTATCTGGAGGTCAGTTTTTTCCCCTTGAGTATCTGGTCTAAAGCCTTTGACTCAAGAGATTTTGGAGGCTATCCTGTAGGTGAATAGGCTGTTTCTAATGCTGAGAGTTTATGTGTATGTGCCTGGAGTTATTACCACCTCCTCTCCTTTTCATTATATTCTTTGACCTGATTAGGAGCAGGTCAAGTGACCTTGCTGGGAAAATTATGAGTTGAGTGATAAAGAAATAGAATGCTCTGCATCAGTAAATGGGGGGTGGGGTGGCAGGGGACAGGGGACAGGGGTGCTCCCAGCAGACCTATGTAAGGTGAAGACATGGTGCTTTGGATGGTTCACCTCTGCTTGTGTTTCCTTACCTTCACATAGTAGCCCAAGGCCACAGCTGCAGTCTGTTCATTTTGCAGTGCTTAGCCCTCCAGGCCCAAGTCACAGCCCTCACAGAGCAAAATGAACAGCACATCAAGGAACAGGAGAAGAACAAGTCCCAGATATCTGGGGTTGAAGCTGCTGCTGACCCCTCAGAGAAGGTGAGCTGGTATTTCAGAGAAGCAGCAGATTGTGTTATATTAAGGAATCAGATGTACATAGCAGGCATTCAGAAAGCATGTGGCCAACAAGTTATCTTGGTAGCGTTCTTCTAACTTTAGTGGTACACTACTTGTCTGATTTAAAAATTAACTCTTTAGAATTTACCACCCTGATGGCAAACTCTAAAGGCCCTGTCCTTCTGACACTTTAATGGCTATGGGAAGTGCCTCCAAATCACAGAAGAATAGAGGGTGGGAGTGTGCCCAGTAGCCATTAGCCACTCATCCTTGCAGCCCTTGGCATCTCTCAGTGGGGCTCAGGGTGGGAGAGAGGTATCAGTAAGTGATTTTTAAACAGTCTCAGGCAGGCCATAGTTTGCCTGCCCTCGGTAGGGAACTCTCATGGCTGGTCCTTCTGTCAAGGTATGTTTGTTATTTGATAGTGTCTTCTCCATGGCCGTAGCTCTCAAGGTCTCCATTCACGACCAGCTATGTTCCTCTGTACTGTTCTAAGATGGCTTCATTTGAGCCTTCCAAACGCCTCTCTGGGATTTTAATGTATCTCTTAATGACTTAGTTTTGGCAGCACGTATGTTTGATTTCCAAACAGGTCAAGAAGATTATGAACCAGGTGTTCCAGTCATTGCGGGGTGAGTTTGAGCTGGAGGAATCTTACGATGGCAGGACCATTCTGGGGACCATCATGAATACAATCAAGGTACAGCCGTCCCGCTGGTGACTGTTCCATTGGGGTGGGGTTTTTGTTGATTAACTACCTTCTATGAGATCATGACTAAAAATTCAGTCAAGACTGTTGACCAGGAATGGGGATGACTGGAGCGATCGTGCCTGGATGGATGTGTCCAGCGCCTTCTAACTTAGAGAGGCAGAGTCATTTGAACTAGGTGACAGCTGTGTTAATGAGGACTGAGGATGTGTAGTGCTTGCTATTTTCCTTTTAGTGACCATCTCCTCCCCTCGGGTTTTGAACAGATGGTGACTTTACAGCTGTTGAGCCAGCAGGAGCAAGAGAAGGGAGACAGCAGCAGTGAGGAAGATGAGCAGCCTCTTCGACCCTCCCAGGAGCAGTCAGCCCCAGCCACGTCTGGGCTGTGTTCCCCACCCATGAGTGCGGAGGGGCAGGAGGCCACCGTGGTGCTGTCAGAGCAGGTAATGGAAGAGGTCACTCCATCGCCTCCACAGGTTCTCTCCACACCTGAGGACAGTGTAGAGAGAAGGAAAGGGGAGCCGGATACAGAGGTGCTTTCAGAGTTTGAAGATGGTTTCCTCCCACCCAAACCGGCCTGTACCCCATCTCACAGAGTTCTGGGACCCCCAACTTCGATTCCACCTAAGCCTCCAGGCCCTGTACCTATGAACTCTGAGTTCGAGGAGACACCTGTTGCTGGCCCAATGACAGCCAGGTCTGACAACACAGCAGGAAAGGTGCATGTTGGGACAGCTCCAGATGGCCCACCTCAAGAAACCTCCAGGAGACCATCACTGACTCTAGACCCAGAGAAGGGGGACCCACCAGCCTTAGGGCCTGAAAGCCCAGGAGAGCCCCAGCCTCCACAGCTCAATGATGATGAGGATGTCACCAGCCCTGCTGGTCCCTTTGAGGAGCCACTAGGCTCTACAGCTGCAGGAACAGCACTCAGACCCAACCATGGCTCTCAGCATTCCAGGTATGTTCCTCTGAGCACAGTGTCAGGGAATGGCTACCAATGGAAGTGGTGTCTGTTTTTTCCATGGCCGTCAACTCATTCTTCAGACATTGACTAGTTTGCTCATTCATTCATTCATTCGTGTATTTATTCAGCAACACTTAGCATGCACAGGGCTCGGTGGTGGGCACGAGGATAGTGTGTAGGCAAGGCAGATGTGGTTCATGAGTTCAAAAGCTTACAGTTTGGTTGGCAAAGACCAAGAGATATGTTTTTACATATTATAAAGGTAGGGTAAGTGCTAAAAAAAGAGAGAGAGAAAGAAACAGGGATTATAAGAAAGAATAAAGAGGGCACATTCTACATTACATAGGGTGGTTAGGGAAGGATTCTGAGAAAGTAACATTTAAACTGAGATCTGAAAATGGAAAGGAGCCATCCATACCAAGAGCAGGAAGGAGAGATTGCCAAGAGAGTCATATATGCCAAGGCCCTGTGGTGGGAGGGGACATGCCATAATCAAGGAAGTAAAAGAAGACACAGAAAGTAAAAGGTGAATAGTGTTAAGCTGAGGTTGGAAAACTAAATAGGGGCTATACTTGAGATTTTATGTTATTGTTAAAAGTTTGGATTTTATGGAAATATAGTGAGAAACCATTAAGGGATTTAGGCAGAAGAGCAATGTGGTCTGATTTATTAGCTTTAGGAGTCCACTAGGGCTGTAGGCTACAGAGAGGCCACTGCAGGCTATGGGAGGAGACACTGAAGTGGAGAAGGGAGATGTTACTGAGTGATTCTCACCTTGCAGCCCGTGACCTTCATAGCTGGTGGGCACTATGGCCAGGAGCAGGATCAGCAACATCTTCTGTGATTTGATTTTCCTTTAGTGTCTCTGGGGATGAAGAGGATGAACTGTTTCAAGGGGCAACTCTGAAAGTTCCAAGGACCAAAGCACAGCCAGAGGAGGAGGATGAAGATGAGGTGGTAAGGAAGTCCCAGGCCCTGCAAAGTCCTCACACCACCACCTGGGGGCCCTTCCCCACTGGCTCAGAGAAGAGAAATGGAGTTTGTTGGTGGCCCACTCCCTGGACACTGTGTGCAGGGCCCTGTGGGAGCAGGCTTGGGGTAGGGAGAGGGCAGCTCGGTAAGCACGGTGGGGACAGTCAGATACCCCTTTACTCTTGAGCAAGAACATAACTCTATCCACATGGGAATTAGTCCCCCTTGAAGTGAGGAAAGCTGAGCTGCTTAGTCCTGCATTGTTGTGCTGAAACCTCAGGTTTCCCTACATCAGCTAGGATGTTATTTATGTTTTAGAATTGTGGGGGTGGGGGGACTTTGAAGATTATCTTTTTGGGCATCCTTATTCATAAACAAACTGGGTTCAAAAGAATGACTTACCTAAAGCCACCAAAGCAGTTGATGGTAGAGAGAGGGCTCAATCCCCAGGCTCTGGGTTAGGCCACCTGTTTCTGAGCACCTTTGCTTACTGGCCTGCTTCCAGCCAGCTGCTTTGTTTTGTCATCACAACACTCCTGGGCAGCAGGTGGGCCAGTACTGACAACATGGCCTTGCTCTGTGGAGCGTGAGAATGAAGGGCGGCTGGGCAAACTGCTGACAGAGCACTACTGGAGCCCAGCTCCTGCATCTGCCGTTCCCTGTTTTGATAGGGTAAATGCTTCTGGTGCTCACTAGGCCATTTTGACTGCAGTGATGAGAATTTCACTGCCATGAAATGTGTATGGTGAACAGAGATGAGCTTCAGATTGAGTCCATGTTTCCAGGGACCGAAATACAGGTTGAATGGGGCAAGATTTATCCCCTCGTGTATCATCCAGAGTGGGTTTTGCCTTTTGCCAAAAAAGCAGTGACAGATCTGGGGTCCAGCTCATACATACCAGAGCACTTCCGTCTTGCCTGCCTGCCTTCAGGGGAAGTGCACTACTTCCTCCCAATAGGTTTTCTGCCCAAGACTTAGATTCTCATCTGAGAATGCTGTATACAAATTCTGCACTAAAAAGAAAGAGGGAGGATAAAAGGGAAAAAATGCATATTCCAAGGGACTGTCCTAAATATAGTTGGAATTTTTAAATTAGTAGTATGTTATTGGTATTAATGCAAGTATCATCAAGTTAGCAGCTATTTCTTGTGTATGCTGAACACTACTTCACTGTCTCATTTAATCCTCAACTAATGCAGTGAAGTAGGCATCTTATCCCATTTCTTCTAGATCAGAAGACTGAGGCTCAGGATTATTAAATAATATAGCTTATCTTATGTGGTTGGGAAATGTAGAATCAGAACCTTAGTCAGAAAAAAGCAGAAGTGGTGAGCTACATTTAAAAATCTTATACTGTCAGATTTTTTATAGCGATCACTCAGTTGATACTCAGAGAAAAGCACAAGGTCTGTTGGTAGCTGGACAGTGGACTAGCCCAGAGGCCTCTGCACACCACGCTGCCTCCTGTTAGCCAGGCTTCTGTGAAGAGATCCTGGTCAGCTCACAGAGCAGAAAGGACATTAGTGGAGACAATTCAATTTACGCCTGTCTCTAACATCAATCCCTGCGGCCCCCATGGGACCTGTTCCCTGCTAACCCAGAGGAAAAAGGTCAGGAGCCCAAGTCATGAAAAGGGGGGAGAGTCCCCCCTCCATGGCCTTTTGTGATACCATAGCTGAAGTCTTAGGTAATCAGCTTATAAAAAGAAAAGGTTTATTTTAGCTCACAGTTTCAGAAGTTTTAGTTCATGACCAATTGGCCCATTGCTTTTAGACCTGTAGTGAGGCAGCACCTCATAGCAGGAGTATGTGGAAGAACAAAACCATTCACTCATGGTCAGGAAGTGAGAGAGAGGAGGAAGGAGGGGATGGGTCCCACCATGCCCTTCAGGGGGGCACACTTCCAGTCACCCAAGTCCTCTTGTTAGACCCTGTGTCTTAAAGTTTCCACACTCCAAATAGCACCAAGCTGAGGACTAAGCTTTTAACACACGGGCCTTTGGAGGACATGTAAGATCAAGCTAGCCACCTTAATTTCCTGTATCCCTTACCTGGTCAGTGGGATGAGGGAGAATAGGGTTGTGGGAAGCTGGATCCTGTGTTCCTGGGCTTTCTTCATCTCTTGGGAATGTAGCCAAGCATCTAAATTAAACTCATCTCATTTTCAAAGGATAAAGTCACATCCAGAACCAGTCTTGCTACCTTAGGTCACAACAACTTTGTTTTCCAGTGTGACCTTTCGTCATCTTCCTGAATCTTCTCTCCTCCGTCGGGCTGCTCTGCTTCTGTTTCTTTCTCCCACTTCCATCTTCCTCTGTGACCCTTTTTTCTTCACACAAAATGTATGTTACCACATGAGAGAAAAATCTGTCAAATCATATGCTTCCCAAATAAATGACAGAAGTAGCCAAATACAGTTGGTCTTTTTGTCTCTGTTGGAAGCCGGCTTCCCTCTCTACCTGCTTGTCTCAGCTTTACCTGGAAGTCAGGGTTCACTGGCCTCAGGCCTCTTTCCAGCACACCTTCTTTCCAATCTGGAGCTGGGGATAGACGCTGGACCACTTCACCTCACAGGTGGGAGGTCCGGTGGGGTAGGGACAAGTGAGGACTGACTACTCTTTCCTGTTTTGTCAGAGCATGAAGGGACGCCCACCCCCAACACCCCTTTTTGGAGATGACGGTGATGATGATGACAATGACTGGCTGGGATGAAGACCCAGGAAGCTGGCGCACAGTTTCTCCTCCAGCCCCTCCCTAAGCATGATTTTGCACAGCCAGCCCTGGGTCTAGGCAAACCACAGGGTGAGGTCAAGGTGAGCATTCTGAGGACAGTAGTTCAGATGTCGGAGTTAGCTGGCTACCTTCTGAGTCCCACACCTGACCTGGCAAAGAGGATCGTGACCCTGTTTTCAGAACTGGTATTTTGAGCAGCCCATTGTGGTCCTGCCTTCAAGTCCCAGTTGGAAGAAGGATTGAGAGGCTCCAGCTAGTCACCTACAAGAGTCCTGCCCTCTTCCAAGCTTTCTCTTCTCTTCAGTCACTCTCAGACTAACCCAAGAACCCCTTCCATCTGCCTCCCAGGGCTCAACTGTGCCCCAGCAACAAGACCTATCACCTGGGGAGAGGTCTCCCTGGAAAACTAAGAGGAGATCACACCATCTTGATCCCAGTTCAGTTAGCAGTCTGGCCTGTGGTCCAAGGACATGTTATCTTTTATCTCTGCCTTAATCTTATACAAGAGGTCAATGAATATTTGAAATTAACCAAACTAAAATAAATATCTCTAAAGAATCTTGACTCGGGCCCTTGGGGAGAAACTGAGTGTGGCTCTAAGGGATTTCTTGTGGTGCTGTCTGGAAATCTAAGGATAGGAGCTGTGACTGGGTCAGTCAATGTGCACAAAGCACTGTGGCATATTCCCTGTGGCACCTAACCCTGGAACTTTTAGGCCTTCAAAGAAAAGCACCACTCTGCTGTCCAGCTGCGTAAGGCTCAGGGCATTGTGGTTTGCCGAGGACTAGCCTGTTGCTTATTCCTGCAGGCTCAGTCCTACAGCCTCAGAAGCCATGCAGAAGGTGGGAGGACCCTTCATTCTTAACGTCCATGGCACCTGAGGGATTCTTCGCTTTAAGAGCAGCTTCATTTCCTCTGAACTCAGAGGACCAGGACTAGTGTAGAAAAGAGTAATTAGAAAATCTTTATAGTCATTATATTTATTCTGGGATCTTCCAAAGACCATGCAGACAGTCTTCAAGAAGTATAATAATTTTAAGAAAGAACATTCTCTGATTTTAAGTGTTTATGAGATAGGAATCTGAACTCTAACTCTGGGTCATCTGCCATGTGGGGACCTGGGAGGCAGCAATAAAGCCCAAGTATTTTGTTACTTAACAGGTGTCCCTGGGTGGGGGAGCAACTGACACAGATGGTCTTATATCCAGCAACCATTGTAGAGATGCTGTTATCCCCATTTTCTACAGGAGAAAATGGAGGCTTTGGGAGGTAAAGTAACTTGTCCAAATGCACAGGTAGTGATCTGCAGAACAAGAATTCAAATCCTGGCTGTCTGATTTAAGAGCCTGGGCTCTGCGCCACCACCCTTGCCTGATAGTCACTGGATTGAGAGGAAGGAGCCAGTGATGCCTGTTAGAAATCCATGTCCTGGGCCCCACCCCAGATCTCCTTAAAATTCCCATCCTGTTATGTTAGAATACAAAAGAGTATAGAGTCTTCACAGTCTGAATGTATTTTCTTGTCCCACGAGTTCTGCGTGTTTTGGCCAAGTTACTCCTACCCTTTTGGCTTCAGCCCCTTCAGCTGAACTGAAGAAACAAACTCAGAATCTAAGTCCTGGCTCTGCCACTTTTAAGCTGGATGCCTTTTTCTGTTTCTGCTTCCCTGTCTCTAAGATGAAGAGAGAAGTAGTCTCTACCTTGCTGTGAGAATTAAATGAGCTAATATTTGTATAAAGTGCTTAAAACACTGCCAGGCACATAATAAGCACTTGTGTGTTTGTTAAACTATTTAAACTGTAAATAGGGACTCTTGTCACCTTTTGTGACTTGGCTCTAAAGGCCGTTGACATGAGAGCAACGGATTGTCTGTTGAATCACTCTGAAGAGCAAAGAGTAGGAAAATTTTAAAAGTTCTCTCTGCTAGAAAATCCTAAAATGAATCACCACGTTTAAAACAACTATCCAACGAGGAGTTCACTGATCACCCATGAAGTTCAGATTCCTATCTCATAAACATTTAAAATCAGAGAACGTTCTTTCCAGGGGAGGGAGCCTTAGAGGGTCAGGACCTAATGATGGATGGAGGAGGCTCTATTGGCATTGCAGAGGACATTCAAAATCATATATCTTTGAGGCCCTGGGCAGCTTCCAGCTCCTTGCATGCATGAGGAGAAGCCACCAAGCAACCCTAGATGTGGCACATAATTTCTGACAATTATTTCTTATTGTAAGTTAAAAATGGTCATTATATTTTTGCTTCTGCCCTCAGAGAGAAAAGGTGCTATTATTAATCTTCACAGTGTTTACATTCTGGGTGACAGTTACTTTTTTTATAGCAGGTACCTGATTCATGTCTGTCACATGAACAAATGAATGTTGACCAAGTTGACATTCTGGGTGCCTACCTGTGGGCACAGTGTTTCAGGGCTCATTTTCTTAAGCACAGAGTTGTCTTCTTCAGTCCTCAGTCAGTCATACGGATGCACCTCCAGCTCCATGCCCCCTCCCTCTGCACATGCCCCCTCCCCCTTGTTGTCAAAAGGGGTATGTGTGCTTACTGCTGGACTGAGGACAGAGTCACTGACTGTTTAAAAATATGTATTTATTAAAATGTAATTGTTTTTAATTCCCAAAGCTTAAGACATCTTTTCATCTAGCCTGTGAGGTACTTGAACATGGGCATTATAGTCCACAGCAGCGATTTTCTCTCCCTGTAAATTGATAAAAAGATTTTCTTTTCTGTAAAGTGAAGAGGTTAAAATATCCAGAGTTTGTCTAACTAAAAATGCACTGGCTTTGGTTTGACTGCTCCCTGCATCCAGTCAATGTCCCCTTAGGCTTAACCTGTATTTTCAGTGACTGAATTGTGTTTCCCCACAGGTCTCTATGAGTGGGCAGTAAGTGATAAAAGAGGATCCAGATTAAAAGGGGGGGGGGGCATTGAGGCCATGAGGCACTCCCAGACACCTTGGCAATTAGATTACCCTCCCCTGTGGGCAGTGCCGTCGGGTGGAAGGAGCTCAGTCCATCCAGAGGACAAACCAGCCGCCTTTAATCAGTTGTCACTTATTCTCTCCCCAAGAAAGGGAGGCAGGTCTCAGCGGTTGCTGCCTTCCATCATGAATAAGATGAAATAATTTCTTTGAAAAACTTTGTTTTGTATGAGTGTGCAAAAGTGCTAATCAGGAGTTCAGTGGGAAAAATGTAAAAGTCTTAGTCTATTCTGTGGATCATGTGGACAAACTATGTGTTCCAAAGGCACGAAGGTCAGAAAAAGGAGCTATTTTGGTCTCTGTCCCCCAAAGACAGAAGTCCAGAAAGATGCTCCTGTCGATAAGGCACAAAGCAGAGAGAGGGTTTCCAGGTTCTGTGGCCTTCCTCACCCAGATCCCACCTCCCTGTCCTGAAGATCTTTGGAAATTCTTATTCCTGCGTCACAGGGATGTGTCTAGGCTCAGCAACCCTGTCCCCAGGCTGTAGTCTCTGCTTTCTTTCTCCATTGGTCACAGCAGCCTTCTTAAGGCACCAGAATAGGCCCAGGCCCTGTGCAGGCTGGCCGAGGAGAGGGTGGCTTCAGTGGCCTCTGAACTCCAGGGAACAAGTGCTGGCTTCAGCTCCAATTTGCCAGGAGCTGAAAAGGAGGTGAGGAATGGCCACCAGGAGAAAAATCCACTGAAGTGCAGTGCCTGGAAGAAGGTGCCCAGCTCCCTCCAGCCCTGAGTGCCTGCAAATCCTTCACCAGCTAAACCAGGCGGAGAAGTGGGTAGGCTAGGTAGTAGCCCACAGCCGAGCCCAGGACCACACCGAGGAAAATCCAGATGTTGTAGGACATTACAGCCAGCATCATGAAGTAGCCAATGACCACTTGAGTGACATGGACTAGAGACTGGCCAAAGTGACACAAAAACCACCTAGATAAAAAAAAGAACCAAGGTAATGCTGGTAATGAGCTAGAGACAGAAAGTGGATATCAGGAAGTAGAAAGCATTTGAGCCACAGTATATGCTTAACCAGGAGGAAGTACTCCCCTGCCCCCACTACTGCACATTGAACCCAGGGGGCACTTAACCACTTAGCTACATCCCCAGCCTTTTTTAAAATTTCAAGACAGGGTCCCACTAAGTTGCCAGGATGGCCTTGAACTTGTGATTCTCCTGCCTCAACCTTCCAAATAGCTGGGAAACTGGGATTACAGGCATGTGCCACCATTCCTTGAAAGAGATTGCTTTTTAAAAAGACATCTCCACAATTAGATCTGAGATTCCTGGCGTCCTAGGCAAATGGGAAAACGATGGTATATGTCATCCATCTTACCTGATAAGGGACAAGAGGAAATCATCATTAAGGCAGATTTTTCCCCCTGAACCTACCGTGGGAGGCAGGATGACAATGGAAAGGGCAGGGACTCTTCCATGTACTAATTCTGGCCTAGGACAAATGTAAAGCTCTCTGAAGCTCCATCAGTAAAACAGGAGTAAGAACTCCCTTGCAGGGTGGTTGTGAAGATTTGAGACACCCAGGTAAAGTGGCTGGGTATGCAGCAGCTTATTAAGCACAATGAAGCTGGAGTGAGGACTGGGGATACTAAGAGAACCAATCAGGGTGGGAAAGGAGGAAAAAAGCAGCTGCCTCCCCCACCAAGTGGGCCACATTGCTGACCCAATTCTTACCATTTGCTTCAGGACAGCTACAGATCCCCTCCTAGGTTTGGAAGCCTAGTGAGATTTGGGGGAAGATTGGGTGGCCACCCATGTTGCTAGACAGGGGCCTGCACTGGAATTCTGAAGATCACAAGTCCCTGCAGAAATCTGAGCCTCCTAAAGTGGCTATCAATAGAGCTTTGGCTCAGGCATCTGGACACCTGAGTGTTATGTTAGTTCACCTTTCTAACTGTCACCACTCTGGCAAGTCCTGGTCCTTCCCTGGGCCTGGAGTTCCCTTCTGCACACTGGGGCTGACGATCTCTTGCCCAGCCTTCCTCTCAGGGTGAGCGTGAGGACTCTGCCCATTCCCCACGCCCAGTGCCTGTACCTGAGGTTGGTGCTGCTGACTGGGGATGAGTCTGAGCCTGCGCCTGCAGAATCCTGGTCTGTCTCCAAGATGAGCTGCTGGCTGGTGGCAGTGGGCAGGCTCATTAGAGTATGGTGGAGCAGCTTGGCTTTGCCAACTTTGATGCCTTCGTACAGCACAGCCAGGAGCAGGACCACCAGCACAGAAAGGGCCATGCCTGTCAAAAGAGGCTGAGTTGAGAAGTAGGTCCTAGATTGCATGATCACTAAGGCGACTGTGGATACTGATAATGTATATCACATTTCAAAAAAAGCTAGAAGAAAGGATTTTAAATGTCTTCACAACAAAGAAATTATAAATATTTCGGTAAATACATTTACCCTGACTGAACATCACACAATGTACACGTGCTTGGGAACATCACATGGCACCTCCAAAAATATGTATAATTTTGGGGAAAAGTAAGGAAAAAAGGAAGGAAGGAGGGAGGGGCCAAGTGGCAGGGATCATCCAGCCCTCCCAGCAGTCTGCATGATCGCTGTCATGTCATGGGTGCATACAGCAAGGGCCTATTTATGTGCAAGTACACCAAAAAAGCTGGAAGGAAGGATGCAGCAAAGGGGTCATAGTTATCTGAGTACATCAGGATATGGGTGAGTTTCTATTTTCTTTCTGCCTCATTCTCTAACATTTCTTCTGTTAGTGTGTGTTTACTTCTATAGTGGGGAAAAGCTCTAAGTTATTTTACAGAAAAGTAAGTCCTAGGGCTGCTGTGTAAAATTAACTGCCAATGCTACTTATTTTTTTTTTTAACAAGTGAAAAGATAATAAATGGTCCACCTTAAAGTATTGTATGAGACTCTGTGACATAAAAAATATAAATTTGGTCTTGCCCTGGTTTGCTGGTCTGCTTCTAAAACCCTTGGAGCCTTGCTAGTATTGTCTTTTTGTGTGCTATTAAGACGACAAGTGGCTAGTGCTCCTGGATAGCCAGCCTTGGGAGGGGCTGGTTGCCAGGGCAACTGACCTATGATTACAGGGTAGGAACTTTCAGTTCTATACCCCACCCAACCTCTGGGGACCAGCAGGGGGGTTAAAGGTTGAGTTGATCACCAGTGGTCAATGACTTAATCCATCGTGCCTACAGAGACTATTTCCTTGAGCTCTGTGAGCCATTCTAGCAAATAAACCAAGGAGGAGCTCATGGGAACCCTAATTCTATAGCCAACTGGAAATCTTAGGACTTGTGGTCGGTGTCGGAGTGGGGCAGTTTCATGGGACTGCTCTTACCCTGTGGGGTCTGTGCTAACTCCAGTTCATATGAGAATTGAATGGAAGGTCTCCCAACTGGGATCAGAAAATTGGGCCTGTGTGGGGAAGACCTACTTTCTGGTCATGGAACTGTCTTGAGTTTAAGAAAAGGAACAGAAGTAGTTTTTTTTTTTTTTTTTTTCCTTCAGAGGAAATCACTTGCACAAGAAATAGACTTTTCAAATATAAAAGTACAAGTAACTGCATACATGTGTTAAAAATCTATACAGTAAAAAAGGGCATATAATGAAAAGTCAGTCTCCTTCCCAGCCCGGTCTCTAGGAACCCGATCCTCCTCCCCAGTGCAGCCTCTGTTACTCAGTGTTCAGGCTTCCACTTGTCTAAATGACAGCTTCCTCTCTGCAAACTCTCCGGCACCCAACTTCATATGTGGGTTCCCCTTAGTTCACCCAGATCTGTCTTCCTGGTGGCTCCACAGTATCTGTGATATTGTATTGTCCAAAGGCAGCCACCCCAATATTACCACCCACATGTTCTTCTTACAGTGTCAACACTCCTGCCATCAAGTGGTGTAAGTTGTGTTCCCTCCCCTTTGACCCAGGAAGATCTTTGTGACTGCCTCAACCAATAACGTGAAAGTAATGCTGTGACTTCCAAGGCTAGGGCTTAAAAACCTCATGCTCCTCTCCCTTGCTCTTTTGGAACACTCATTCTTAGAATCTAGCTACCCTGCCACAAGGAAGCCAAGAGCCCCAGATCAACCTGCATCGACCATTAGACAGGAGAGTGCGAGTCCTCAAGAAAACTGCTGCAGCCACCATTCAACTATACCGCATGCAGGAGCGCCCTTGAATGAGGACACTTAGCTGAGCCCAGTGAACTCAGAACTTTGAGAGAATAATAAAATGACTATTGTTCTAATCCACAGCCTAGCAACAGTTAACTGGAATGGCAATCCACTGTAGAGATGATTATGATTTATTTGATCCACACCTGCAATGATGGGCATTGTGGCTAGTTCTAGTCTGCTTTTTAATATTATTTATTTATTAAACTTTTTTAGTTGTAGATGGGACACAATACCCTTTGTTTTATTTATTTTTATGTGGTGCTGAGGATCAAACCCAGTGCCTCACCCGTGCTAGGTGAGCGCTCTGCCAGCTACAACCCCAGCCCTCAAACTCTACCCTTTCAAGTCAAAGGAATACTCTTCCTTTTCAGAGTAGGGTTTCATCTGAGGTTCAAGGCTGCAGCTGCCACTTTGGACTTCTGAGCCAGTGCTAGGTAATGAACCTGGATGAGGGAGGTGCCAGGAAGCGACAGGAGGCCTTGATCTAGTTCTGGCTCCGATGCTTACTGACTGTGTGCCCTGGCATGTCCCCTCACTGGGCTTCAGTTCCTTTCCCTGTGGTAGAGGGAGAAGCTGCCTCCCCTAGCTCTTGTGAGGATCAGTGAGATAATAAAGCCCTCTGCGCTCAGAAGAGAGGTGGCTGCACATGAAATCATAAATGCAGAGTTCTTGCTCAATGTTTATGCCTGAGGAGTCAGGCTCACCTAAATGCCCACAGAGAAGAGAATCCAGATTCTCCTCTGCCTCTATCAGAAGACTTCCAACTGCAAGTCTAAGCGTGCCAGTTCTTACCTGCAGGGCTGTGGACACTCCAGAAATCAAACAGAAGCACAGCCTCGTCTGAGAAGATGAAATGCATCTGAAAGAGCAGGGAATCTGCATCACAGGGGGCTCAGGACACTGGAAGCCCTGGCTCCTAAAGCTTTTCAACATCCTCTTCTGGAGGCCCAGAAAGATAGGAACATGGGACTTAACATATTGAAAGGGTCTTTACAGGTCAGCATGGCCAACTGGGGCCATATGGAGCAGGGGCTGGCCCACTCTGGTCAGCAGTGGAGCTCTAACTGAGCTGGTTTTGTCCCACATGGAAGGAAAGGTGGGGTAGTGCCCACCCTCACAGGGCCAACCAGACTCAGGATGTCACCAAATGTCCTCAGGCCATGCAGGGATGTCACCTCCAAATCCAAAGGTGAAGCACTAGATTGAGGAGCGACCATTTCCTCTTACCCCTGGGTCTGAGCCCTCTGCTCAGCTCCAGTATGGCCTCCTCAAGGTGGCGTGGGTCCTCTTTGTCCTGGTGGGTCCAGGATCTGGTGGTGTTTGTCATGGGGTAGGGCAAGGGCAGCTGTCTTTAATCTGGACACCACATCTGCCCACTCAGTCACTGTTTACTGAGCCCAGCTCTGTGTCCAGGATTAGAGAGAAGGGATAATGGTTCTGTCCCGTATGCATTCTCAGCCTTACAGGAAGGCCTGAAGGTGAAAGCACTGGCCCCACAGTGCCTGCGGACCCATCCCTGTTCAGAGAGGCATCCAGGGCTTTTAACCCATTATCTTATGTCAGCATCACAATAGTCCTATGTGTAATAGGGACAATTAGGCCAATTTTACAGGAAGGAAAACTGGGGAAGCTGGTCTCATAGCAGTTAAGTAATCTGTAGGTCATGAAGCTAGGAAGAGGCAGAGCTGGACTTCAAAGCTGAGGCTTGCTGGATTCTTAAGCTCTGTGCTCTCCAGGACACTCTGAGCCTCCCAGTCACCAAGAAAAGAAGATGGGAGATGGGTGGAGATTTTAAATGTCCAACCAGGCTTAAGGCCAAACTAAGGCTCTCAGGATCACCCTCTCAAGGAAGGGAAGGCCCTCAGGCAGCCGAAGCCATCAGGGCCACCCAGCCAAGGAGATGTGGCTGCACTGGGATCAGCCAGTGGGAGACTTTGCCTTCTAAGACAAAGGCCAAATATTAGAATCCTCAAGTGTCAGAGGTAGGGGTATCCTTGGAGAATTTTTGGTCCACTGGTTTTCAACTTTTTTTTTTTTCCAGACAACATGGGCAAATAAAATCTTCCTTGTGACTCCACTGTATAAGTCACTGGGTGAAGAGGGGACAGAGGTCTGAGCTCTGCAAAACTCAGTCCAACTCCAATCCTGCTCCACCCCCTTGAATTTCCCATTTAAGAAGGACAGTCCCAAGAGGGAAAGGGATTTGTCCAAGACATTGTGTGAAGTCTGGCTGTTCTCAGTCGATGCTCCAAATAAATAGGAAAGCAGACAAGAACCAATCTGGGGATTGCGAAGAAAGTCCAGGGCCCAGGAGATCTCAGCTAGAACACATTATGAAAAGGCAAAGAGGAAGGGGCGAGGGGAGAACGCTGGAGCGGGAAACAGGTTTGGATGAGTGGCGCTGTTATACCTGGATCCACACAGACAGATTAAGTTCCAGGTGAGCGACTGGGTGTGGTGGAACGTGCCCTGGCCTGGGAGACACAGGACAGTCTTGTGCCTCATACTGGCAAGTGGCTTAGAGAAGAGGGACAGCAGTGCCTCCTTAGGATATCCAGGGCCTTATTTAAAATGCAGATGTCTGGACCTCCTCAGACTCCTCCACTGGAATCCAGGGGCAGAGGCGCAGGGGGCAGAGGAGATGCATGATTTTAACAAGCCCCCTTCAGGGGATTCCAATTCTCACTTTGTTACAGCTTGAACAGAGGCAGCAAAACCTAGCAGTCAGGATACAGATTCTAAAGCTGCTCATCCTGGTTCTCATTCCTAGCTCTACAAGGAACAGCTGTGTGACCCTGAGCTACTGACTTGAGGCAAGACCCCTTTGGACCTCAGTTTCCTCATTTGTAAAGTGGGGCCTGGATTCAGAACTCTTCCCCTGGGTTGGCCTCACCAGGGGTTTCACAGGCCCCTGGGAAGCAGGCAGGCTCCCAGTTTGAACTCGACTCCTACCTGAAAACCCAGTAAAAGATGAAGAAAAAGATTTTTAAAAAATGAATATGCCTCTGTTTGTGGGCTGAGTGGGGGATTATCGTCCTTGTATGTCTCAATCCCTGTGTTGAGACCTGGACACTGCGGCTTTGGGTCTGGTAGAGCTGGCCATTTTACTCAGTAAACACACCTTCCAGTTCCCAAAGGGGTGTGACTTGTGCCACTAACTCCCACCTGTGCCTACACAGGGGCCGGGCTCCTGGATTTGCAGGAGGGAGAAGGAATGTAAAAATATCTGATTAACAAAATAGTCACGCAGCTGTGCGTTCTCCCAGAGCCTGTATGGGCTTGCACCGTGCCTGCCTCCTTCTGTCCTTTATCTGAGTCACTCTCCCAACATCTCTGCAGTTGCCTATTATTGACTCCTTTAAAATTGACAAGGAAAGCACAGAAAGGTCCACTGATCTGCCCAAGGTCACTCAGGGA
Source organism: Marmota marmota marmota (assembly GCF_001458135.2). Classification (NCBI taxonomy): domain Eukaryota; kingdom Metazoa; phylum Chordata; class Mammalia; order Rodentia; family Sciuridae; genus Marmota; species Marmota marmota. Next base: position 1,296,686 of record NW_026000101.1, read on the forward strand.
TCAAGTACCCAGAACCACACATCTTTCTGGAAAGGCTGTGCTGGTTCTCAGCAAATAATCTGAGTGCTTATGGGTAGGTGTCTGTGGGGCCACACTTTGACAAAACATCTGAACCATGATGTTCTCCTGCCTGGTCAGGTAAATTACAATAATAGCTTCAAGATGGAAATCTGAGCAGTTATTTAAAAATTATGTTGAAGAATTTAAAAACAAAACTAGCTTTTTATCTCCTTCATATGCAAGTGGTATTTGCTCAATGCAAAATGCTGAAACTACCAAATAGAAAGTCAAACCCATTTTGAATTCCACTATCCAGATATCTCCTGTTATAATTTCAGAAGGCTATGTGTTGACAGCAAAATGCTCCCAAAAGATTAATATACAAAAATGAACGGGCATAAATAGCCTCTGAAACTCCATTTATACATGGCATTGCACTCATTAGACTAACAGAAGCTTCGAGCTCTATCTGTGGGTGTGAGAAGGGGGGGTTTGCCCATCATTCCTTCTCTGAGTTCAGTTGGTAAAGCAGCTGGCATGAATGGAATGTCTCCAGTGGATAATTAATCACTCTGGAAGTTTCCACAACTGGTTCCTTCTGTCATCCTTGGGCATGGGCCAGCCACCTCAGGAGCTCAAAACAGCCGCACACCTTTTGTCACAGACCAGAATACCTACAGACAGCAAAATTTATTCAAGCAAAATTCCCTTTTGTTATGCTAGGGATACGCAGACCCTGGAGATACACAGATGAGTAAGAAAAGTTCTGAACCCTCATGGAACAGGGGAGACAGAAGCCAAAAGGTGATTATAACAGGGTGTATGTAGTCAGAGGCAGGGAAGACACAATGTGGGGGGACAGCAAAGCCGCCTGGGGGACACCTGGCAGGGAATGCTGGGAGCAGGTGCTAGGACAGGTCTGAAGTAGGAGTAGGAGGCAGTGGAGAAGATAGGTACTGTACAGTGTGTTCAGAGCTGGAAGTGCCCTGAGCCACATCAGTTCCCCTTCTCTGGGAAATCCGGGAGGGGGCGGGGGTCAAGGACTTGAAAGTCACTTGACCTAGCCCACTCATTTTTTTTTTTTTTTTTTTTGCTAAAGAAAAGGATTCAAATTCACACACCCTGACCTGAGGAGACTCATGGCTGTAATTTTCAGTCAAAGGGTTTTGTGCTCAGATATACAAAAGGCAGGGCCTTAATCTTGTTTTCCCACTGGGGATGAATCTGAGTCTCTGGCAGTTTAATTTATCTGTGTTTTATTCAGGGCCACACCCTGGGTGGAGAGGGACTGAAGCAAAGGAGGGTGCAATCCGTGGGCCTTGTTTCTTCCCTACTTTCTTATTTGGGGTTACTTACACTTTGAGAAAAGCTTCTTCATTTGTCCAATCACAGGCTTCCGAGGGAGAGGAGGGTCCCAATGCCACCGCTGACTGGCTGGGGAACTTTTTCTAGTGCTTCCCATCTATTTCCCCATCTAGGGAACGGATAGGAGGTGGGGATGGGGGACGACTGTATAGGTCTGTATAGACTTCCTGACTCTTCGATTCTATGATTTCTTCATGGGATGAAGGAAGGGATATGAGTTTTTGTTTGTTTGTTTTTTCAAAGACCAGAGTTTTGCAAGCTGTCATTCTCTCAAGCCCAGGTAACCCTACCAAGAAAAGAGCGGCCGAAGCGCTACTTTCTAACTCACAGTGTAGGGAGGAAGAGAAGAAGTTGGGTTTATTTTAAACAGACCGGGAACCTGCCAGCTGCAGAGCCCGGGCCGGGATGTGCGCTAAGTGCGCAGTAGCAGCAGGCTGCACTGTTGCGGGGACTCCCCTTGGTGGGAGCCTCCTGCAATACCCCAAGTAACAATATCCCGTCCCCGGGCTCTGGCCAAAGCTCGGGGCTGAGGCCCCTGTCTCTGCGGTCCTCACCTGCCGCGCCCGCACCGGCTGGCCGCGCTGCAGCCGCGCTGTCCTGGCAGGACTGACTCCCAGCAGGAGAGACAAATAGAAATCCGCAAAAACACTGCCAGTCCCACCTGCCATCCCCCAACCCTGTTCGGTGGGTGCCAATGCCACCAACACATTCCCTCACCAGCCCGGGGCCAGGGGCGGCGAGGATCTCGAGGTGCGCGGCGGCTGCTCCGCGGGACCCCGCCCCAGCCGCCCACCCGCGTCCTCTTCTCGGAGTGGTGCCGGGGACTCACCGCCATACTGAGCGCGCCGGCGGCCCAGGGCCGCGTCTGCTTGCTCGGGTCTCCCGGAGGCTACTCCGACCCGCAGCCGCCGCGATACCGACCCGGGCCGCGCGGGTCACGTGGTCCCGGACGGGCGGCGCGCGGGCGCCTGGGAGTTGTGGTCCCCGCGCGCCCCACGCCGCGACCTCGGTGGTGCCAGCTGCTCTGGACCCACGCGCGGACCCCGGGTCCCCGCCCGCGCGGCAGGTGTCACTGGAGTCGGCAGCAAGGGGGGAGCCGCCCACGTTGGGTTCCGCCCCGGACTGTTTTGCACTTGACTCTCTCTTGGCAATTATCATTAAAGTGTTTATTGCTCGCTGTCAAAAACCAAGCGAAGCATGTCACACGAGTTGAAAATTAAAAGGTCCATGCTAGAAGGGTAATAGCAACAAATTAGGAGTAGGTTACAGCAGTTACGCCCCAGATTTGTAATGTATCTGTTCTTCAAAATTATCTTATTACGTTTTCCAATCTGATAAGCAAAGCATAATGCATGAAATTGGTTTGCCTTTCTCTTCCTTTTTCTTTCTTTTGCGTGTGTGCGCCTGCGCGCTATGATTACATTTCCTTTATTGCACAAATTTGGGGTTTTCCTCAAAGAGGGAATATGTGGTCTTTGACTGTTTGGACCACTGTGACAATATCATAGACTGAGGGCTTATAAAGAACAGGACTTTATTTCTCAATTCTGGAGGCTGGAAGTCAAAGATTAGGGTGCCTGGGTTGAGTGTCTCCTGGGGGCTGTACTCTCATTATCTTCTCAGATGAGAGTAATTTGTATGTTTGATTTCTAGGGTGATAAACTTTTTTTCTTTCTGGTATCTTTTCCCTATTTGTGAATTGCCTGTTCATTGCATTGATGCAGTTTTTGCTGGGGAGTTTTTCTGAGGGGGCGGTAAAGGACTTTGAAGAGTCTTTAATTTTTAAATATGTTTAGTAATCCTTTTTTTGGCCAACCATCCTATGTGTAAAGGTGCTCTTTCCAGAAACCTTGCCAGGGACAGTATTAGCAGAGACCTTTAGTCTGGAGTCTGACCTCAGTTCAAATCCTGAGCCCCTGAGTGTTAGTTAGCTGTGGGATCTTAGGTAAACAGCTTTACATTTCTGAGCCTCAGTTTTCTGATAGGGGTGTTGTGAGACTCAAATGGGATCACGTGTTAAATTCCCAGCAGAAAACCTGGCAGTGGGAGCTTTCTCAATAAATGGTAGCCATTGTTATCATCAGTGGCAAGTATTTCTGTCATTTGAGAGCATTTGCAAAAGGTCAAACCACTTGGACAAGGTCACATAGCTTCTAAGAGTCTCAACGTGGAAGCTAAGGAGGTTAGGGAGCAGACTGGGAATGGGGCAGCCTCAGGGAAAGAACACGGCAGGGGCAGTGGGGAAGAGGGTACTCTTGAACCTTCTGGGCCCCAAGAGCAGGGGAGGAATTTGGGATCAGGGGTGTATTTTTTTTTTTTTTTTTTACCTCCCTGGGCCTCACCTGCGAAGCAGTGAACTTCCCACAGTGTACTTGGAAGGATCTACACAGCCTCATTCATTTGACTATTTTTATTGGCCTTGTCACTATCCGATCACCTTTACACTTAGTTCTATCTTCCTCATGGGTGTTATAGTTACAACACCTGGCTCTACCATCCTAAAGCACCCCATTTATTTTGAGCCCCCTCCTCTGGTCCCCAGGCAGAGGACCTGAGTGTAGAATACGGAGTCCTAGATCACAAGCTTCCACCATAGCGTGCACAGCCTTTGTCCATAGTAAGAGATTCTTTCCAGATTCTGTTCTGACAGCCTGCAAAGTCCCCTTTTTCTCCAGGAACAGCAGAGTTTGTTGCTGTCTTTCGAGCACACACCTGGAGAATTCCCAGTCAGGAAAGAAGATGCTGCCTCAGGTGTCCCAGAGATCAGAGAGGGACCCTTTAACCTGGGCATGGATCTCATGTCAGTTGGTAGAGGGGAAATCCAACCAGTTCTTTCTCCTCTGAGGTAATAGAGGAACTTGAGGTCTCACAGAAAGACCACGTGCACCAAATGCTACTCCTGCAGAATATCTGACCTTTATGTGCAGAAAGGCTGTGCAACCCCAAGGATGCCACTGCCTCTCTCTGGGCCCTGTTTTCTTCATTTGTACAGTGAGCGATAGAATGGACCACCTGTAACTGCTCCGACAATCAGTGGTAAAGAGAGCTTGAGGGTGGAGTGGAACACTTTCTGGCCAGGACTTCTGCATGTTTTCTAGGCAGTTCCAATCAGTTAACCTCTTGTGTTTTCTAGCATGATATCCCTATTATTTTATACGTATGCTATGAATACATTTGAGATTGGCCAGTGTGTGTAAACTGTATGTGTGTGTGTGTGTGTGTGTGTGTGCGCGCGTGCACATACTGGACTTTGTGCTGGTTAGAAGGCTGGGAAAAAAAAGGAGCCAGACTACCAAAAACCTGAAGTCTATGTTTAAAGTCAAGAATTTATTGTCACACAAGGAAGAAGCAACAAAGGGTTATTTTAATGTAAACTTTTCTACCTGCATTTTTTCTTTCCCAAATGCCACTTTCTTGGTGATACCAGCTGACTACCCTATTTAAAAATGCAATCTCCTTGCACCCTGGGTCCTGATAATTTTCCCCCCATAGTACGAACCCCCTCCTAGCATCATATTCATAGGCTTATTTGTTATTTCTTTCTCTCCACTCAAATGGAGCTCAAGGAGAACAGGATATTTTTAGGGGCATTATTCAGCCTATTATAGGGAGCATCAGCATGTATACATTTCTTGCCTGTCTGGAAGCTCTTTCAGGCAAACCAGGACAAATAGTAGCCCTATAGATAGCTGAAAGCACAGAGGATGGCTTGTTTATGCTTCACAGGGAAGGTTAAGTTCTGTGTGGATCAATTCATTGTTGAGGCCACCCAGGGTAACTCCTGAGAATTCACAGGCTCCTCCCAAACTGTCCTGGGTTGGTTCACTCCAGCTACCATGGACTCCCAGCCCCTCACCCTGAGGGGCTTGCTGTCACAGTGTCCCATTTCTGTAGGGTAAACTGGTCTTAAAAGCAGAATTGTCCATATCCCATCCAGCTCTTTGACATCAGATCCATAATTTTTAAAAAATCATGGCAAAATACACATTGCATGAAGTTTGTCATTTGCCCATTTTTGGTTGTACCGTTACATTGTTAAGTACAGTCCTGTTGCTGGGCAGCCAATTTCCTGAACTCTCTTCATTTTGCAAAACTGAAACTCTGTACCCAATAAATAAGAACTCCCATTTCCTCTTTTCTCCAGCACTGGCAATCACCATTGTATTTTGTCTTTATGATTTTGACCCTAGATACTTCATGTAAATGGAGTCATGTGATATTTGTTCTTTTGTGACTGGCCTACTTCATTTGGTATAATGTTTTCAAGGCTCATCCATGAGGTAGCATGTGTTAGAATTTCCTTCCCTTTTGAGGCTTAATAATATTCCATTGTATGTTTTGACCACATTTGAGTTGTTTCCATTTTTGGCTATTGTGAATAACACTGCTATGAACGTGGGTGTACAAACACAAATGCTTTCTAAAGTGAATGCCTCTATGAAGCTCCACCTTGTACTGCCAAATCTTATGATTATAGTGGACCCCTGTCACCCACCACCACTACATCCCTATGTACAGTCCCTGCTGCATGCAGAATCCTAAATGAAAGTCTCAAACTGATCTTGATTGGATATTATTTCCTAATCTTAGGGAAAGATTAGGCAAAGTGGGTTTCAGCTTGTGCGTGGAAACTGTTTTCCTATAGCAAGTTCTTTTGGATAAGAAAGAAGAAAACTGGATCTTTCTAACATTCACTTGTTTATTTATGATGTTTATTTTTGAACCCAGAATATCATAAAGAAATGATATCTTGATACTGGAGGAAGAACCCCACTGGAAAAATATGTTTCTTTACCTTATCTCTGGAATTGTGATAAAGTATTCATTCAAGCCAGATGAAATGGCTAACATTTGACCATTTTTAAATCTGCAAAACAGCAGTTTCACATAGTTCTATGACTAATTTAGACAACTGTAAGTAGATCCCTTCTTCCTCTGTCTGAGGGAGAAGGAGGACAATAAGAAACAGACCTCAGTCACCTTGGGGAGACAGGTGGAGAGAAGCTGGTTCTGTTCTTATAGCAAAAGCTGTTTCTCAAGGGAGAGTGGGCAGGCACTTGAATGGGTCTTAGCTCTGATCACAGTTATAGGCTGCTGTGGTGGTAAGTACTATATGCCCCCTCCCAGAGAACCCCTTTGATACACAGCCTTGTCCCTTCTGTTCCCTCTGGATAGGAATGATTGGACAACAGTACCTAATTAATGGCCCAAGAAGAACCCACTTATATCAGGTTTGCTTTGAGCAACCTCCGTCCTAAGATGCAGCAGATCCAAACCTCGACTCTTCAGTGCCTGATCAGAGAGATTGGGGTGTGAATGGGGACAATTAGTGTCAGCTCTGTCTTTTTCCTCTTTGGTTGAGGCTCCTCACAGATGAGTTTTTTAAAAGGGATTAATGTTAAGCAATACTTAATTTAGCTGAACAAAGGATGTGTATATATTTGGTGGTAAACTGTTGAAGCTGACCCATAGATACCACACTGCAATGGTGACTCAGAGGCAAATCTGAAGAATCAAATGACAAACAGTTGTTACTTTATTTGTTCACTCTGCAAACACCTCGCCCCATTTGGATCCCAGGGATTGCAGAAGTTATTGGAAGTTCACAGGTCAGACCGACTTCTTGCTGAGCACCTGGAGGTCTAGGCATTGTTCTCAAGCAAGCCTGAATTAGCTCATTTGGACACTGGCAGAGAGGTCAGCAAAGCGTTGTGGGTAAGGGGCTCCCTGCGTGTGATGAAGATGTGAATGTGGTGTGTCAGTACTGTGAACGAGTGTGTGCATTGTGCTGGTGGAGTTATGGTTCTGTACGTGGAAGGCAGAGTGAATGGTGCGTAGTGTGTGAGCTGGAGACTCGCTCACTGCTGGTCATGAGAAGCCCCTGGTAGGCAAATCTGGGGCGTGAGTATCGTAGGGTTAATGGGCAATCCACACCCTTGGTCCCTTGCTTGGCAAACCCCGGGGCTGGCACTGCTTCCACCCAGAGCCAGCATTGAGTGCAACGTGTCTTTCCAGCCCCAGGATCAGCCTGTCTGGGTTCAGACTCTCAGATCAGTGTGTTCCCATTTCTTCATGCCTGTGAAGTCTTGCAGTCTTCCTCCATAGGCACCTGCCTGCTTTGCAGAGAGGAAGCTTGGCCGACAGTCACTTCTTCTTCTTCTTTTTTAATTTTTTTTTTTTTTTAGTTTTAGATGGAACACAATACCTTTATTTTATTTATTTATTTTTATGTGGTGCTGAGGATGGAGCCCAGTGCCTCACACATGCTAACCAAGCACTCTACCACGGAGCCACAACCCCAGCCCCCAAGAGTCACTTCTGTGTAAATGGATTGAGCACAGGATCAAGTAAAGAGGTCACTGAACCTGTCTTTCCAGTCACTGAGAGATAGCTGTTTCTAGAAGTCCATTCTAGAAATTCTCAAAGACCTAGAGAATTTGAAAGAACAAGAATACATTACCCTTTCCTTCAGAAGAATGAATGCAGTAGACGTCCCCTCAGACCGAGACTCAGAGGTCTGATTCCAGCTTGTGCTGTGTATTGCCTTGAACACAAAAGAAAGTCATTTCTTATTTTGGGTCACTGGTAGGGAGAAAGATAATCTATAGCTTGGAACTTCTAACTTTCCCAAGTCTCTAGTATATGATAATAATCTGTCTCTGCTACTAGAACATGGAGTTTTCTTTTGAATTTGCAGGACCTGAGTTTCTGACATATATTAAGGACTGTAGTAACAATGATAGTATCTAAGGGTTATTGCACATTTACTGTGCACCTAATTCTATGCCACCCACTTTATTGTAGGATATTTTTTCTAATCAGCATAATTGACGACATAGGCTATGATGATCCCCATTTTGGGGGGGAGGCCAGGTAGCTTGCTGTAGGGCACACAGCTGGTGAAAGACAGACCCCCAAGCACTTGGACTACACTGTGATTTGGTAAAAGAAGCTATTGCCTGCAGTTAAATGCTGGGGCTCAGTTTCCCCCACCTTCAGTCAGGACGCTGCCTTGTCTTGGGAGCACTTTCTTTTGAACAATTTTTGGTGCTTTTTCCTCATTCTTACCTTAGTGATCCTTGATTTCCTATCTGCCACTGTGGGTTCTTCCAGGTTGGGCCTGAGTCTTATTTATCTATCCCTGACCCACTACCTCTTAGCATGCTACCTGTTAGCATATGGTAGATGCTCAATCAACAATGGTTGATGGAATAGCAAAAAGCCAAGGATCCTTTCTGAAACTCTTCCTCTAGGTGACTACCTGTCTCCATTGACCTGGAACCATATATCGCAGAAAAAAGTGTGTCCGTGGGGTTATGTTGAAAACATTTTCCTAAAGTGATTCTAACCCTCCCCTCAATTTGGATTCTAAAAAATGAGATATGATTTAATGAAGTATAATTATTTTACTCAATGAGTTTCAATATACACTTTGTGGGTTTTCATAAATGGATACACCTGTAAAGATATCACTCCGAATAAGAGATGAACTTTTCTATAATTCCAGAGAGTTACTGTGTGCTTTTTTCTAGCCAATTCTTCCCACTATCCCTTCTGCCCTCTACAATCATTGTTCTGATTTTTATTAATATAGTTTTTTTGTTCATCTAAATAGAGTCATAGAATATGTATTCTTTCACGTCTGGCTTCTTTTGTTCAATAAACATCTCAGATTCATCCATGTTGTGGGTAATTCTTTCTTTTTTTTATTGATAAATATAGTTCCACTGCGTGGATAGTTACTATCAATGTATATTTGAGTTATTTTGAGCAACCATGAATTCTCATGTACCAGTGATTTTGTGAACATATGCTTTCATTGTTTATTGATTATCTAGGAGTAGAATTTCTGTATCAGGCTATTTTCTTGATACCAGGGATCCTTTATAATGGTCAGACATATTATTTTGTTCAGAAATGTGGCTCATTAAAAAAGCAACTCATCATCATAAGGTTCAGGCATTTCCTGGAGCACAAATGCTTGGTGATCCTTCATTCAGTTGAGAGGCTCCATCACAGCACACTAGACAGTATATCCAGGGCTTTGAAGTAGTTCCTTGATAGCACAAATTAAGCACAGAAGGAAAGAGAACAAACAAAGAATATGACTCTCGCACAGAACTGTCTAACCTCAGAGCATTTCTAGTTTGAGTGGAGTAATGGAAGGCACTGAGGTCACCTGTTCAGTGCTGTCCATTGGGAGAAAGACTTATACAGGACTAAGTAGGGAATTAAAGACTACAATTTATGTCTTGGCTAAGCCAAGTCCTAGATGCATGGCCTTATGTCAAGTTGTACAACACCTCTGAATCTGTTTCTAGCTTATAAAATGGAGATGTTAATCTTGTGAAATGAAGACATTCTCTGACCCCTACACAGAAAATGCCGTGGAGTTAAGCCAAGTCCGCATAAGTCTCACCCTTGATAAACTGTGAAGTTCTCTGCAACCTGAGATAGCACCATGTGGAGACAGCCAAGAACACACACATAGCTTGTTTTGTGTTCTGAAGACGGTAATTATTGCCACAAGGACTTGGCCTCCCTTTCATGGGACTTTGGGCAAGGTCAGACACATGGTGACAATATTTCTTTGTGAGCTGCCAACAGAGCCCGGATATCCCTTTCCATTGCATTAATCTATCAGGCTCTCTATTCTTCTACATCTAGGAGAATCATTCCCAATATTAAAGTTGCCTTCCCACCTCCTAAACAATATGCTCTCAACTTTTATGGCTCTCATTGATCATTATTTATCCAATTCATTTTTAATCAATCACAGCAGATGATAAAAAGTCAAATTCTTTATGACAAGTCTGTTTCGGGACAGTTTTAACAAAAAAAAAAATAATACCTTATCAATGGATAAGTGCAGGATATCAAATTGATATCAATGGAAAGGGCAGGCAGCATTATATAACAGCTGTTATTTATTGAGACCTTATCTAAGTGCTAAGAGCTCCTAATTATTGAGCACTATTATTCTTCTTCTCAGTTTGCAGGTGAGGGAACTGAAGCCGTTTTATGAAAAGAGCTCATACCTAGGAGTTTTCAAAACTGAGTGTTTCACCATCGTCGCTACCTGGGCTTCGACCTCTTTATCAGCAAAATGACTGTGGGGATTGTTTTCTTTTAATCTGACTTCCCCCCCCCCCCAGTACTAACATCCTATGGGTCCATGTCTGACTCTGAGCCATGGCCTCTCTGAAACGGTTTCCTTGTCTGTAAAATGGGGGGAACCACCACCACTTGGCTAGTCTTCCCCAGAGGGCTGTTGTGACAGCACCCTGCAAAGAGGGACTTGAGCCGAGATGTTGACTGTGCGGCTTTGTTGTCTTCCCAAGGCCTCTGAGCCCTAGGAAATGATGGACAGAGATAAGCAGGAAATCAAGTTCTCCCTTTCGTGTTGCTGTAGCTGCTCTGTGAGGAGTGAAAAACAGCAGAGATTATGGGATGTTTTGACATGGGAAAGCATGAGAGATCATCTTGATAAAGCTTTCCATTTGACAGAAGGTGCCAGCAAGAGTAGTGCTATTATCAAGGATTCCTGGAGAACAGGGAAGAGCTGGAGCCACTGCCCTGGCTCTGATTCCAGGCCATAGACACCAAGGGTCTCAGTGTGCAGAGGAGAATGTCACGTCACTCCCTGGGTCTCTGTCTCTGCCTGGGTTTGGATCCTGCCTCTGTTTACTGCTTATGTGAACTTGGGTAAGCCACTTAAACTCTTTGAGTTTTCTCAGCTCTAAAATGAGGGTGATGATAGAATATTTATTTCGTAGGACAAAGCTCTTAGAACTCTGGCTGGCATATAGTAAACTCTGTGTAAGTGTTAGTCATCTCGAGGGTGGATACGAGAAAACACTAAGGTCTGGTCCCCGGTCTCTACTACTTTGTATGCTAAAGGTCTCCCCACATAAACAGGTTGCTTCAGTGCAAGAGAGGTGTTATCAAGTCACTCAGGACATGGTCAATAATGGTCAAGCTGGGCAGAGAGATCCAAGGTCACTTCTTGGAGGAGGCAGGACACAGAAGAGCCTGGAAGCCTGCAATGGAATATGCAACAGTAGAGAGAGGGAAGATGAGTGGAAAATCTTAGAGACCAGTGTGTGAATGGGGCTTTCTATGAAGATGGAGATGGTTTGGACCTGGTCAGAGAGGGTATATCAATTTGGTGAGTTAAGAGAGTCACGCAGGAGATGGAGTCTTAGTAACTCTTATAAATTTCTTTTTTTGTTAAAAAGAGCTAAATGGATTATGTTGTCAGCAACTAAAAACTATGACTGAGACTGTCAGCATGTTCTACAAATGGTGCTGGAGGAGCCATACATTCCATATCCGTGTCTTATTGAAACTCCTTTAATGGTTCCCTCATATAGGGCCAATTCTTCTGTAAAGACTTCCCCCTGTACTAACATCCTGTGGGTCCATTGTGGCTCTCATTGATCTGGCCTATGCTCATCTTCTATCTGCTCACCCACGGTCCACAGGCTTCCTGCCAACGCCTTTCCACTCCCACATCTGTTCTCATGCTTAGGTCTTCTCTCCTCATCTCCAATACTTAAAAGCCTCACTCCAAGGCTCTCTTTTCCTCAATGACTTCCCTTCATCCCAGGCAGAGCTAACCGGCCTCCAGATCCTGTGAGCTCCCAGAGCTCATGATCCTTCTGTCACGCTGTCCTCCTTAAGACTGGTCTCTGACCAGAGGTATAGAAAAGCATCACCTGAGGAGTTTTTCTGCAAAACATCTAGGCTGAGACTGGGGATAAAGCTTATGGTAGAGCATTTGCCTAGCATATTGCCAAGGTCCTGGTGAGATCCCAGTACCATCCAGACAAAGCAAACCATACAGGCAGTGATGGACATGCCCATCATCTTGACTATGGTGATGGTTCAACAGATGTGTACATGTGTCAGAGTCCAAAATTATACACTTTAGATATCAGCAGGTGGGGTTTTTTGTGTGTATTTCAATTATGTCTCAATAAAGTTTTTTTTAAGCATCACTTCTAGGAACTTAAAAAACATTAAAAAAAATCCACTACAGGTAGCCTCAGATATACTTTTCAGTAGTTCTGTGGTGGAACCTAGGGGTGGGGACTTTGAGAAAGCTCCTAGAAGACTCAGGTGTACTGTCCTGGCAAAGAACCACTGTGTTAGAGGGGGTGGCATCTGTGTCTGCCTCCTTCATAAACTCTTCACAGGCTACCTCAACAGCTACTGTCACATTCTGTAAAGAGGGCTTGTTCTGGATTGAGAGGGTTTGGTCCAGTTATTCCATTAAGATTAGACATGAGCTTACGTGTTGTACAGTTCTAGGCTCCTGCCCACAAATAAGCTGTTGTGCGAAAGCTGCAGAACTTGCTAAGAATGCCCAGGCCCTATAGAGAGCTAGTGTAAAAGGCATAACTCCTGACCTAATCCAGGGAGTGGGGCAATGCTAAATATGTATGTTCAAAAATATCTGAAATCCCATTTATCCTGAGTTGTTTATAGCAATATAAAGTGAACCATAAACACAAGTTACATATATGTTTACTAGTAGCCACATTAAAAAAGTAAGAGAGAACAAGTGAAATCAATTTTAACAACTTATTTAACAAAGCATATCCAAGGTACCATTTCAAGGTCTCATACAAAAAGTGTTAACTAAGTAGTGCAATTCTTTTCTCATACTAGGCATATGAGATCCGGTGTGTTTTACCTTTACAGCATAGCTCAGTCTGGACTAGCACATTTCAAACACTTCACAGTGGCTAACACCACCTTCCTAGATAAGACAACCGCAGCCTGGAGAAAAGCCATGCTGTTTTAATGGGGATTGGCCACTGGGAGGAGCTGGTGCTCATTTTGATCAGCACTTGAGAAGAATCTAGATGCTTGAGAAAGCCAGGTGACTTGTTAGCCCTCTCCTTGCCTCGCCCCAACTCTTCCCTGAGAAGACCCATTACGAAGAACTGCTGCTCGGACTCTGCACAGACTTCTGGAGCACAGAAGGTGATCTTTCAGACCCACGTGGGTGGCTGGGGCATTGGGGCAGTTCATCTGAGCCAGACAACAAGCAGGAATGCCCGCGGGACCTAGCTGCTCTGAAGCTCTGTCCGGCTTCCAGGTGACCCAGCATCTCATGGTGCCTGGGGGAGAATTCTTTGCAGAATTTAACTAAGGCATTTAAATATCCCAGCAGATGCTATCAAAGCTTTATTAGAAAAAGACGGAATATCTACCTGTGACCCACTTTTTAAGGAAAAAAAATTTTGAAAAGAAACATGAGGTGAATTAATCTGGTAGGACATTCTGTCTCACCACAAATTCTCAGGAACTTTAGTTGCTAATCTCTGTTGTGCAAGCTTTGCAAACAATCTTTAATTTTTCTTTGTTCTCTCAAAGACGAGCATGGAAACCATTATAAATGCATCTTGCATCTAAGAAGACTTGGTCCACAAATGCTGTGGTATGCCTAATTTTACTCAAAGAGAGCAGTCCATGGAAAAAACCACTTTTCTCACACTGTCACAGCCCAGTGAATGTGTCAAGAGTCTGGATATTGATGTCCCCTTCCTACAAAGAGCCAAAAAGTTTGAATTAAAAGGAAGTATTGAAGCAAAGATCACATCCCAGGTGCTACACCTGCACCCTGGTCTCTTGAAAACACTCTCTTTCTAAGCTTCTTCCCTTGCAGACTGAGCCAATGTGAGATCTAGATCTTCAACAAGGCACCACAGTCAGGGCAGTACCCTAGCTCTGGACTTTCTGGAGGCTGATGGGAGGCACTTCCCAGTTCTCTCTCACCTAGGGATAGTATGTGACTCCTGCTACCATATGTCAAAGAGAGCATTGTGTGGGTCCCTCAAGCCTGCACTGTGATCCTTCTCTGAACCTCTTGGGTTGGCTAGAAGCCCCTGTTCAATCTGGGTTCTCTCCCAGGAGGCAGCCTGTTTCTCCAAATGTGACCCTCCAGGTGGAGGTGAGCCCAGGAAGGGAGAAGTGCTGGCTGGAGCCTAGGGACCAGGCTTGCCAAGGACACAGTGGCAGAGCAGAGCTGGAAGCCAGCCCTGACCTATCACCAGAAGAATCCCCACCCCCCACCCCGGTTCCAGCTGCTTCAGCACTGTGTGCTTTCCCAGGCCAGTGCCACGGGTGCCCATGAGGTGAGGGCATTTGTATCAGGGACTACGGCCAGCGTCTCACTGGGGGATTCTTCTTCCTGCCCAGGAGAATCTAAGCCACCCTGAAACTTAAATTTTCAAATAATTAGTCAATATCAAAACATAGATATTCAGAAATATATTTACAAAAAGCGAAGACCCTGATAGATCTCATCCACATGGGCTCTGGAACTAGACAAAGGAAAGATGGCTCCAGTGGTTTATTTAAGGGGGTACATCAAAGGTTTCAAGGGCGGATGTCTTGCAGTCAGCAGGTAGATTGACATCTTGGCAGGTCACGCCCATCTCAGGTGCTGTGTGGGATCTTTGGCAGAGCTTGAGGGGGAAGTTCACCTGCATCAGGAGGTCAATCCCTGTGGGGGTGCCCCAGGGAGTTCCCAATGCCAGACTTATCCCTTCACGAGGCTGCTATGCGCAATACAGTCCACGCACAGCTCATGGAAGGCTTGTGACATGTTTGAGGAGTAAGGAGGGTGAGAGAAAAGGTATCCAAAGGCATGAATTCTGCCTAGACAGTCAGCATTACTAGGTCTGAACTGACCACTCCCTGGCACAGCAGGATAAATTGCCACCATCTACATCAGCTCCACCAGCATACACAGAATCATAACTGAGATGCTTTGGAGTTCAAACATTCCTTTTCTGAATTTTAATTTATTTTTTGTTTTTTGGTACTGGGGATTAAACCCAGGGGCGCTTAACCATGGAGCCACATCCCCAGCCCTTTTTAATGTTTTATTTAGAGACAGGGTCTCTCTGAGTTGCTTAAGGCCTCACTAAATTGCTGGGGCTGACTTTGAGCCCATGATCTCCCTGCCTCAGCCTCCTGAGCCACTGGGATTACAGATGTGCACCACTGCAACCAGCCTTTTCTGGATTTTTAAAACCCAGATTCATGACTTTCTGGGTGACAAATAGCCACAGGAATTATACACAAAATATTATATGTCTGTGTGCAGGGGCATGTCTCAAGAGGGAATCCATAGTTTTCATCAGATTCACACGAAAGAAAATGGTAAAAATTCCTGCATTAAAAGTCTCTGAGTTAGCCAGGTGTGGTGGCACACGCCTGTCATCTCAGTGGCTCAGGAGGCTGAGGCAGGAGGATCGTGAGTTCAAAGAGCCTCAGCAAAAGTGAGGTGCTAAGCAACTCAGTGAGACCCTGTCTCTAAATAAAATACACAATAGGATTGGGATGTGGCTCAGTGGTTGAATGCCCCTGAGTTCTATCCCCAGTTAAAACTCCCTCACCCCCCCTCCCCCCAAAAAAGTCTCTGAGTAAAGGAGGGAAATGATCTCAGGTTTGGGGAAGACTACTTTGACAAGAGGTCACGTGGAAGAATGAAGTTCTATCAGTTTCCTTATTGGAAACATGAGCTTCATGACAAGGTAAAGTGTAAATATTTAGGATTCAGCAGTTCTTTAATAAAGGAACACAATTTTATATGCCTCACCTCACTGACCCTCCCAAAGGTGACAGTCTGGAAATGCCTAATGGCTTGTCCAGCTCACACAGCCTCTTGTGACCAGTCTCGAGGGCTCCTGACCTCAACTGTGAGACCTGGGTTGTCCCTCCTGCCCTGGGCTGCAGCTGTCCCCCACTGTCCTGATTGTGAAGCTGAATTGTCTCTTCTTTCCCATTAAAAGATACCAAGAAGTGACTGGCACCATCCAGGGTCTTGTTGCTGAGGGGTCCGGCACACATGTGAGTTAAGAGGGACAGTAGGCCACAGCATCAGGTGGTTACAGCTTTCTCTCCAGCAGTCTTCACATGCACATCTGACAGAGTCTGCATGTGGCCTTGACACAAAGACACGCACGTGAGAATTACTCAACAGAAAGCTGCCACCACTTGAGGCCATGGGTACTCTGAGTGAGTGCTCTGGGGCAGGAAGGGGACTGCAGAGCCTGTGGCCAGACCTGCCTCTGCTCACACAAGTACTGGTGGTGCCTGAAAACAGGTTTCCTGACTCCTAGGCCACAGAATTTTCCCCTCTATCAGCTCTTATTTATTTATTCTCTGGAATTTTTGGTACTGGTTATTGAACCCAGGGACACTTTACCACTGAGCCACATCCCCCATCCTTTTTATTTATTTTGTTTTGAGATGAGGTCTCACTGAGCTGCTGAGGGTCTTGATAAATTGCTGAGGCTGGCCTCAAACTGCTATCCTCCTGCCTCAACCCCCCCTGAGCCAGTGTGATTATGGGTGTGTACCACCACACCCAGCTTTTCCCTCCACCAAACTGGCTTCTGGAACATCTACCGCAAACCATCTATTCTCCCAACAATGAGGAAGATAACCCTTGCTCTCATCTACGGCATGACCCCTATATTGTCGGTTAATTTGAGGAATGTGTGGACAATTTCTGAGACATGAGGTTATCACCAGTGAAGAGGAAAAAAGGTAAAATAAGATCATGATTTAAACTGAACCCACTCAGCTTTCTGAGTACAAATGTCTCGCATTCCAAAACAGTATTGTAGAGCAGACAAGATATGTCCACACACTTAGACCATCTCTGTGGGTTGTGTGTCAAGACAGTGCTAAGTGGTCAGAGCTCAGCAGTGAGCAAAGGCATTTTTGATCCCTGGCTTTGTGAATTCATAGCCTTGATATTGAAGCTCAGAGGACTGTCCCAAGGTCACAAAGCAGGGGGATCCTCTGAGAATAGTTCCTTTTCAACACTGATCAGGCTAAGGCAGATGGGGCCAGAGCCTCCAGATCATCTGTTCCATCCTGTTTCACAAACTATAGAAAATGATTTCCATGGAGTCCAGGATGTGGTTGAGAGATGGGTGCAGATTTGGATAGAATTACCATTTCCTCCCTCAGGCACTGAGCAGAATGCTGGGACCAAGTTGGGGACTTGAGAACCATTGTGTCCCCACCCAGGCATTTCATCCTGGCAGAAGAGTGAAGCCCCAGGGTCCTGGCAGCCATGGCTTCCCTGCCCCTTCCCACTAGGCCCTGCCCAGATCATGTAGTGCCCCAAGCCCTAGGCAAGGGACCACACAGTGAGCAACAGCACCTATAGAGTTACTCTTTGCCCCCAATATGTGCAACTCCAGCACCCACACCCAGCCCCTGACTTCATTAAAACAAGGCGCTTAAATTCCTGTATTTTGTCTCTAGCCTATAAGATCCCAGCAGACAGGAAATGCAGTCTGCAAGCCCTTATCCCTCCAGTTTAGCACCGAGATCAGTGGTGATTAAGCGTCCCCTATCTGATCAGAGGAAGAGTATGTATCCTCCTCCTGCGCCAATCAGCAGACATAACCGTGTAGGGTTGAGGAGCCCTTTCAGATCAATGGCCCGTGGGGATGTGTTATGCCTTGCATCACACCAGGCAGTGCAAATGCAAAAACAGCGATACCCCGTTTCCCACGCTCAACCTGGAGAGGCAGGTCGTCATGTGAAATTCGTTATATCACACTCTGCCAAGACAGCATCGGGAAATAGTGACAAATATCAACCTGGAAGAAGAGGAAGGGTTAGGGAAAGCTTCCTGAACATAGCAGTGTCCCTAGAGCTGGACCCTAAAGATTGAATAGGCATCCAGAAAGGAAAAATTCTAGAGTAAAAGCATGAAGTTTTCACAAAAGGGACAGGACACCACTGTGCCTGGTGACAGTGCTGGCAAGACCTGGATGTGTCATATCTGCTCATGCTGCTTGCCTGGTGTTGGGTGAAGACCAGTCAGTACCTACCACGTCAGCATTCTTCCTGGCAATGAGAGGAGAATGACCTCAAAGAACGCGATAACGCAGGTCAGGAGAAGGGAACTGGTCACTCCCTTCGTCTTCAGTCTTTGGGGGAGATGAAGGCAAAGCAACCATGGTTGCAAAGTAAGGGAATGGACTCATGAAACATCTGAAGAAACCCGTCTCTGCAGTGGGCACACAATATGTGCTATCTGTCGCCTCTGCAGGTAGGTGTGGTGTGGCCCTCCATGTGGTCCTTGCCTGCTGCTACTGAGGAACGGGAGAATAATAAAATGTCCAGACTCTCTCCATTGAGTCCTCCAGGTTCTCTCTTTGGGATTGGTAAACAGTACACAGGGGCTTTTGCAGCTCTGGGGTTGAACTCCTGCCCAGGAGTCTGGTGGGCACTGACACTGGTCCCCGGATTAACAGAGGCAGTGGTGGCTTTGCTCTTCTCCTCCATATCAACCTGGAAAGAAATCTCTTGGAGATCTGTCTGGAACACAGCACCAGGGGTCATCAAAACAGTTGACCCATGACCCAAGATAGGAACAGGCCTCCTTACACACCAATGGGCTTGCTTTGAAAAACAGAGGTGCCGCAGTCTGGCTGGGCACAAATCACGAGGCACCACACAGCTTGTAGATTCAAACAGCAACTCTTTATTCCCGAACTCACACCAGCTGTCTACAATCACGTTCTGGGGAAATCCACGTTCTCTGCCCAAATCCACCTCCACTGGGCTTCTGTCTCCCAAAATATACTCTGAATCCCGTGAGAACTCAAGGGGAACTCAGGCAGCAGGATACGCCCTATTCCCAGCAGGAATAATCTTAAACCTTAAACCTGGAACCTAAACTGGGAACGCCCTAAACACGATTATCTTAAACCGGGAACACCCTAATCCGCCTTGGTCCTTGAGCAAGGTCACCTACATTCAATGTCACTGCAACATGGGGTACGCTGGCAAGGAAATTGTCATACCTACTTGGCTAATGGCTCCCAGCACAGAGGAGCACTGTGACCTCAGATAATCTATGTGCACAAGGTCAATTTCCATTTGCATGTGTAGCTACCTCTGAGTGTAAATACATGTGTGTAGTGAATACACGTATGTATATGAACATGTGGACAAAAGCATTCACACAGTCCGCACCTTCAGTGCCACATATTCATGTTCTATGGAGAACATTTTGGTAGTTAGTTTTAGGTAGCCCAGCATCCAGGGGACTATGTGCCCCAAACCAGCTTGGCGATAGAAGTCTTGTGTTAGTCCAGTATCTCAGAGGCCAGTTTTGGATCCTTTCCTGGTTTCCTCAAATGGATAGCTGGCAGCTGACCAGCTTTACCCACAGGATGGAAAGACCATAAGAGATGCCGAAGGGTTCATCCTTGTGCAATGAGGCAGAGTCAGAGGACAACAGACTGGGCTGGAAGCCACATCCTCCATCCCATCTGAAGTCTGAGCATCCTCTATGGAATTTCCTCTAAAGTTCACACTGAGTAGCAAGGAAGTGGGAATTCACTTTCTCTCAGGCAGCCCCTTTCTCATGTTTGAAAGATGCATTACTGACCCACCACCATGTTTATCTCCAACTCTGCATGCCTGAGGTGGGGATAACCAGTGCCCTTTGGTCCTGCTATATGTCACCATTCATTCCACTGGAGTGTCTGGTGCCCACCTCTCTTCTCATTGCCTTTTGTTTCAATCGTTGCTTGTTCTAGTCAGTTTTATGTCACTGTGAACAAAAGACCCTATAAGAAAAATCTCCAGAAGAAAAAGTTTATTTTGGCTCACAGTTTAAGAGGTTCAATCCGTGGCTGGCTGACTCCACAGGTCTGGGCCCAAGATGAGGCAGAACATCATGACTGAAAGGTGTGTCGGAGAAAAACAGCTCAGGACATGACAGCCAGGAAGTAGAGAGAGAACTCTGCTTACTTGGGACAAAATGTAGATTCCAAAGACATGCCCTCAATGATCCATTTCTTCTCTCCACACACCTTGGCTACAATTACCACCCAGTTAATCCATAGCAGTGGGTTAACCCACTGATCAGGTTAAGTTTCTCATAACCTAATCATCTCACCTCTAAACATTTTTACATTGTGTCACACATGATCTTTTGGGGGACACCTCATAACTAAACCATAACACTGCCTATAACTGATCTTTTTAAAATTCTTTATTCAAGCATCTTCTGAAAATGCTATAGACCTGTTGCCAGACTCAATCTTCTGGGACTTTAGGGAGCAGAGGGATACTTCCTAGGTTCATTCCTCCAGTAGTACCTTTTCCTGGGGTATGGGGGATGGGATTGGCCATTTCTTCCTGACCTACAGGCAGAGTGGAGAGGTCTGTTTTTTCACTCAGGAATGGTGCAGTGTGTGGGTGGGTGTCACTAAAAATGTGTCTTTTATTAGTTAAATTGTGATGATGGGACCTTGCTAAAAGATGGTTTCAAGTGATATAATTTAAAATGTTTCTGTGATGTCTGTTCTCTTGCTCTAGGCACATCTAGGATAGCCTGACATTGTCAGATCACTCTGAAACCAGTGTGACAGAAGTCTTCATCTTTGGGCTGGGTTGTGGCTCAGTGGTAGAGTACTTGCCTGGCATGTGTGAGGCACTGGGCTTGATCCTCAGCACCACACAAAAATAAATAAAATAAAGGTATTGTGTCTGTCCACAACTAAAAAATATAAAAAGAAGAAGTCTCCATCTCCATATTATATCATGAATTGAAACTCCATTTCTGGAAGTAAACTTTCTGGTCTTTTTTTTAAAATAAGAATCTCTCATACAGGGACAAATGAGGAAGACCCACGTTGTCTGCCTCATCTGGGGACCCCAACATGGAAGGAGATGTACCAGCAGCCTTACCCCATCCACTTTGGAAGAATGCACTCACACTTGGAAGGCTCTCTCTTCCTTCTGAACCTCCCGGGCCCCAGTTAACGCTGAAGGCAATGTTCAAGATAGTTAAGAGGCTACATGAAGTTAGTGTTTATTCCTAAGTTTGAAAATGAATTCTCCACTTACTTAGTGAATAAGGTGGTGGTGGGACAATCCAGCATATTTTCATTCACCTCAGAATGTTAGGGTCCCATAAATTTTTATAGACTTAAAAACTAATTTTTAGATATCTTCTTTATGATAGAATGATTTGACTGGGCAGCAGAACTGTATTTGTTGCTGCTGATTCATAGTGCCAGCGTGTGTGTGTGTTCAGAGGAACAGAAGATGGCATTTGTTTCCTCCCAGTCCCAGTGACATTGGGTTAATACTTTCAGGTTAGCAAAAGCAGCACATTTTGCTTTGTATCTTTTTAATTGCTACTGAAGATCTCATTTTCTCTCCAATTAAACATCTGTAGTCTTCATTTTATCTGAACCACATATTTTTGAGTAAATTTTGAGTATATTCATTTTGGTAGTAAACTCTATCAGCTCTAGCAATCTTTCTTCTTTCTGCTCCTTCCCTTTTAATGTTTTGTGCTGTCAGGAGCTGCTCTGGAAATACATGCCCTTAAGTCCTGAGCAAGAGATACTGAACAATTATTGCGCCCCACAATAACTTGGGCTTTACCTCAGATAATGAGGCGTGGCTCCAAGAGTAAGTGACACCTGGTGGGGTTGAGCTACACTCACCTGTTCCTTTGCAATCCTACCCCTTTGCCCTTTTTGGGATAGAATAGGTTCAATGGAACCTCCCCTTGTGTGTCCCCTATATAAGAATAAAAAATTCTAGTGTATCTCTCTCTTTCTATGGACCCCTAAGGTCACAGAGCTGTCCCTGGATTTTGAAAAAATACTTCTGTGTGTTTGTGGGCTTTCTTCACCATTTTCTTAAATTATTGGAATACTCATAGTTTGTGAACCCAGCATTAGGTCACCAGCTAGGATGGCGATATTGTGCATTTTCTTATATTTCATATTCATAGTATCACAGAACATTAGTTCCTAGTGTAGTACTCAGCAGGTGTTTATTAATTGAAGATATGTTGAGTTCAAACTTGAAGAAGCTGGCAATCCAGTCCAGAAAACCAAATATTTACATGTCAAGATGAAGTTCAGAGCTGGTCTTAGTGCTACATGCCTGAAGTTGTGGCTACTCAGGAGGCTGAGTTAGGAGGATTTCTTGAGCCCAGAAATTTAAGACCAGCCTGGAAAACATAGCAAAATCCCATCTCAAAACAATAACAAGAATAACAAAACAAAAAACTTGAATCTTAGAACAATTCAGTGACTTATCCAAGGTGGTTACTAATAAATCTAGAATATTGAGCTACACCTTAGTATGTCTAGAAAAGTTCCAGCTACCATCCCCCAAACCTCAACTTGAGGGCAAGGTTTCTCAATCTTGACACTATTGACATCTAGGACAGATAATTCTTTGTTGTGGAGGGCTCTTCTATGTGTGATTGAATATTTAATACTATTTCTGGCTCTTATCCTTTAAAAGCCAGTAGGAAATGGTCTTTACACCTAGGTTGTGAAAATGTGGCAACTAAAAATTTCTCTAGACATTGCCAATGAGAACCACTGCTCATCAGAGTTAAACACTTCCTTGATTTTTTGGGGAGTTTTCTCTGGCAGAAGTTTAGAATTAGAGACTGGAGCCAGGCGTGGTGGTACATGTCTGTAATCCCAGCAACTCAGGAGGCTGAGGCAGGAGGATTGCACGTTGGAGGGCAGCCTCAGCAATTTAGCAAGGTCCTAAGCAACTTAGAGAGGCGCTGTTTCATAATTAAAAAGGAGGCCGGTGATATGGCTCAGTGGTTAAGCACTCCTGGGTTCAATCCCAGGCACCAAAACAAAACAAAAAACAAAACAGAATTAGAGACTGGCACTCCTCTCAGGAAGCCAGAAAATATGGAAAAAATCCAAACTGCTCCATCCTGCCTCTGCAGAACCAGGAATGGGTGTTGTGAACTCCCATCAATCATCTATCATCATGTCTGAGTCAGCCCTTCTTCTACAGGCTCACAGGGCTGAAATGGCAGGCAGGGAATGGATAGGGCATGAGGTCGGGCAGATGACGGGGCTTAGAAGATAGGCACACTTGCTGTAGCCAGAAACTTCTGGACAATATGTAGGCAACAATTCAGACCCCAGTAGAATGTGACGCAGAGAACTGAGCAGGCCTTCCCAAAGAAGTGAGCGTGAAAGTCCTGGGTGAGATCAGCACCGCGGACAGCTCCAAGGGAGGCTGGATTTCCAGACACTAGGTTCAGTCAAAGGAATACTTAAGGAATCCTTAAGGAATCCTTTCAAACATAGGCATACCCTGAATACCCTTTCCCCTACTTAGCCCTTCCGCCAGGACCTGAGTGCTTTTGAACGACAATGTTGAGTACATTCATTACTAAAATAACCTTCACCACTACGCTATGAGATTTCGTATGAGCCTAATATCACAGATGTTATGGATCTGGAAGCAGGCTCAGTGTTATACAGATAAAAAAAAAATCAAAGGTGGGATCAGGGAGACTTGCTTCAACTCTGGTGTTTCGCCAATATATTCTCCCCCAGTCAAAGATTAAAGCATCACAACCTCTACGAAGAACTTCCAGAAATGTGCTCTCTCCAATAGAATCAGCCACTTCCTCCCCTGCCCCTCACTCTCTGAAGCCATGCCTCATACACAGTCCACTAGAATATCCACAATATCCTACACATGTTTACATGTTGTCTATACTCCACAGCAAAACAGAACAGGAGAGAGTCCATAAATATAACATATTAACTTAGAACTCATTAGGTGTCAGATTCAATGCCAAGTGTTAGGGATTCAGAGAGACCAAGACAGACAGCACCCCACCCTTTATACAGCAAGCTGGAAGATAAATAAATAAGTTACTACAGTAAAATTCAGAATGCATTTTAAGAAGGGAAAGCAACAGGATCAGAGAAAGATTTTAGATTTTCGTTTTCAATAAAAATAATACATACTTATTATAAAAATCAAGTAATACAAAAGAATAGAAAAATGAAGTTTAGAATATAACCCCTTCATCACATTTGATACAGGGACTGGCTGTTAACACTTTGGTATATGGTCTTTGAGAACTTTTTCTAAACATACACAAAGATAGCAATGTGATTCTAGAAAATGGGAGCATGCTCTACAGATTGTACTGTAGTTTGCTTTCCTCATTTAACACACTAAGGTCACCTTACTAAAATGTTAGTAGTGATTAAATTATTTTTTAGAGCTGTCTATATTATATTATCTGTATATACAAGAATATACTTATTTTGCCAGTCTGATGTGTTATAAATGAATCATTCCTTCAATTAAAATTTTTATTACTGAATTTGAACACTTTCAAGTTTTTCTGGGATCTGCCTATTCATATTATCAATATGAATGTGAGAAACATCAATGATTTCAGCACAGAATGCCATTCGGAATGCCAAAGAGGCATGCTTTTATCCTCTGAAGATTTCCTGCATGTTCCAGTCTTGGAAGTAGTGGGGATATTAGTGAATATACACCTGAGGAGATGCCATACTGAGCTAATCCACATACTCTTTTGTCACTTTAATAATATTCCAGTGTGAAATAAAATCTGAGATTGTCATCCCTTTATAATCCTATACTTACTACAAAACAGACCACAATTAACACCAATATTTTCTTTACATCTTCATGTATGTGTGTATGTGCAAGTATGTGTATATGTATGGACATTACATTTTTTTGTACATATTTTGTATTTTCCCAAGCTGCTCAATACCAAATCACATGTATGGAGTATAACTTACATAATTTGTTCCCTTATGTAGGACAATTAATTTTTCATTTATCCCCATTATAAAAAATGCCATGAATACATAAGTCCTTTGGCCTGACAATTCTATTTCTATTAACTTAACCCATAGATAAAATGAGCACATTTACAAAATGATGTTATGTATAGGATTATTCACTGCAGTGTTATTTGGCTATTGTGGCAACTCTTTTGCTAATATAAACAATCTAAATGTTTAGTAATAAAGTTCTGTTTAAGTAAGTTAGGGTCCAGGTTTTCCTAGGTACAATAAGGTATCTGAAACAATATCCAAAATATATTATGCAAAAAAATTAAGGCAGAGTCATATGCTACCATTTGTAAACAAAATAGGAAGGTGTGTGTAACTCATAAATATACACACATTTGCTGCATGCGCAAAGAATACTTCCAGAAATATATGCAAGAAACTGATAACACTGGTTACGTCCAGGGAAAGAAAATAACTTCATAGAGGGACAGGTATGGGTGGGAGATTATTTGTTGAAAAGTCTTTTGTGTCATTTGAGCTCTGAACCATTTAAATATAAATTTATATTGTAAATATGAATGTGAGGTCAACAGAGAAGTGTCAATCATTTCAGCAAGGAATGCCACTTAGAATGTCAAAGAGGCATTCAAAAAAAGTTAAAATTCAGCTGGGAGTGGTGGTGCATGCCTGTAATTCCAGCTACTCAGGAGGCTGAGGCTGGAGGATCACAAGTTTGAGGCCAGCCTAGGCAACTTAGTGAAACCCTGTCTCAAAACAAAATTTAAAAAAGGACTGGGATGCAACTCAGTGGTAGAGTACCCCTGGGTTCAATCCTCATGACCAAAAAACAAACAACAGCCCACAAAACTTTAAACTCATTTTAATTAAAAATAAAAATTATGCATATAATTTTTTGATCTGCATTTATGACTATTAAGATAGACTTCAAGAAGTGTAATTGAAAGATGAGAGTGGGACTATTTTTAAGGCTCTTGGGGGTACTGCTAAAATATTTTATGGAAAGATTATACCAATCCAATGCCTGTCAGAATTTTCTCATAATCTGACAGTTATGACAGATGCTGCTGATTGTCTGTGCAATGTCCACTCTTTTCTTTTCTTGCTAACAAAACCCTGATTTTGTTCAGAGTGGCAGTGTCTCCGCCTACATCTACTTGGCCTTCTCTGTACCCTGAAAGGACACAGCACAGATCTGGTCAAGGAGATGTAGGTGTAAGTTGCTGGGCAGGCTTTCAGGAAAGTTCTGTACCAGGAGGTAAGCTGAATTACAGTAAGTTTTTTGCCTTTTTAAAATTTTTAGGTTGGAATCAGGATCTATGCTACAGGTCCTAGCACTGAGCAACCAAAAGACACTGAGCACGAGGACAAAAGCCACCAGGGGAGGATGGGGAGGCAGAAAAAGTTTCCTGGTGACACCACGCAGCCACCATCCTAGCTCTGGGCTGTCTCTGCCTCTTTCTTCTTATTACCTAAGAAAAAGAAGACCTAAGTCATCGGTTTTCTGTTCTGAATTTTCATCCGTGTTCCTAACTGGTTCAACAAGAAGGATTCTGTATGTCTGGATGTGAAAAGTCATGCCCAGAGGAAGACCTGGAGAAGATAAGAAAGATGGACACGCAACGAAAACACAGCTTCGCCTTTAAAAATGAACGAAAGAACAATGAAAACACAGGTCAGGAAGATGATATGAAGATGATAAGGGGGTCTGAAGGTGTTTCCACTAATGACTTCAGTTGCTTCCGCTGTCCAGGTAGGATCAGGAAGCTACTTTAATACTTCAAAAGGAACTGTCCTGGCCACTAGAGAGCCAGGCAGTTGCAAGATCTCCTTGCTGCCAGTTCTTACCAGGCTCAGCTCTTGATTTTCATCCATCAATCTTACTCCAGTTTAAAGGTCATGCCTGGTTTGAAGGTCTGACTCCTTGGTCATTGAGAAAGGCAAAGAAATTGAGTGACTGTGCTGTAAACAAACAGATTTCAAAAATTCAGTCTCAGGCTCCGGTATCTTCAACGTCTCTAAAGATGGGAAAAAAAAAATGTTACACTGTATTGTTAAGAAAATGGGTGGAAAAAAAGATGAAGAAGAAGAAGAAGAAAGGAAAAGAAAACTGGCATGTTCAGTACAGATGCAATTTTCATCAGTAGTTTGTTGGATCCACACTGGGAGAAATGCCCATTCATAACTCTAAAGTCTAATGTTGGTCAAAAGACCAGAAACATTTTATCCTTGTGCTTGAAGAAGCAGAGAAAAAGTATATCTCTTGAAGCTGAAGCCCACACTTTGAAGTATTTTATGAATTCCACAGTTTTTAGCAATTTTAAGGAGCAGTCATGCCACCTGGTGGATTTCAGGGGTGAGAAGTTGCCCATACCCACTAAGACCAAGTTCCTCTAATTCTCCAGCACCACGCCTCTCCACAGTTTCCTCTGAACAGGCTCAACTGGTCCCAGTCCAACTCAGAGAAGTCCAAGCACACCCATGAGAGTTACTGCCTCCTGAAACACAGAGTATTTTCTTCCTTAATAACCAACTATCCACACAAACATCCCACAGAAAAAGGGGAACCAGCACCTTGCAACAGAGACAGGAAGAAATTCAGAGGGTGTTTGTTTCTTTCTTTTTCTTATTATTATTTCCGGGAGGCTAATATTCCATAATTATGTAAAAACTCCCTGAAAAAGGTAAAGATGAAGGTAATAAACTAAATGTGCACAACCAATTCTGATTCCTCTAAATCCTACTAAAATTGCAGTAGAGTGATTTTTTTTAAAGGCAAAAAAATGAGACACAGCTCAAGGACAGGGAAATAAGACAGCATACAGGAGGAGTGGTGACATTCTGAAACCTGGCAAACAGAATCTTATGCAGGCAGTGGGCATGAGAAGACAATCGATTCATGATTCTGCAAGATGCTCAGGGACTAGTAGCTTTGGGTGGCTCTGGAACGAGTCATGAAGGGAGACGGAGAGGGATAGAAGTTGTTTAAGCAGTTTTAGATTTGTAGATCCTTTACTTCATTCTGTTGGGAGAATATCCCTTAGGCATTCCAGCAAAAGCAGAGCCAGGGGGCCCCTGGGTTGGGGATACCAGGAGGGTAGATTCAGTGACTACCTGTAGTTGGCCCTTCATATCAGTGGGTTCTGCTTCTGTGGGTCTTACTGTTATGGTTTAGATATGTGTCCCCCAAAAGCTCACGTGTCAGACAATGCAGGTTTAGAGGTTTAGAAGTGAAACGTCTGGGTTATGAGAGCCTTAACCCAATCAGTGAATGAACCCCCCGATAGGGATTAACTGGGTGGTAACTGTAGGCAGGTAGGATATGGCTGGAGGAGGTGGGTCCCTGGGGGGATGTGCCTGTTAGGCATATATTTTGTCTTTGGTGAGTGGAGCTCTCTCTCTCTGCTTCCTGATGCCACGTCCTGAACTGTTTTCCTCCGCCACACTCTTCTGCCATGATATTCTGCCTCACCTTGCTATCTGTGGATCAAGACCTCTGAAACCGTGAGACCCCCAAACTTTTCCTCCTGTAAATTTTCTTCCCTAAAATTGTTCTTGACAAGTCTTTTGGTCATAGCAGAAAAACAAACAAACAAACAAACAAACAAACACAACAACAACAAAAACCCAAAACAACAACAACAACAACAAAGGACTAAAACACTTACCAGCTGTAGATAAAAAACATTCTACAAAAACTGCATCTGGGGGCTGGGATTGTGGCTCAGTGGTAGAGCGCTTGCCTCACATGCTTGAGGCACTGGGTTCGATCCTTAGCACCACATAAAAAAATAAAAAATAAAAAAATACCAAATAAAATAAAGATGTTGTAAAAAAAATTGCATCTGTCCTGAACTAACTCATCATTCTTTTCTTGCAATTCTCTAAACAGTAAGGTCTAACAATTATTTATATAACATTTACATTGTATTAGGTATTACAAGCAATCTAGAGATGGTTTAAAGTGCGTGGGAGGATGTGCCCAGGTTATATTCAAATACAGTGCCATTTGATATAAGAGATGCAGGAATGCGAGGGGAATGTCCAGGAATCAGCCCCCACAAATTCCCAGGGACAATTATACATACTGAATTCTTCATTCCTTGCTTCCTCTTCACTCTTGATTCTGAGTTACTGAGAGAACACTGAGTCTCTAAAGGAAAAACATCCCTGTTAAAATATAGAACAAATAATTAATAAACCGTTTGTGAGCCAGGTAAAGAAGCTGAGGAACAAAAAAGGGCCAGAATGTAAGGACACAGTGAACGGCCCATAAGTCACTTTGTAACTTTGCAGTTCCTTATAAATTTTCTGGAATGTAGCAAAACGGGAAGGAGACCTCAATAAAAACAGACCATGAACCTCATGAGACCAGGAGCTAATATTGAATTGAACCATGAACTTTTGGCCTGCTCACCCTATCCAACACCTGACTGCCAGAGACACTCATGTAGGGTGAAACCTGCATGCCAGACCAGACTCCCTAGTGGGTAAACAGCATCTTGCTCAATATTTCCCAGCCACGAGAAAGCCAGCTTCTTTGGCTCATACATATTCAACTAATTATGTACAGACTTCACCTTAAGCCTTGGCATATGCCTTGCTCCCAAGATTGTCTTCATTCTGCTCTGAGAGTATCCACTTTCATTTTCTGTAATAAACATCCTTTTTTTTTTGCTACTAAGAGCTGGTCTGGGGATATAGCTCAGTTGGTAGAGTGCTTGCCTTGCATGCATAAGGCCCTGGGCAACACACACACACACACACACACACACAAATTTCTTTCTGCAGTTGTCAAGCAACTAGAAAGTTTGAGTAGAGATCTCCCTTGGACCCCTGTACAATGACAGTTGTGTCAACAAAAATTCACTAGGAAAGAATTAAAAGGAGGCCTTATTTCAAAAAGTAGTTTGTAAACTGGGAATGTCACAGGAAGAAGGGTCCAAGGAGTTCCCAGAGAGAAGAAGGAACTTGTCTTGAGACCAGAGGGATTCTTGGCATGTGTGACAGAAAAGAATTTCAGCACATGGCAGTCAAAAGCATAGACAGAGGCTTATTTAAGAAAGTTGAACACATTCAAGGGAGAATGGGGACAATCTCAAGAGAGATAACAACGGGCTGGTGTGGGGTATTAAGATTGACAGAAGCTCATTGCTAGGAGCTGGACTAGAAGCGGAACTACACAATTTCATGCCAGTTTTCCCTGCACTTGAGCATTGCCTTCCTGTTCCAAGGGCATGTCACTCAGGAGTTACAATTGCTTATGGGTGCTTTTTGCATTTCAGTGGCTTATGGGCACTTCCTCTGAGATTCAGTATCTTTCCCTTTATTCCAAAAGTCCTACCTCAGGAAGACACAGACTTCTATACAAAAGAAAAGTGTACGTCAAAGGAACAAAGAGAGGGGCTTGCTTATTTAGAGAAAGTTCCCCACCCAGGTCCCACTCTGGTCCCACTATATAAATGAAGAACACAGCATGGGAGAAGCAGTTAGTACTGATTGGTTGGTTTCAGGTCACAGCCCCATTGATCACATCTAGGTGGCAAAATGGGAGGTCACAGAGGTGGTTTATCTTGGCAGTTGAAACAGGAACATGCCCAGGCAAAAGCCACAAAGTTAAGTTTGTGTTGCCTCTAGGAACAGAGTGTGTATGACCCCCAGTCAGCAAACAACTACCAGATTCCATTTTGAATTTGGGCCCAGTTTGCCACTTAGAACCTTTCTTAGAGATGCAGCTTTTCTTAAGGTCCAAAGTTCCAGAAACCTAGCAGCCCAGGTTTTACCTTCCAGTTACAGGAGTCTGGAAGAGTGTCCTCTTAGGAATGTCAACAGCCCAAGAGGAAAAAGCACAAAGACTGATAATGGGGATTCCCCAACAAAAGATCCATAAATATTATCCTTCAGTACAGAACCCAGTTAAAATCCCCACCCAACACTCAGAACTTACAGTTTCATTAAAAAAAAACTCTTTAGTATGGAATAGGTTGAGAAATGTGCAAAGATACCATCTCCTTATACCTTTCACCTAATAAACCTTTTAGTCTCTCACTCTCAAACATGAGACTGCCACAGATTGCCAGACATTAAAAGGATTTTAACATAAAAGACAGATGAGCAAATAAATAGAAAAAAACAATTTGAGGAAACTGAAACAGAAGGAAGTTCATAAAGAAGAAACACTGGCACTAATGTCCTCAGGTAAGAAGACAGTGCCTCCACAAAAGACGGGAACCTATTTTTCAAAGAGCAGAAACACAGAGAAACTTTGAAAGTAAAACCATGATAGCAAAATTTAAAAATTCAATAGGTGTTTGGGGAAAACAAGTTATGGAAATTTATCAGAAAGCACAGTCAGAAGCAAAGAGATGGAGAGAAAAAAAGGAAGGAGATTAGAAGGGTTCCCAAGAGAGAAAAAACATGGATTTTTGAGAATTATCAAGGAAACAATTCTAAATAATCTTCCAGAACTGAAATGTACAGGTTGCAAACTGAAAAAAAATTCCCAGTGGGAGGGGAGGGGAGGGGGCATGGGTTTAGAAATGATGGTGGAATGTGATGGACATCATTACCCTAAGTACATGTATGAAGACACGAATTGGTGTGAATATACTTTGTATTCAATCAGAGATATGAAAAATTGTGCTCTATATGTGCAATAAGAATTGTAATGCATTCTACTGTCATATATAAATAAAAAATTAATTTAAAAAATTCCCTAGAAGACAGCACAATGAAAAAGGAAAGAAAGAAAAAATGAACCACAATAAAGCGTATCATCCTAAAACTTCAGAATAGAGAAGAAAAAGTAACATTCTGCAATCTTCCAGAAGACTGAAAGTGCAGAAGAATAAAAATCTGATTTGGAATCAGAATGAATTTGAAATTCTCCACAGCGGCCCTGGAAATGAAAAGACTGTTGAAGAATGCCTCCCAGGTCCTAAGGGGAGAACGGCATCCAAGTCCGACTCCTATATCCAGCCAAACTAAAAATGGAATGTGAGGATAGAACAAAGGAGATTTTTCAGACCTGCAGAATCTCAGCACATTTCTTAAGTTCTGTGACTCAGAAAAATTTTTAAGTTTGTGCTTCCTTAAAATGAGGAAGTAAACTAAGAAAGAGAAAGGCATGGGACCGGAGACCCAGGAATCCAAGGAGAAACAAAGCAGATCCTTGAATGATGGTGAAGGACATCCTAGGAGGTCCGCAGTGCACCAGATATAGAAAAATATTCATCCAGATTGAAACATGGTGATTCACTGGATAAGCATTGCCACCATCAAAATGTTATGCCTTTCTTTTTCTTCTGCTTGTTGATGCTATTGGTCCAGACCACCACTGTGCATTACACAGCACAGGTTAGTGGTTAAAGACTGTGACTTAGGGAATCTCAGCTCTGCTATTTATAGCAGCGTGACCTTAGAAATAACATAGACCTTATGCTATGGAGATTCATCTATAACTTGGTGACAATAATAACTTCTGTCTTATACGGTTGTTGTGAGGATTAACTGAGTAAAAACGCAAGAAATGTAAAAGAAGAGTACCTGAAAAAAACAATCCACCTTGTTAGACATCAGAACAGCTCTTTGGGGACAGGAGAGATGGGCTTAGGTGGTAATGTGAAGGGAGCCCTAGGAAGGCTTCTAGTTCTAGAACACAATCTTTTATTTTTTCATTTGAGTGTTAATATTTTTAAAATTTAAAATTTAAATTTATTTATTTATTCTAATTAGGTATATATGACAACAGAATGCATTTTGATTCATTGTACACAGTTGCAGCACAACTTTTCATTTCTCTGGTTGTACACAATGTAGCATCGTACCATTTGTGCAGTCATACACATACCTAGGAAAATGATGTCCACCTCATGCCACCATCTTTCCTGCCCCCATTCCCCTCCCTTGAGTGTAATTTCAAAGTGTATTCAATGTGTGAAATTCATTGTGCTATATGCTTAAGATATTTGCAATTTTCATGCATGTATTATATTTCTTTAGAAAATTATGTTTTAAAAATGTATGCCTGAAAGTTACAGGGAGGTCAACTAGCATGAGACCACCGCGTCTGTCTTCCCTTTTGATTGGTGTGGCATCGTCATAGGTCACTCTGTGATCTGGTTGCCTAGGTAACCGAGACAATTGCCCGATCTTTAGGGTGCAAGCAATGCGACTGTGTTTTCATGCATGGGTGTGCCTTCCCACGTCCCCATGGGTGGAGTTATGCTCACCTGTTCCTTTGTAATGTTACCTCTTGCCCTGTTGGAGATAGAATGTTCCATGGAAATGCCTTTTGTGTGTCCCCTTCTCTTACACTGCCCTTGGGTGTGGCCTACCCAGGTGTCAGTCAACCTGGTGACAATAGACATTATGAAGCTAGACTCAGACCCTTGAAACCTGACCCCTTGGCTCATTTGAATGGTTTCTCCTCAATAAAAGGGGTCAGCACATGCTCATGCACTCTCTCTCTCTGGATCCTTAAGGTCAGAGGAGCTGTCACAGCACCCCAAAGAAAAAGGTATTTCTGTCTCTTGTGTGGTTATTTTCTGCAGACCAATTAGCCCAGTTCTGCTGGAGTAACCCTTGAGCCTTTTAGTTGTGAACATAAACCCGGCACAGGTGGGCAGAGGGGATGACATTCATAAGGCCCACAGGGCCACTGCTAAGTTGTCCCAGGATCACCCACCACACCCAAGAAGGGACAACACCCTTGGAAAGAAAAGGATGTGATTCCATTGGGAGGGCTTGAGTGTTGTAACTTTCTTCTTCTTGTTGTTTTTTTTAAAGAGAGAGAGAGAGAGAGAGAGAGAGAGAGAGAGAGAGAGAGAGAATTTTTAATATTTATTTTTCATTTTTCGGTGGACACAACATCTTTATTTCACTTCTATGGGGTGCTTAGGATCGAACCCAGCACCACACGCATGCCAGGCGAGCGGGTTACCGCTTGAGCCACATCCCCAGCCCCTGTACCTTTCTTCTTGATCCCCACAATTCTTCTTCTATACATTTTTGTGCATTTTCCCCAAGGGACAGAACCCTGGAGAAACGTGTTCTCTGCTGTGTGCTTAGATCACAGAGAATGCAGTGTTCTCCTGTTGTGTGTCAGGGAGATCTTCATCAATTTGTGGAAGCATTTCTGCATGGCTCTGTGTATTGGAATGTGTACCCTCTGCCAGGGGCTAGCAAACGTCTTGTGTCAGGGGACCTGGGAAACCTTCCAGACTCTGTTGCTCAGGCAGGAGTTCAATGCAGCATTTGAGATGAGGATGGCTCTGAGATAAAGAGATGATAGAGCTGTTAGACACGCTAGCCAGAAATAAAGGACTGGATGGGAGACAGATTCACTGAGCTACCAGTGCAGGGCCAGGTAGCAGTGCTCAGGCTGCTTCATAATGCAAATGCGGGGAGGAGAAAACAGAAATCAGTTTCAGGGAAGCTAAAGACGAAGGACAAGAGAAGGTGAGGCCAGCAAAGCGCTGGGACAGGAGGGTCCTCCATAAAGAGAGGTTTCTGCTACTTCTTGGGTGGTTGGGTTTAAATGCGGAAGAACTTGTCAACTCCATGTGTCATCAGCAATACACAGGACAGGAGTCCCCTTTGCTTTTCTTTCTTGATTGAACTTGAAGCTGTCAGAACAAACTTCTCTTATCTCTTTCTTCCCATCCAGCCCTTTCCTCTAACTAAATTTGGAACATCACTGAGTTCATCTCTGATTAAAGCCCCCGTGGCCACCACTCAGTTCTGCTCTTGGGCTGGGAATGCAGCCACTGACACTGGGAAAGGACAATGCATTGTTCTGTTCCAAATTAATGTTATTTGCAGAAACCAGCAGTAGGACACTGGGCCAGAGGCTGCAGTGTGCAGAACCCCTCTCCCTGCCACATGTCAACTCTTGAAGTCATTGTTCAGAGCACACACACCCTGTTTTCTCTTTACTTCTCTCCAATAGACAAATACAGTTGGTCCCCGACATAGGATGATTGAACTCAGGGACTTTCCCACTCGACCATGGTGGGAAGGAGCTGTGCATCCAGTAGCAGCAGGTGAGTGCTTCACTTTGGCCCTTTGGTCCTTTCCAGGGCTAGGGATATGCAGCAGGACACTCTCTGGAGATGGAGGGTGGTGCTGAGAGGCCCAGCTCCCAGCCAGCCTTGTGCCCCAGGGGAAACAGGAGGTGCCCTACAGTGTACTGCGTTTCCACTGTGTTTTGAACGGAGCTCTCGATACATGACATGAATTGGTCAACATTCTGTTATAAAATAAGCTTCCTGTAGATCCTCATGCCCGACTGTAGGCTAAGGCGGTGTTCTGGGGAGGTTGAGTAGGCTGGGCAGAGCTCTGACTTGGCAGGCTAGGTGGGTCGATGCCCTTGTACTGTCCCGGGAAGATCCAACCTGGCAAGTCACAACAGAGGTCTGGCACTCTGTGGTGTCACAGGTGTTGCCAGCACTACCCGCACCCACCCCCATCCCGGGCTCAACAGGCCATGAGTGTAGCCACAGGCCCACCAGGTGGTTCTGATGAGGCTCAAGGTATGGGGGTGAGGATGGCTACCTGGGTGGGTGGGGGAGCTGGGGAAGGCTTGGCATCCACAGCAGGTGGCATCCTAAGAATTCCTGCCCAGAGTCTCCACATACATCAGGGGATTAACTTTTATTCTAATTGCAAATTAAAAGAATTTGTGTATGTGTATACTTGTTCAGGAAAAACAGTTTGAGAATTTTCAGCCAACTTTCCGTGTGCACACTCTTTACCCCGAGAATGTCTTACCCAGGGTGCAAACCAAGAAATCCCTAGAGGGGAACAGAAGCATGTCATCATTTTTGTGAAAACACTATATTCATGTCCATATTTTCTTTTTAATCCTCATATTTGACAGGGTAATAGCTATATATTATATTTAATGAACACTCGCTAATTAGAAAGATTTAGTTTATTGAAAATTTCTTTTCAGAATATTCATTAACATCGCACATTTCAAAAATGCACAGTTATTTACTCCTGTAATACACAAGTAGATAATGTCACTGGACAATCAAAACATGGGACATCTTGTTCACATGTCTGAAAGGGGCATAATGAAGGTGAAGTCCAGAGCAGAGAAAGGCTGTCTGGAATTTCATGCAAGTGCAGCCCCAGACACGTGCTGATCTTGGCCCACTGGAGAAGACAGTCTTAGAATCCCACCTCTCCTCTGGGAAATGGACTAATGGTTTCCCAGCCTGTCCTGTGCTCAGATGAGACCCTGCCACCAAGCAGCCACGGCCCTCAGGCAAGTCACAGCCCTACCCCCAGCAAGGAACTGGCCACTAGGCAGAGGAGAGAACTTCCCAGATGAGCAAAATTCCCGACACTGCTCTATGAGGGAAGCTCTTCCCCAGCAGCGCCACTGGCAGAGCTGGCCCGTTTTCCAGACTGCCATGATACTTGTCACAGCACAGGTGAGAATCTGAAGAGAGGTGTTGCCTAAGTTCCTGTTTGGACCTGGCCTCTGTCGCTCCAAGGGTGCTGGGCCAAGGACACAGTCCCTATGCGCGCTAGTCTCCTCTGTAAGACAAGGATCACCACCAGGTGCCCCACAGGGTGATGGCGAGAATTCGGTGGCAGCAACCGCGGGATGCACAGTTGTGCCTGGAGAAACAGGAGTGGACAGAGGGCAGTCGAGGGTGACCTGGGCCCGGGCTGGGACGCAGAGTGCGACCACACTATTGCCTGGAGGTTGGGGGCGGCTCAGGGCGTGGACGGACTGGGTCCCAAGGCAACAGCCATGTGCCAGAAGCCTGCATATGGGTTATCACCCTGTGGGCTGAAGGCATTTGCATCTGTGTTGCCGCCTTGTTTCTCCCAGTGGTTTCTGTGGTTTGTTGGTTTGGTTTGGTTTTAAATCATCCCTGGGGGTTAGAAACAATTCTAGGGGAGTCTTGGGGTGCAGCGTGTGGGGTGGCATCTGAGCCAGGAGCTCTGGATGGGAGAAAGCGGACGCCTCCGGGTGGGCGCAGAGGAGCATCGAGGGGAGCCGGGGTGTGGCTGTGCGTGTGCCCACACATGGGCATCTACACTCCGCTGCTGGAGGAGGAAGCTGTCCAGGCCCAGGGAAGGCGGGCAGGACCTTGAGGTTGGGGGCCGAGTGGTGAGAGTGAATTTCACCTCACAGGCCATTCTTGTCCAGATGAACACTCGAGAAAACATTAGGACTGTCCCACAGCTCTGACAGGTGGGCCCTGCACCCTCTTGCCCATCACCAAGGTGGCAGCAGGCTTCAGAGAACGGGAATGGGGCAGGGTTTCTGGGGCTTTCGGCGACCCTGGGCTTGTCCATGTGGACTTTTCTTGTGGGTTTGGGATCATCTTTCTGCCACGTTACGGGATTCAGTAGAACCCGCCTTAGCGATCATGATGAAAACACACATTGGGAGGGCCAGGGGACCCGGGCCCAGCTCCAGGAAGCCAGCCACACGCGGGTCTGTCCTCTTGCCACTACCCTGAAGCACACTGGAACTCAGAGAAGCCAGGCTGGGGGGCTCTGCAGAGCAGCTGTCCCCAAGGAGGGGAACACGTCCTGTGGGGCGCACCTTCTGAGGGGACCGGGGCACCTGCCCAAGGGCCTCGGGCCCCAGGGCCTGGTGAAAGATCACTCTGCTCCCTCCTGCTCCTGGCCCTGGATGCATCCTCCTGGCCTGGAGAGCCACCTGGACATTGCTCAGGCACACCACCACCACCTTCTCTGCGCCAAGGGGAGGGCTCTGCCTCTCACCTCAGCGCCCCCCTCCCTCCCAGGCCTGGCACAAGGCAGAGCTGTCAAGTGGGGGAGGGGAAAAGCAGCCCTGGGCTGAGGGACAACAGAGCATCACAAAGTCATGGGACCACGGCCAGCCCCGCCGGCCCCGTTCTGCCCCTGGGTGCAGTGGGCACCCCCGTCACTGACGGGCACAGGCACCTTTGGAAGGTGACTTCAGGAGCAGTTACAGATAGATGTGAGCCCTGAGGCCGGGCGTCGGGGTCTGCTCCATCTCCGTCAGCTCAGCCCAAGGATGAGTCCTCACCCTACCACGCCCTGCTCTGTCCACCACTCGCAACCCGCCCCTGGGTGCCACCTCTCCCCCCCACGAGCATCACACCCAACTCCTCCCAAGGAAGGCACTGCCTCTCACCCACCACTGGCCTTTCCCTTCCGTCCCTAAGACACAGATTCTGGAACCTCTCTCTCATGCGCCCCTGCTAAGTCCTGGATGTTGGTGTCCCCCAGCGTCATCTAAAGAACCTATTTCCAAGGTGACGGCATTAAGATGTGGACCCTTTGGGAACGATTCAGTCATGAGGGTCAGGGGGACCAGGGCCCTCATAAGGAGGCCGGGCGGCCCCCTCAGCCTGTGGAACTCAACCAGGAGGGCCCTGCGTGAGATCTGTGCCCTCACCAGACAGTGAATATTCTCCCGCCCGATGGCGTTGGAGGACTGCCAGCCTCCGTGACTGGGAGCCATAAGTCTCTGTTGCTTATAAGCTACCCAGGCCGAGGGACTTTGCTATGGCAACCAAGGGCACCAGGATGGGCCCCACCCCTTCGCCTGACACCCCGTACCCTCAGGATCCAACATCTCAGAACATCTGCCCTTCCGAGCCATGCCACCGGACAGGGCCACCCAAAGGCCATGGAGCAACACACCTTCTCTGTATCGCTCATAGGCTCCCGGAGGTCCCAGCCTGGGAGCACAGCAAACACGACAAGAATCTATCACCAGATCAGAGAGAGGACCCCAGGAGGCTTCAGGGAGAGCATCAATCAGGGGACCAGGAGCACACCCCCTGCGGCCTCCTGCCCCACCCGGACAGGGGACAAGGCGGTGGAGGAGGCTCCAGGGAACCACTCCTATGAGGCGCACGTTGTCAGTGGCAAGAAGGAAGGGACCCGAGGAACCAGGTCCCAGAGCCCAGGACTCCAGACATCAGAGCTTCTCCTATGGACAAGAGGGATATTGACACTCTGAAGAACAAGCCAGTCACTGACTACCTCGGCGAGTCTCTAAACCCTGGGGCCTTTGTGGAGCTGGCGTGACGTCCCCAGGACCAGGCAGGGACCCCATCAACCAAGTCCCTCTGAGTACGCGGCTGCCTCTGCCCACCTCCTTGTAGGAGGGGGACAGGGCCACATTCTGCAGACTCAAGCACGTCCCCGGCTTGGACACTGTCACCAGCAAAGGAAGGTCAGAGCCAGAGCCATGAATGCCAAGACAGCTAGGCAGTCCCAGGACCAGCAGCTGTGTCACAGGCAACCATCTTCCGTGCTGCCCAAGAGTGTCCTGGCCCAGGACCCGCCAGCGGCGGTCGGTAGGCTCTGGGGACACAGGACCCCAGCATCTGCCTCAGGCTCCATCAAAGGGTGAAATAAAAACCAGAGGCATTGGATTTGGGGTCTTCATGCATGGAGAAGGGGGCAGTAGAGAACGAGCCAGGTTCCAATCAGACGCATGGGGCTGTGGGCAGAGACTCCCCCAACTCCCAGCAGTCAGAGCTGCCTCTGTGACCTTGGACAAGGGGACCAGGCTCCTATGGCCACCCCCTGTGTTCCCAGTTGGCTCTGAAAGATGCTTTCCACCACTATCCTGAAACCATCTTCCACCCCCGATCCACCTAGAGGTGTAGAAACTCTGGAAGCAGCATGCTCCCACAGGGCCACCTCCACAACCCTTGGGCTGGCTGGGCTCCCAGGGACCCTCTGCTTGTCCCCAGTCAGGCTCTCTGTGCCCACTGTTGCCCCCAGGAGCCACGTGATGTGCTGGCTGCAGCCAGGCGTCCTTCGGAGAACAGGTCAGGAGCTCCCAGGACTTTGTGCTCACACCTGGAAGGGCTTCACCTCTGCCCCCGAGGGCCTGCTGGGCTGCCCCGCCATGACCGGGCCATGGCCAGAGGCCCCATGGCCTTCCTCACTCGCCCATTTCTAAGCTCCTTCCCTGCACCTGCCCGGATGTCCCATTGCTGGAACATCTCGCTCTTGTCATGATACATTTCAAGAGGAACAGATTCAAAACACTCCATGACGCTGAGCAGCTTTCTGTGGAGAAGAAGAGAAAGAGTCCAACCAAAGGCACGGATGAGCCGGACTGTGCTGCTGTCCCTCCCGCTGGCACTCGGGCCGCCTGGTGTGGGGTGCAGGGGAACACGCAGGGCCCCCGCAGCGGGCACCTACAGCTAGCCTGCAGAGTAACAAGAGACAGAGCTTCTGGGTCTCACAGGATGTGGAGGGCGAGGGGGGCTGCGCTCCCAGAGCCAGGGGAAACCTCATCCACGGGGGAGGGACAGTGGCCAGCTTCCTCCTGCTGGGGGCAAAGCCCACCTGTGAGTTTCCCAGGGTCACCCTGGGCCTGCCCCCTCTTCTGGTGTCCCCTAGGAGAGAAGGGAACAGGAGTCCTAGGCTCTGTCGCATCTGGTGAGGAGCCGAAGAGCAGATCCCGGCCAGGTCCCCCCCTTTGCCACTGGGCTCCAGAGCAGGGCTCTGCCTCTCGGTGGCCCCTTTGGCGCGTTGCGACTTCCTCTCCCTCTCCCAAACTCAGAGGGGGCGCAGATGCCCAGCAACAGGAGGGGACAGGTGTGAACTCTGGCCAGGCACTGGGAACACCACAGACCACAGGTGGATGGTGGGACGCAGGGGGTCAAGCAGGATCCCTGACCTCCCCCCAGCATGCCCCAACATGAAGGGTCAGAGTAAAGGGAGGGCAGGATTGGCCTCAGCCGACCCATGAGGGCAGGAGCAATGACATTACACCTTGAAGGAGGAATCTCCACACAGCCCCAAGTGCAGGAAGGGTCCCCTCCCCCCACCACAGTGGGGACTCACTTCCAACCTAGCAGCACAGTGCACAGGCCTCCAAGGGGCACGTGTCCCTGCCAAACCCACATACAGAAGAGGGTTGGGAACAGGGACGAGTTTCCCGTGCCGCGTGGACAAGTGCCCAGGGACAGGGGGGCAGTGCTGGCTGGGCCGGGTCCAGGGCTCATCGGGCCAGATCCCAGGGACCGGCAGGGCGACAGGCATCTGCCACCCTATGGGGTGTACCTCTGCATGTGACAGCAAGGTCTCCCGCTGAGTGTGTGCCTGGAGGTGGGGAAGCTCCTGCTCAAGGACACTCCGTTTTGGGGGGGCAAATTGCACTTTTGTGGACCTCAAGGATTGCCAGCCTTTCCTGGCCAGAGTATCCTTTCAGTCAGAGGAACCACCGTGGAGAAATGGGGCCCCATGGGAGAGGGCTCCAGGGAAGGGAGAAGGTCCACCTCGTGCCATGCTGAGGTGAGGCCCTGCAGGGCGCAGGCTCCACCTGACCAGGCTGGTGCGCCTCTCCTCCTGGGCCCTAAACACAAAAGTGCCCGAGGGCATGTTCCCAGCCCAGTGGCTTCCCGCAGAGCCCCCTGTGCTCTCTCATATCCTTCTTTAGGAAACCCAGCAGGGTCGCGTCCTCAGTGCCAGCAGTTGTCTTCTGGGTTGAAGAGGTCTCTGGGACCTTTCCCTGCCAGGGTGCACCCCGGCTGGTCCCCTTCAGGGACGCACAGCTCAAGCCCCACAGGCAGGTCCTGCACCTGGAGGAAGGGGCAGTGCTTCTGCCTAGCGTGGCCTCTGCTCAGCCCACTGCGGTCACCTCAGCAAACAATCCACGCGGGCCTTCTTAGTCGTCCACGCCCGCGCCAGGTGCACGTCCACATCTCTGGTCAGGGCCATCATGGGGAGGAAGAGCGGCTGCTGGAAAAGAAGGGCCACAGTGAAGTGGAGCCCGCAGAGGAGGCCGGCATCCTGGCAGTCTCCCTGAGGGAAGCAGAAGAGGGGCCTCGGAGGCCTCCCGGTGCGCCCCTCCTGCCAACAAGAGAGGTCAGGCTCAGGGGCTCACCACGGTGGTTAATGCTGTCGTCTAGTTTCAGCCTTCTTCATTCTCTGGTGACTCTTTGAAGGTTCGAAAGATCTGTCTAATCTATCCATGTGGACAGACAGACAGACCGGCTGCCTGATAGCTATATTTGCATCATTTATCTTCATGCTCACATTTGGCCAGTGGGAGCCCCTTCAAAAGGGCTATGGCAGCCCATCGTGGTGCTGCACGCCTGTCATCCCAGCACCTCGGGAGGCTGAGGCAGGAGGATCACAGGTTCAAAGCCAGCCTTGGCCACTTAGTGCCAAGGTCCTCATCAAACTAACACGACCCGTCTCAGAATTTAAAGGGAAACACACACACACACACACACACATTCAATATATAGGGACTTGCACTGGGATCCCGGTTTCAGTCCCTGGTTTGAAAAATAAAAAGTCTATGGTGACCTCTGCACATGTCCCCACACTGTCTCTGAGCACTCTCCTACTTTCCTCCACACCAGATATTGCCACATTCTCCCTGCGCTTCTCTGATACAGCCCCATATTCTGTCATTTCTCAGTGGAACCCAGGTCCCCAGTGGAGATTGCTTGTGAAACCATGATCCACGCACAAAGCGTGCATCACGATCATTTCCCTGAAAACCATGGCTGAGTCACATAAAGGATCCCTCCCTTTTCCCCTGTAGCTTCAGACCACCTTTAGTGAGAACCTGAAGGCTCTGATGGACAAAGCTGCATGGAGACAGTGAGCCAAAAGGGCAAGGAAATAGGAGAGCGCCTCTGGGAAGTGCCAGCCAGTGGGTTTCAGACCTGACATCCCAACCAATCACAATGCTCCACAGAGGCTATTTCCAGAATGTCCTTGAGGGGGTCCCAAATCACTTAGTCGTCAAGGATGGGGTTCAATGTGGTTCTGTTTTCTTACAAATGAAAACCAACATTCCGGCTGAGGGACACATCAGCATTCTGAATAATGCCAGGGTCCTACTCTGTCACTGCAGTCCCCTGAGAGTTGTACAAGTGCAAGGTGCCCCAGGAAAACAGATTTTGGCAAATGCTCTCCAGCCCACCATGCTGCCGTGAAAGACGGGGAAGAAGAGCTCTTACTTGCTAAACGTCCCAGGCGCCTCTTGGTTGACTCTGCCCCACACGGGTGGCCTCCTCAAGAGCCCTGGGCCACTTTCTAGTTTCCCCTGGCGGAGGAGGACTCAGTGGAGTCCGTGCCTTTTTCCAAGTGGACGGAGGTGGCCTCTTTGGACACGTGCCTACAAGGCTGTCGCCACTTCTGCGGGCCGCAGAAAAGATGCCCCAACACCAGCCTGCCGCAAAAGTCATGCTGCGCAACGGGGGACCAGAAGGACGGCCTCCTGTCACCGGGAAATAAACGGAGGTTGAGAACCGAGAACGGACCGACGTAAGTCAGAAGTTACTAGGGCGATTCTCCGCAAGTGTCTGACGGTCTCCTGGGGGGCAACGGGAACCCGGGAAAGGAAGAGCCAGCCTCACCTGGTGGCTGCACGTCCGCATGTCATGCGAGGGCGGGACAAAATGTCAGGCAGCAACGAACTAGATGAGACGCTTCAGCGCTTCTACTCACTCTCCAGGAGCGCTCCCCAGGCCCCGGACCCGCAGCAGCTGCAGCTGGGCTTCTCTCGCCTGAAAGCGTCGCTGGAGACCAGAGACGCCAACCGCCGCGGGGAGGACGTGGCGCGCGGCTGCAGGAGGCGGTTGGTCAAGGAGAGGCGCGCGCCCTCTGCTGGCCGTTGGTGGCCGCGACGGGAACGGCTCCAGGTGAGAGGTGGTAGTGCTTTCTGGAAAGAATTCTAGCTACAGCTGTTGAGCAGCTGGGTCTGGGCTCCTTCGGGGTCCTTCATGCTGTCCACAGAGGAGAGGGAGAGTTCGGATAGTAGCAGTTCCTTTCATTCAGGAAATTTGCGTTTTAAGCCCTTCTGGGACAAGTCAGTAGCAGAGAGAAGGGGAATGTATGGAATAAGCGCGTACTTTCTGCCACCATTCCCGATGAACCTTGGGGTGATGGAGTCACAGAAGGGGATCTGGCTCGTGGTTTGCTGCACATTGCCTGGAAGCATGTCTAGAATTGAAGGCCTGCAAATAGCCATTTCTCGACAGAGATTTTTAAATATGTGTACTTAAACTTTTAAAATGAAAAGAAAAACCATCTATGTCCCTTGTTTCCATATGCTTTGTATCCCCGCCCATGCAATTTGACAACAGCAGATTGGGGACAGAGAACAGTGGTTCCTCCAGAAAGCGCGGGAGGCGTTGCGCACTGCTGTGCTCCCAGGCTGGGACCTCCGGGAGCCTATGAGCGATACAGAGAAGGTGTGTTGCTCCATGGCCTTTGGGTGGCCCTGTCCGGTGGCATGGCTCGGAAGGGCAGATGTTCTGAGATGTTGGATCCTGAGGGTACGGGGTGTCAGGCGAAGGGGTGGGGCCCATCCTGGTGCCCTTGGTTGCCATAGCAAAGTCCCTCGGCCTGGGTAGCTTATAAGCAACAGAGACTTATGGCTCCCAGTCACGGAGGCTGGCAGTCCTCCAACGCCATCGGGCGGGAGAATATTCACTGTCTGGTGAGGGCACAGATCTCACGCAGGGCCCTCCTGGTTGAGTTCCACAGGCTGAGGGGGCCGCCCGGCCTCCTTATGAGGGCCCTGGTCCCCCTGACCCTCATGACTGAATCGTTCCCAAAGGGTCCACATCTTAATGCCGTCACCTTGGAAATAGGTTCTTTAGATGACGCTGGGGGACACCAACATCCAGGACTTAGCAGGGGCGCATGAGAGAGAGGTTCCAGAATCTGTGTCTTAGGGACGGAAGGGAAAGGCCAGTGGTGGGTGAGAGGCAGTGCCTTCCTTGGGAGGAGTTGGGTGTGATGCTCGTGGGGGGGAGAGGTGGCAC
The DNA here is from genome assembly GCF_001458135.2 of Marmota marmota marmota. Lineage (NCBI taxonomy): Eukaryota > Metazoa > Chordata > Mammalia > Rodentia > Sciuridae > Marmota > Marmota marmota. The sequence continues at coordinate 1,341,477 of NW_026000101.1, forward strand.
CCAGGGGCGGGTTGCGAGTGGTGGACAGAGCAGGGCGTGGTAGGGTGAGGACTCATCCTTGGGCTGAGCTGACGGAGATGGAGCAGACCCCGACGCCCGGCCTCAGGGCTCACATCTATCTGTAACTGCTCCTGAAGTCACCTTCCAAAGGTGCCTGTGCCCGTCAGTGACGGGGGTGCCCACTGCACCCAGGGGCAGAACGGGGCCGGCGGGGCTGGCCGTGGTCCCATGACTTTGTGATGCTCTGTTGTCCCTCAGCCCAGGGCTGCTTTTCCCCTCCCCCACTTGACAGCTCTGCCTTGTGCCAGGCCTGGGAGNGTGACACCACAGAGTGCCAGACCTCTGTTGTGACTTGCCAGGTTGGATCTTCCCGGGACAGTACAAGGGCATCGACCCACCTAGCCTGCCAAGTCAGAGCTCTGCCCAGCCTACTCAACCTCCCCAGAACACCGCCTTAGCCTACAGTCGGGCATGAGGATCTACAGGAAGCTTATTTTATAACAGAATGTTGACCAATTCATGTCATGTATCGAGAGCTCCGTTCAAAACACAGTGGAAACGCAGTACACTGTAGGGCACCTCCTGTTTCCCCTGGGGCACAAGGCTGGCTGGGAGCTGGGCCTCTCAGCACCACCCTCCATCTCCAGAGAGTGTCCTGCTGCATATCCCTAGCCCTGGAAAGGACCAAAGGGCCAAAGTGAAGCACTCACCTGCTGCTACTGGATGCACAGCTCCTTCCCACCATGGTCGAGTGGGAAAGTCCCTGAGTTCAATCATCCTATGTCGGGGACCAACTGTATTTGTCTATTGGAGAGAAGTAAAGAGAAAACAGGGTGTGTGTGCTCTGAACAATGACTTCAAGAGTTGACATGTGGCAGGGAGAGGGGTTCTGCACACTGCAGCCTCTGGCCCAGTGTCCTACTGCTGGTTTCTGCAAATAACATTAATTTGGAACAGAACAATGCATTGTCCTTTCCCAGTGTCAGTGGCTGCATTCCCAGCCCAAGAGCAGAACTGAGTGGTGGCCACGGGGGCTTTAATCAGAGATGAACTCAGTGATGTTCCAAATTTAGTTAGAGGAAAGGGCTGGATGGGAAGAAAGAGATAAGAGAAGTTTGTTCTGACAGCTTCAAGTTCAATCAAGAAAGAAAAGCAAAGGGGACTCCTGTCCTGTGTATTGCTGATGACACATGGAGTTGACAAGTTCTTTCCGCATTTAAACCCAACCACCCAAGAAGTAGCAGAAACCTCTCTTTATGGAGGACCCTCCTGTCCCAGCGCTTTGCTGGCCTCACCTTCTCTTGTCCTTCGTCTTTAGCTTCCCTGAAACTGATTTCTGTTTTCTCCTCCCCGCATTTGCATTATGAAGCAGCCTGAGCACTGCTACCTGGCCCTGCACTGGTAGCTCAGTGAATCTGTCTCCCATCCAGTCCTTTATTTCTGGCTAGCGTGTCTAACAGCTCTATCATCTCTTTATCTCAGAGCCATCCTCATCTCAAATGCTGCATTGAACTCCTGCCTGAGCAACAGAGTCTGGAAGGTTTCCCAGGTCCCCTGACACAAGACGTTTGCTAGCCCCTGGCAGAGGGTACACATTCCAATACACAGAGCCATGCAGAAATGCTTCCACAAATTGATGAAGATCTCCCTGACACACAACAGGAGAACACTGCATTCTCTGTGATCTAAGCACACAGCAGAGAACACGTTTCTCCAGGGTTCTGTCCCTTGGGGAAAATGCACAAAAATGTATAGAAGAAGAATTGTGGGGATCAAGAAGAAAGGTACAACACACAGCCCTCCCAGTGGAATCATGCCCTTTTCTTTCCGGGGTTGTGGTCCCTTCATGGGTGTGGTGGGTGATCCTGGGACAACTTAGCAGTGACCCTGTGGGCCTTATGAAAATCCATTCTCTCTGCCCACCTGGTCATTTCTTTCTGGACTCCTGGAGGGGCCAGAGTTGGCTCAGGTGGCAGAAAAGGAGGAAATGAAGGTGTTCAAAGTGTCAGAAGGTCTGGCCAGGGGAACTCAGTGAGGAGAGTTCCTTCCTGCAGGTAATATAAAGGCATCTTGTTCTGAGGGAAATCAGTCCTTGGAAACGCAGGGTTCATGTCCCTATGAAAGAGAGAGAAACAGGGGCTTCCCCAGGGCCCTTGGAGGAGGCCATTGAGGGGTTTGGATCCTTTTGTGTGCTGATGGTTTGGGTGGATGGCTGATGGGCTGGGGCAGAGTTCATGGGCGGGTGGGGGGCCGTGCCCTTGGGTAGGACTGGGATGAGGCAGGCAGCATGCCCAGCTAATTTTCCCCATCAGATGGTGGTGGAGATCCTAGGAGAAGGCCTGATTCTTGTAGTTAGTCCATCCTCTGATCTGTCCTTGAAGCAGGGTGCCAGGCAGCTCAGGAACATCCAAAGTCACAGGAAAGTCTGGGCCCAGGGATCGTGGGCAACCAGAGAGTGGTGCGATGAGGGCCTGTGGAGTGCCCCATTAAAATCTCATCAACCTCATCAGCTCTCCCCCAGACTTCCAGAGCAGCCCAGGAGTCCCCACCAAGGATCTCCACTCCACATGGAAAACACCAGCCAAGTCAGGAGGCCAAGAGCTTCAGGTACAAGGGGCATAAGAGGTCTGTGTCTCCCTCCTAAGTACCTCAAAGACGATGGCCACCTTGAGGACAAGATGGGTGGACAACATCCCAGCCTGAAATAGAGAAACCACAGCCTGAGGCACCAGGGCAGGACCCCACTACAGATGAGGGAGGTTTCTGGGCTGGCTTTCAGGAGGCAGAGTGAGGGCCCAGGTCCTGAATGGCCCACACTGACACTGGGGAGATGTGCTTAAAACCCTAAAGGGCTGAGAGGGGGTATCCTGGGCCAGACAGCAGCTCCCACAAGCTCTGGAAGGGGCAGTGGGCTGGGTCTGGCGTGACGATGGGGGTCGTTGGTGAGGGCAGGAATGGATCGGGCTGGAGGGAGTGACCTTGGAAATGAAGCTCACAGTGCTGTGGCTCCCTCCTAGATTCTGCGCACACAACACTGCACCTCAGGGACAGGAGGACCCAGACCAGGTCGCCAGTAAGGACCACTGGCCTGGGCTTCTACCAGGGTATTCTGGCTCAGCCATCTATCCAGCTGTGGCCACAACCCTGTTGCCCCTGCCTCTCTTGTGACTTTCTAGAGTCTTCAACCACGTGGGCTCACTAGAGGCAGTCCTGGGCGAGCTGTGCTGTGGGGTTGTCTTTCTGGGCGTGGCCGCTGGTGGCACACAGCCCAGTGCTACAGAGTGCCTGGCAGCTGGTGCTTGGAGCGTCTGCACAGCCCTGGCCTGGAGGACACAGGTGCGCGTGTCTGCTGCTGGGTGACGTTAGGTGGCACACCCCAGTGAGCTGCCCTGCCTTTCCCAGGGTCTGGTCCCTCTGCTCCAGAGAAAACTGGGGCTCCACACCACACCCTCTCTCTGCTTGCACTGATGGCACACGGAGGTGAGGAGCTGCCTGGGGCAGAGCAGGAATCCCAGTATCCCAGCAGCAATTCCCCAAGAAGCAGTGCTTCATCATTTTCGTTGATGGGATTTTATGGTGTTTTATCTGAAAAATGAAACTCCTACTAGGAAAAAATGAAATAGGTATCGTATTTATTTATACTGGTGAAACACAGCTTGATGATAAACAGACTACCCCTGCTCCATGCTCTGCAATGGATGATAGGAGTTAGTTGGGTTTCCCATCTTGAAATAGAATGAACAAATTGTATTTGTGAGATTTTCAATGGGTTTTATTGCTGAAATTAAATCACTTTTCCTTTATTCATGAGGCACTACGTTCTCTGGGTGATAGAATACATTTCTTTTATATATTTAACCTGTGTAATTTTGACTTAGGTTTATTCATTAATTTTTGTATTCAATTATTATTTTATCCTATTGTTTTTTATAGTTTTTCAATGGTTTTTCTTTATTTTTAAATGTTAATTTACCTACACTAGATGTTTACATTTACCCATGTTATAATTTTACATTTCCATAAAATATTTACAAATGTATTTGCTTAGCTAGTACTCAAATTGATTCTTAGGCTATGTTTATCATGCCACCTAGCAATCATTACTCCATTCCACTGCAGTGCCAAAATATGGAACTTATAATAGAAGTACTTTGGATTAGACAAAGAGGAATGAAGGTAAGGGAGGGGGATGGGAACAGGAAAGACAGTGGAATGAATCGGACATAACTTTCCTATGTTCATATATGAATACACAACCAGAGAAGTTCTGTTATAGTTAAAGCTTCGTCCCGGGGTTTCATAAACTGACTTCCAGACCACTCACATATAATCGAATCAAGCCTTTATTGAAGCACATTGGTGGCGGTTGACCAGAACATAAAGCTGTTTCCCTGATCAGCTTCGAACAATTGCAAGAGAGCTCCTTATAAGCCTGAAAACCACAAAAGGGATGTTTGGGGTCCAGCCAATGCTAGCAAGCCAGGTTACAGAAGCAGGAGAGTGAAGTCAAGCGGCGGGAAGCCTAACCAATCACAGTTATCCCAGTCACCCCAGTTACAGAAACAGAGCCCCATTGCCCTAGTTATAGAAACAATGCCCCATTAAGTAGTTCCATGTTCTTAAAGGTTTCTATAGCAAAAGAAAAAGAACATCTTGCCCCAGTCATGACCCTTCTACTTGGCATGGTTGTTTTACAGGATGAATTCATAAAACAAAATGGAGTCAGGTTTGCTTCTACTATCACATTCCCCACTGGTTTTAGTAGGTTTGATGTCAATCTTGCACATCATTAGGCCTCATTTTCTTTTCCATCCTTCTGTGTCTAAGGGACCATCCTGGGCTCACAAGACCATAAGTCGAACCTCACCTACATTCTTGTGTATATGGTTTAGGAGGGTTTTTAAGAGGCAGGATCCTACAGTAATCCCAATCAGGTGAAGGACTAGGGGCCCAGCTATGGCTGAAATGATGGTAGTTAACCAAGGGGACCATGAGAATAGGTTTTGGAAGCAATTGTCTGAAGTTTAAATTTATATCTATTTGACAGCTGAGGGACTTAAAATTTTTAGAGCCTGTGATAAGAGTTGTAGGTCCCAAAGTAGTAGATCCAGCTATTTCCATACCAGCCAGGAGGGGAACTAAAATGGGGGCAGCCCATCTGTGTCAGTAAATCAGTGGGGCCTGGCCTTTTAATAAGTCCAGGTGTTCTTTTCCTTTTACTCCATCAAAATAGTAGATTACATAGTTCAGTTATTGACAGTTTGGAGATTTAGGCAAGGAGTTTGAAGTGGGACCTGGGAAGCACAATTTTTGGGAGTTGTTCCACTTATAAGTTGGGTTGTGGAAGCAAGTGTCTCTTTCTGGGAGATCACCCAGGGTGATCCTGGGAGTAGTTTCCCAAGTACATATTTCTGAATTAGACATACTGGCGAACATCTATACTGACTGTAATTTTTCCTCTAATGGTTAGGGACTTCCTACTTCTGTAAGGGAAAAGGGCGATGACCATTCTTGCTACTTCAAGCTGAGAGGGGGCAATGTGCAGTGGGCAAGCAGTTTGGAGTCCCTTTTTAGAAACTGAGTGGGTCAAGGAGTCCACGGTAAAAATCTGGTTCAGGAAGAACAGGATGTAAATTCACCTGGGGTGGGCACTTCTATGAGAGAAGCAAAAAGACATGAGTGCTTAAGTAAGATTAATGCAAAATAGCAGTTATAGCATCTGGAACCTGTCCATGAATATCATGAAAATGACAGAAATTAATAATTGTTTACCAGGAGGTAGAAGACCTGAGAAATTGTCCCCATAACAAGGCCTAACAAAACCTAATAAGGCACTTTTTTTAGGGAACATAAGTCTTTAACATTGTCAGAATTATCAGGAATGTAGACACAACATTTAGTTAAATTAGTTAATGTCATCTGATTTTTGTAAAAATACCTTTTTGGCATGACCTCTGTGTTCAGTAAAGATTTCTTTGTTATTTAGGGCTAGATAATTATATTAATAAACACTGATTATATCTACCTGTGTAGGAAGTTAGGAAGATCTGTAGGCCTTAAACTGACTAAAAACTTCTGGCAGTTTTTTATTGATAGTTATCAGGCATTTTTGCCTAAGAATTTCTCTTCTGTTGTCTCCAGTCTTACTCATTTTGAGAGGTGTGAACACAAGTGTACATTTTAAGTTACATTAAAATAACTTTTTTTTAATGCCCAGGAATGGCTGTGTTTTGTTTTTTAACTGTTTTTGCTAGGTATTAAGACCAAGCTAGTCAAACTGACCTTGTTTCTATCTATTGGTAAGAATCAGCTGAGTTTCCTTGGAGGACATTCTTGTGGAATTTGTGAGAAGCATTTTAGCTTTGTTAGTGTCATCTGCATTAGGATGGGTCAAGGTCTTGCTGACCATGTGGCTTCCGTTGGAAGCATTAAGCATGTCTCTCTTTTTCAATGACCCCCCTTTTTTGCAGCATGGACACTCATTGGCTTTCTGTTCTCTAGTGATCTCATTAGTCTCCCTTATCGGGAGGTTATATGGCCCCGAATTGCAAAGCTTTTTCCCCTGTCCTGGGTTCAGGCTGACTCAGAGGGCAAGAGCCAAATATTGGTTTCTTTAGCCCCTTTATTTTAACCTTAATATTTAAATTTGGCCTTAAACATCTAGCAAGTCAATTTAACAGTTTTAAAGTAAAAATGCTGGGCTTTAACTTTAATGTTTATAACTTTACAGTTAATTTTTTACATAACACAGTATCCTTATTTTATTTATTAATTTTAATGCTGAAGATTGAGCCCAGTGCCTCACATATGTAAGGCAAGCATTTTACTGCTGAGCCATAACTTTAGCCCCTCTACAATTAACGTAATCTTTTAAAATTATTATCTGTCTATGGAAGACAGCTTAATATCTCAAATTAATTTAGGTTGTGTGTTCATGAAGTATTACCTCTGTAAAACATTAACAGGCATCAGTTATTGTGAGTTGTGGAGAAGGCTGAAAAAATGTTAGCTCCGCTTGTTTACCTGAAGTCTGAACACTCAACCCCACTTAAGGCTGAACATTCAACCCCATTTAAAGTTGAACACTTGACTTTTACCTGTCTGGTGTAACGGAAACCCACATCTGACCCCTGCCAGGTGTGCCTGAAGGCAGCAGATGACACCCTTAGCATCTACTGTATGATCCAATCACTGTACAATAGCAAGGCAGCTTGAAAACCAGAGAGCCCATTAGATTTTGGCTATAACTCTCTCTTGCTAGGTCCTCCTCTCTTGCTCTCTCTTTCTTCTCTCACTTTCTCTCTCTCTCATTCTCCCTCTCACTTTTCTCTCTTTCCCTCTCTCTTACTCTTTATATTCTCTCTCTCTCTCTCTCTCTCGTGTTAATCAGACACTGTCACAGTAAAGGTCTCTTGGTTGCTCTGAGTGTCGTGGTCACTTATCTTTTAGTTATATTGAAAATACAAAGTGAAATTAACAATAGTAAAAACGTATTTAGCTTGTATATAATTTTGAACCTTGGCTGAGTTATACATTATATTTCCTATTTGAGATCACAGTAATCTTTCCAATAAAATTAATCTTTGGATATAACTTTAAATCAACTGAAATCTGCCTACTTTGAAGTTATTCTGACATGCTGTAAGGTGGGAGGCAGAGCCTTATCTCAGGTAAGGCAGGGCTCTTCACAATCTTAGGTAAAGTGTTTTAGTTCTAAAGCTGATCTTTGTTTCTCCTTTTAGATAACATTTTATAAAGATTACATATATTGTTTCCTGACTCTGTATGAATGTTAGTAGCACAATATGATATACATCTGAAACATTAATTAAGGAAAGGTTGAGATCCCTTAACATTTTTTTTTGGTGTGGAAAAGTGGCAAAATGTTTTATAATATTAACATTTAAATAGATTAGTCTCTCATTACTTTTTAAAATATCTTTAAATTTTTATATCCCAATGTAAAAGATAACATAAGATTTGGTTACAAAACATCAAATAATATAAATAAATCCCCAATAAAATCTATTATCCTTATAAGTTTAACATTACCATTACAGATAACTTTAGTTTGGAGAACACCAGCTTGATAAAAATGTTTGTTTAAATCTTTTACCTTAAAGACTTGTAAATCTGAAAGATATGAACACATTTAATATGTAAAGAAGAGTAATGTATCACAATTTTATTGATCTTTTTTTAGCTTTTAAAGAAAAATCTAGACTCTGTAATATAGGACAATACTTTAAAATAACAGTTGCTGCTTAACCACAGATATACAAACCTTAATTTTTCCAAGATTAGTTGCTCTAGGGAATAAAACTTAACAGACACAATGTAATTAATATTTTTAGAAGTTTTTGTCATTTTAACTAAATATATCAGTACATTAATATTTGTCTTTAGGAAACAACCTTGAATAGTTTAAACTATTTGTGTTACATATATAACCAACTTAGTTACATATAAACATTTTAATATTTGTATTTTATTTATAGACCTTTATATTACTGAATTAGACCCTTCTGTTGTTTACTTAGATGTATTATAATTATACTTTACTATTATAAAAACTTTTTGCCTGGAAACGTTTCTTATTAAATATATTTTTATATTTAGAATCCTTTAATAATTTTTAATCCATTGATCCTTCTTTTTGTTTGTACCCTGAGATAACCCTTATAAATTTTTGAATTTAGATAAATTAATCCACTTTAATAAGATGAAATATTTTGTTATTTACAGTACTTTAATTGAAATGCAGTTGAAATCTCTTGATTCCTTGTATGTAGAATTATACCTGTTGGGACTTTTAATTTATAGTAACCTTGTTTTTATGATAACACAAAATAATTTTAAAGTTCTTTTAATTTACCAATTTATGAAAACATCAACATTGTTTAAATATTTTACCTTAAGGAATTTAAGGAGTTAAGAGTATCTGATATTTTAACAAGTTAGCATTTTAACTTTGTAAACCAATTAGATGTCTCTAACAAACACATCTATGATTAATTTTATATACGTTTAGATGTAATTTACATATAATTTTTTAAAAACAAGTGAATTGAATAGTATTAGTAATCTTTTTTCCTGTTGAAAACTCCTAGAGACAATGGATATCAGACACTTTATAGATATTAGCATTTTAACAGCTATTTAACCATCTAGAAACAAAAATGTGCATTAGTAACTTTAAAGACATTTGTACTTTTATTTATTTTCCCAATTTAAATTGACCCTTTTAAATCATATTAACCAAAGTTATTTGGATCCATTTTTTAAAATTTTAATTTATGAGCTCATATGTCAATTTTTTTGTACCAGATATATGTAGACATGGCAATACATGTAGACGGACAGTACATTGGTGCACCCACACAAAGCAAACAGACAAACAAAAGCCTTATTGCTTATTTTTTTAAAAAACTTATTAGATTTCGAGTTAACATTTGTAAATTGGCCTTAGAATAAAGCAGAGTGTAATCAGAAAAACATATTAACCTAAGCATATTGGATCAAAATTATGAGTTTAATAAATATAGAATTTTAAGTCTTCTGACCTTTTTCCTGAGGTGGTCCTGTTCATGAAAGCTAAAAAGAGTTGAGGGAACATAGACAAACAAAGGGGGCTTATTTCTCCCTGGAGGAACTTCCCAAAGACGCAGCTTCATTGTTCTCCTTGGGAGAGTCCCCCGGGTTGGGGTCCCATTTTAAACTGTTTTTTCTGGTTTCTTGGATGGCGGCCACCAACTTTTAGCCTGACATTGAAAAATCTTTAGACCATTTTTTAATAGTTGGGAATTATTCATGCTTGCAAATACTGAGAGACAAAAGCCAAATATTTTTAGACAAAATCATGTTTTTTGTTATACAATTTAGGAATAATAATTTTATAAAACACTTTAGTTTTAATCTGTCCTCTACAGGAACTGACATGATCTACCCTGTTGGCCACCTGGCCCAGTTCCTAAGTGAAGGCAATCTCTAGAATGCCTTTTTCTTTTTACCTTTAGCTTTTACTTTTGACCATTCTTTTAGTCCTGTCGGCAGCACTTTACATTTTAATGCAAGCTGTAGTGAGCACAGTTAAAGCTGTTTTAACCATTTTTTTTTTTCCATTAGAAACACACTGAGGTAGAAATTAACACAGAACACAAAGGGAACAAACAAAAACAAACCAACAGACAAAGTCTTGAAAGTTGTTAAGAAAACAAGTTAAAGGGGTCCAGGTAGAGACCTCTGTAGCGCTTCCTGTCCATGATGTGGTGGAGGGAAGAAGTCCTGATGAAAGAGAGCGGTTATGAGAACCAGAAAAGGGCCCCGCACAACACACGGACAGACAAACAGGACAAACGGCCAAGGAACAGATACGGGACAAATGACAAAGAGCAAGAAGACGCTGGAGAAACAACAAACAGCAGAACAGACACAGGACAAGCAACAATCGCTGAAGTCATACAGGGAGATCTCTAATGGGGCAGAGACCACGTCTCGTCCTGCCCCCAGATAGAGACAGATGAGGTCACACAGGGAGCCCTCCAGGGAGACATTGACAATGTCTTGTCCTGTCCCAGGAAAGATGTAAGCGACTGCGTCCAATCTGACCTTTTCCCCAGAGGAGTTGACTCACCCGGTCTGACAGGCCAACAGGAGGCTTTTCAGAGCGTCCCAGGACAGATTGTGGTCCCCCCTGGAGTGAGGCTGAGGAACTTCTCTCAGGAGCTCCCCTCTACTCCGGGGCCGAGGTCCAAAGGCCCGTTGTTGGAGGCAAATTTGGCGTGAGGGTAGGGAAGAAATGGATCCCGGATGAGCCCCCAGATGTTATAGTTAAAGCTTCATCCCGGGGTTTCATAAACTGACTTCCAGACCACTCACGTATAATCAAATCAAGCCTTTATTGAAGCACACCGGTGGTGGCTGACCATAACATAAAGCTGTTCCCCTGATCATCCCCAAACAATTGCAAGAGCACTCCTTATAAGCCTGAAAACCACAAAAGGGATGTTCGGGGGTCCAGCCAATGCAAGCAAGTCGGGTTACAGAGGCGGAAGAGTGGGGTCAGGTGGAGGGAAGCTTAATCAATCACAGTTAGCCCAGTCACCCCAGTTACAGAAACAGAGCCTCATTACCCTAGTTACAGAAACAATATCCCATTAGGTAGTTTTGTGTTCTTAAAGGTTTCTATAGCAAAAGGAAAAAACATCTTGCCCCAGTCATGACCCTTCACCTTGGCATGGTTGTTTTACAGAATGGAGTCACAAAACAAGATGGAGTCACATTTGCTTCTACTATCACAGTTCCACATGGTGTACAACCAAAAAAATGGGAAGTTATACTCCATGTATATTTGATACATTAAAATACATTCTACTATCATGTATATCTAAAAGAATAAATAATTTAAAAAATTTTTAAAGAAATTCTTTTTGACAGTTACATTGAACCTTATATTTAATTTTCTGATTTTGTTGTATCTGCTCAGAATGTCCTCTCATCAGATGGCCCGGCTGGTGATATAAATTGGGTTCATAGGAGCTGGCTATATCAATAACTAAAAAAAATGGCAAAAAAAAAACCCAAAAAACACCCCACACAGCCCGTGAACATAAATTTCTAAGGCAGGACGGCTTGTTGACCTCAAGGGTCAGCTCCAGTGCTGGAAGGAGCAAGAGAGCAAGCACACCCGAAACCTATTTATCGGGGAAAAAACATTCGAGAAAGTTCCACCCAAATAAGGCAAGGGGGTTTTGAAGGGTGGAGTCTTCCTTGGTGGTGTCTTGTGGTCAGTAGACTGTCAGACATCTTGTAAAGCCACACCCATCTCAGGTGTTGTGTGGGATCAAAGGCAGGGCACATGTATGTCACACAGCCCAATCAGGCAGTAGGGTCAGGCCAGTCCCCTCATATGCTCAAATGTGCATAGCTTACAGAACATGGCTGGCTCAAGACAATGTCCTACTTGTTTTTCACTCCATTCTTGGTATTTTACTTCATTGCTTACCCTTAAGAATAGTATGGTCTGTTGAGAAACTGATGTGACTCCATTTTTGAAAATAAATAAATAACAGCAGCTTCTACCTCAAGGTCTGTCCTAAGGAAGGGGGCGTGACCCTTGTCCTTGGAATGACCCACAGAGCACTCCTAAGCACATACCCACCCTGCTGAGTTTTTTGTCTACAAATAACAGGAGAGGTCTGTGGCACCAGGTGTACCTGATTCAGGTAGGCTAGGTAGGACCCATCAACCCCCCCTAGCAACCTCCAATCAGCAGGAGACAGGGAAAATACCTGGGATGATGCCAGATGACCCCCCAGTAGTTTATGGTGGTTGATAACATGTTGGGAAACCATGTAGTTTAGCACGTACTCCCCTCATGGCCTAAACCAATCAGTTCAAACGAATCCCCCTCTTGTACTAACCAATCACCCCTACCCAACTTGTTCCCACCAGTGAATGTGCTAATCAATGTTAAGAGTTGTTGATTTTCCACGGTGTGTAATGATTTGCTGTGTGATGTTGTGATGCACAGAGTATCCCCCAAAACCTATAAAATCTCACTGAACAAAGGACTGGGACTCACTGCCTGGGACCGCTAAGTCGGAAACAGTTGTGAGTCAGGCTCGGGCTTGCTATGAAGACTCTTGTGTGATTGCATCGGATTCGGCTCCTGGAGTTCTATTGGGGTCCCACGAATCTGGCATTACACTATGAGGGTGAAATGGGAGGGTGTCATGAGCTGTGCGTGGGCTGTGTGTGGACTATTGGGCACAGGAGTCTAATGAGGAGATAAGTCTGGCCCTGTGAACTCCCTGTAGCACCCACTCAGGGATTGCTCACCTGATACAGGTGAACTTCCCCCTCAAGCTCTGCCTAAGATCCCGCAAGCACCTGGGATGAGGGTGACCTGCCAAGATGTCAAGCAACCTGCTGACCATAAGACATCACAAAGCAAGACTCCACCATTGAACCTTATCCCTGCCTTTGATGTACCCCCTTAAATAAACCACAGGAGCCATTTTGTCTTTGTCTAGTTCCAGAGCCCATGTGGACTAGATCTATCAGGGGCTTCACTTTTGTAAATATATTTCTGAGTGTTTGTATTTTATTATTTGTTAATTATTTGAGATAGTAAGATTTAGGGTGGCTTGAGTATTTGAGATATTAAGATTTAAGATGGCTATTTATGGTGGCTTTGATTCCTCTGGGCAGAAGAATCTTCCAATGAGATTCTGGCCATCTTCCCCTAAAAAGAAGGGCTGCAAATGGCAGGTGCCCCAGCCAGGAGAATACAGGTAGTGTTGTGCATGTTCTCCAAGGAAAATCAGTCTTTTGAAGAGAAAGGAGACCAGTGTTACCCAGGGAGGATGGAGAAAGAAGGGGCAGATTGAGACACAGGGTGTGGGAACCCAACCTCACACAGGTGACTGAGTTAACTCCCCTGCTGGGCGATGTGGCCTCAGGCACCCAGGCTGCTAGACTGCCCCGCTCTTCTAGGGTTTGAGTGACTGTGTCTTTGTGCCTGGGCGTGGCTTCCTACAGCCCCATGGGTGAAGCTATGCTCACCTGTTCCTTTGTAATATAATCCCTTGCCCTGTTTAGGGTAGAATATTCCATTGAAGAACCTTGTATGTGTCCTCTTCTCTTACTATGCCCTTGGGTGTGGCCTATAGATGTCAGTCAACCTGCTAACAGTGGACATCATGAAGCTGGACTCAGCCCCCTGAAACCCGACCCCTTGCCTCATTTGAATTAGCTTCTCCTCAATAAAAAGGGTCAGCGCGTGCTCGCTCTCTCTCTCTCTCTTCCGGCGGACTCTTAAGGACAGAGGAGCCGTCACAGCGACCCAAAAGAAAAAAAAAATATTTGTGTCTCTTGTGTGGTTATTTTGCACAGCCCAGTTAGCCCAGTTTACCTGGAGTGACCCCTGAGCCTTTTAGTTGCGAACAGAAACCCGGCAATGGAGTATGTGTTGCTATGAAGTCTAGGTTGGCTTCCAGATTTTTCTTTGTAAAGATTAGGGTTAGAAGGACCCGTGGTTCCTTCTATCTGAACCGTTATCTTAATTAATTCTGGTTCATGTCTGAGATATTAATTGAAATGTACTTTCTGGGCACATTTCCTAATTTGAAAGGCTATATTTAGGTGCTAGGAGGGTCGTAGCACCATGTATCTTTTATTTACAGCACTTGTCACAGTTATAAATCTACATTAGTTGTGCCCTTACCTTAATAATGCTCATCTCCTCCCCTGAATCCCTATCTCCACATAAGAATCATATTTTAATATTTTTATTATTATGTCCTCAATGTCTTTCTCCTAGGACATAGTGGATGTTCCAAAAATATTTGTTGATTGAGTAATGAGCTATTACATAAATGAATAAATTAATTAATTAATGAGAAAGCATTGATATATGGGATCACACAGTTCTCTCTCCTTTTTCTGGTAAATTCTAACAGTTTATAGGGCATTTCCTAGACACTATTGTAGGAAATTCCCCATGGCCAAGAGCCAACATTTAGGAGATGAATTTAGAAACTCAGGTACCTAGACCTGAATGTACAGTTGAGCCAACACCAAGGAGACAACAGAATTTTTAAAAAGGTTCTCAGGCTTCTTGGCTCAATGTCCCAGAAAGTTCTTTGATATTACAATTTTTTCAGTCTTCACTTGAAAATATCCTTACATAAACAAAAATTCACACGTAAACATATAACCCACATGCTAATTCTTACATCTTTCCAAAGTTGACTCAACTACAAGATTTTTCTCCTTTCCTATTTATCCTGAAGTAAGACATTGATTGACTCTGACCTGTTGAAAAGTGATTGGACCTCTTTGTCCCAGGTCACCATCCCATATTGCCAGGTTTCTGTTCTCACGACTAAAAGGCTCAGGGGTCACTCTAGTTAAACTGGGCTAACTGGGCTGCACGAAATAACCACACAAGAGACACAAATACCTTTTTCTTTGGGGTTGCTGTGACGGCTCCTCTGACCTTAAGGGTCCGCAGAAAGAGAGAGAGCGAGAGCACACGCTGACCCCTTTTATTGAGGAGAAGCTATTCAAATGAGGCAAGGGGTCAGGTTTCAGGGGCTGAGTCTATCTTTATGATGTCCACTGTCAGCAGGTTGACCGACACCTGGGTAGGCCACACCCAAGGGCACAGTAAGAGGAGGGGACACACACAAGGCACTTCCATGGAAGATTCTGTCCTAAACAGGGCAAGGGGTTATATTACAAAGGAACAGGTGAGCGTAGCTTCACCCATGGGGCTGTAGCAAGACACACCCATTTCTGTGACTGAGTGCCTCAGCACCCAGCTGGGGAGTGTAACTCAGTCACCCATAAGGTTGGCCTCCCACACCATATCCTATTCCTACCAACCTCCCCTTTTCTCCTCACTTACTCTTTTCCAATTTCTCCTTTCTTTGATTTTCTCTCTCCTTTTCAGTGCAGGAAGGTTGCTACCTTATCTCTTCTATGCTTTCCACCCAGCTCTTTTTCTGCAATCCCTTGGACCCACAAGGGCTGCCTGCAGATGAATGGTCAAGGCTAAAATCAAAGTAGCTTAGAAAATTGTTAAGGTTTAAAAGAGAATGTTGTTGATAAATATGCTGGAATTTGGATGTGTGGGGGAATCTTGAGGTTAAAGAGAAACTTGAATAAACTGGCTTGCCTCTCCTCCCTCTGATTTATCTGACAGAAGACAGGAAACAAACCTCTTTTTTGGGGGGAGATGGGGGTACCAGGGTTTGAACCCAGGGGCACTTGACCACTGAGTCACTTTCCCAGCCCTATTTTGCATTTTATTTAGAGACAGGGTCTCACTGAGTTGCTTAGCACCTCACCATTGCTGAGGCTGGCTTTGAACTGGAGATCCTCCGGTCTCAGCCACCCGAGCTGCCTGGCCAGAAAACTCTTTTAAAATGTAAGCTTTAGACTTGATCAGAGCTGTGATATCAGGAACAGTTAAAGTCTGAGGAGAAACAACTGCTCACATCCAGAAAGATGAGGATCATAGGATACTGTGTCAGGGATAGAGAGAAGGGGACTATATCCCAAGTAGGGGAAGAGGGATCTCAATCATATCAATCCTTTTTCATCCTTCAATTAGTTTTAGTTTTCTTTTACTGTATAACAACCTACAACCAACTTTACTAGATTAAAACAACACAAATTTATTATCTCATACTTTCCATAGATTGGAAGTCTGAGCACACCAAGGCTGGTGTGATAGTCAATTTTAAGTGTCAATGTATTGAGCTAGAGGATGTCCAGATAATTGGATGTGTCACAGGAGAGCAGGGAGCAAAGTCTCCAAACCTCCATTCTTGTGTTCCAATGAAAGAAAACTTAAAGTCAGACACTGAAAGTCCTGTAAGAGAAATTTATTATAAGTGAAGATAACGTGGAAGCGAGGTGAGATTGGGGTGACAGTAGAGCGAGGCTCAAGCAGAGAGCACTCTCAAGGGAGAGTGGCCGTCTCCAAGCAGAGAATGACAAAGGAAACTCTTGTCATCTTCAAATTTATTGCTGTTTTATGGTTGTTTTGAGAATTGGGGTCCTCCTTCAGCAACATGCACCAATCAGGAGTTCAACTCCTCTCTTGCCTCCTGCACTGGAGTTTTTGACCTTAGTTGGTCCTCTCTGGAACTGTCATGGTGGCCATCCTATTTCGGGGGGGGGGGGCTTCATCGACAAGTCAGTCCTATTCATGTGGATACTGGGGTCAGTGTGACGGGTCAGTTATGGGTCAGAGGTTACCATGATATGCCTGTGCCACTAAAGAATCCCCCTTCTGAGATAGTAGGAGACCCTTGGGTCATAATTCTAATTTTATTTTGAACTTTATAGGTCCTGTCAAAAGTTAATCCCATAAATCCTTCTTTCTTGATGTATTCCCCCAATCAGCTCCTTTTACTTTTGTTTATCCTGAAAGTTTGTGTACCTATGTTTTTCTACAGGTTATCTGCTACAAATTATTTACTCATCAGCCTTGACAGTAACTTAAAGACAACTTTAAGAGTAACTTAAAGTAAACCAATGACCTTGCTATGCATTCCATTGCCCGTTACTAACTACTACCTAATAGGTGCAATTATTTCTAGGTGTACCTGACAGTGTTTGGGGGAAGATATTGGCAATGTTATCCATTATCAGCATCAGTGGGCATCATTCAATCTATTGAGGGTCTGATGAGGGGGAAAAATGGCAAAGGAAGGGTGAACTCTCTCTTCTGGAGCTGGGACACTCATCTTCTACCTTCTGACACGGCAGCTCCCAGTTCTCAGGCCTCTGGACTCTGGGATTTATGCTAGACCTCTCCTGCCCTGGCCTTCAGACTGAATCACATCGCTGACCTTCATGATAGCATGAGCAAATTCCCATAATAAATCTCCTTCCACATCTATATGTACCTATATGTATCTATATTTCTCTGGAGAATGCTAGCTAATACAGATGGATTCTCTGCTCAGTGTCTTACAGAACTGAAATCAAGGTGTTCATTGGGTTGTATCCTAATCTAGAGGTTCTCCTAAGAAAAGATAGTATTCCAAGTTCCCTTAGATCATTGGCAGAAATCATTTTCTTGCAGTTGTAGAACTAAGGCCCTTGTGGCTTTTTTTAGCTGTAAACCAAAAACCACTCTCAGCAAACAGAGACTGGACCCAGGTCCTGGCCAAGTGTCCCTCCACAGGCCCTCTTCACCTTTGGAATCTGACTTCAGGAAAGGTACAGTCCCTTTTAAAGGTTCCTGATTAGGCCAGGCCCATTCAGGAAAATCACCATTTTATGAATTTAAAGTGGACTGACTTGGGGCCTGATTGTGGAATGATATTTCCTCAAATCACAGGTTTATCCCGCATCAAAGAGGGTATGTTGAAAGGATATCTCACCAGAAGGCAGAGACAATGGAGGCCATGCTGAATTCTGTTAACCACAATATTTAATTATATAACTTGCTTTGCTATATTCAAGGGGTGATGTCAGAAGTCTAGGAAAAAATCATTGTTGGGGTTGTTTTCAAATAAATGGGAAACATATAACTCTGATTTCTGGAACAACAACAACAACAACAACAACACATTAGAAAATGTTCAATAATATTAAGGAGACTAGGCAAAAATTGTCATGAGGGTAGGCAGTCTAGAGGAGTCTTTCTTATGAGCTCAGTGAAGAAGTCCTGAGAATTATATGCAAATAAAAGAGAAGTCAACAACAGGAGATGCAGCCTCCGCTGGGATAACTAGTGGTTTATTCATCAAAGGAAGTTGCAAAACAGGGTACACTTGACTAGGGTAAAAAGGTGATAACCTCGCCATCTCTCTGCCCTGCTGTAAATTCCAGCAAAGAAAGGAGGCTGGGTCTGGGTCTCTGATCCCTCTCCAGTATCTAGGGTGGCACGCGCTTCGAACGTACGTATTTGTTGGGTAAAAGCTCACCAAATAATTGTTCCATGAACGCAATGAACACACGAAACAGCGCACTGAGAAATTACTTCTGCTCCAATCGATCGCTTTTTCTGCTGAAATGTCTCCAACCAATCGCAGACTCTCACGAGATGGGTCTGTTCACTTAGCACGCTCCTCCACTTTTTTCGCCTTACAGGAAAAGATTTATCACGTCTCCAGGATTAACGTCCTCTCCCTATAAATCGATATTGTCAAATCGAGTTTTTCTCTCCCACCCCCCTCTGATTTCTTCTCTCTCTGCAGGGTACACGGCAGTTGGCTGCACAGACTTATTCGGAAAAGCAACTCTGAATTCTGTAAGCAGAAGTCCCTGCTAGGGGTGCGGTGCCATGCACCGGTTCCCACCCGCTAGCCTTGCGAAGCTTCAGGACCCATGCGTCACGGGCTCCCGCCCCCGCGTCCCCTGAGGGCGTCCCAGAAGCCCCCGCGCCCCCGCTGTACGGAGGGCTTCGGCCAAGATGGCCGCGCCCACGGGCGAAACGGGCGAAAGCTCACGGGCGCCGCCATCGCAGCCCGGGCCCACCGAGGCCGCGCTCCCGGTGGCCGCCATGTCGGCCTCTGGCTGCAGCCAGATCCGGACAAAGCCCGAGACGGAGGATCTGAAGAAGAGTGCGGGAAAGGCCCGAAAGGCCGGGCGTCCACTCGAGATGGCTGCGTCCGAGCCCAAGGCCAGCGGCGCGGTGAGAACGGCTATGGGCTGGGGGCGGTTTGGCTGTCAGAGATGGTCAGTGACTGGAGGGTTACTGTGGTCGGTGAAGTTAAGGTTTTGGGAATTGGAGTCGATGCTGAAGGGTCTTTCTGGAGGTGGGTGCTCGGAGGGATCCGGGTCGGTGATTGCTGTAGTTTTAGGAGATCAGCGTTTCCAGGCATCTGAGACGGCAGCGATGGGCAGGAGGCTGCGGCTGTCACTGACAGGTCCGGGTTTCCAAATCTGGGGCATCAGAAATGGGGCTTCGTAGAGTGTCAGAGATTGGGAAGGCCTGGGGGAGCCAGCGATTGTGGGTACCTGATAGTGGATGGCTAGAGACTAGATCATCCAAGAAGGGCAGTGTTAGGGTTGGGGACCGGGGTGATGGGGAGTACTATGAGGATCAGAGGTCCGGGCTTTGGGGGTCTGTGGTGGTCATGTTTGTGGAAGTCTAATTAGCATTATCTGTAAAAGGTGGTGATTAGTGTGATATTATGGGTAATGGAGGAACCAGGATGTCAGTGGGAGGACAGGGGTTGGTGGAATGTGGGGATGGTGGAGGGTTTGCATGCCATCTGGGAGAAGAGATGGCCAGTGATTAGGTGGTGGCATAACTGTGCTACCAGTGAGGAGGTGATTAGTAGGAATTAATGACTGAAGGTCCTCGACGATTCTGGGACTAGGATCCTGAAAGGGTCAGGAATGTGAGGAATTGCAGGGTTTAGTGATGGAAAATTCTGTAGGGGTCAGTGATTGGAGTTCTATGGAGGTTAATGATTGATTGTTTTGTGAGGAATGGTAATTGGGAACTTGTAGGGTTCCAGAAATAGGGGAAGATTGTGAATGTTAGTGACTGATGAGTGTTTGGGTATCAATGATTAGAAACAGACAGATTGTAAGGTAAACACCTATCTTATGCCAGGGAGAATGACATGTGGCCCAGAAGTAGGAGGAAAACTTGTGTAGGGTCAAAGAAACATAGAGAAAGCTTTTTCAATACAATGCAAGTAACCAATTATGTTGTATGCTCTTTGTGAATCCCAAAATATGACTACCGAGAATTTGACTCTGCCATGATGTAGCTCCATGGTTATTTTGACTAGAACTGTTTCAGGAAGAGCTGGTAATAAAATCCTGTTGGAGTGAGTTAAAAGAATCAGAGAAAATGAAGTGCAAACAGTAAGTTAAGACAATTTATGAGGGATTTTGCTGGTAAAAGAAGTAGAGAAATTAACGTTGGATGGAGCATGAAGTCAGGAGAGGGTTTTCTTTTTTGTGGTGGGGATAAACCTAGTGACACTTTGCCAGTGAGCTACATCCCCAGTCTTTTAAAATTTTGTTTTGTTTTGAAACAGGGTCTCCCTTAATTGCTGAAAGTTACACTGAGTTGCTGAGGCTGGCTTTGAACTTGCAATCCTCCTGTTTGGGATATAGACTTGTGCCACCTACCTCAATCAGAAAGAGAGGGTTTTCTTTGATAAATAGCATTAAGGCAACTTTGTATGTCAATGGAAATGATCCAGCAAAAAGAGAAAAAATAGTTGATACAAAAAAGAAAAGGTAATTGTAGGAGTGAGGTCCTTTGGAAGGCAGGTGGGAATGGGATCTAGAACCCAAATGGATCCAGAACAATGGAATGTGCCTTTAATCTCAGCAATTCATATGGCTGAGGCTGGAGGATTGCAAGTTCAAGGCCAGCCTCAGCAACTTAGTGAGACCCTGTTTCAAACAAAAATAAATAAACAAACAGACAGACAAAAATCAAAAACGACAGAAGGAGGGGGACTGGGTATGTAGCTCAGTGATAAAGGATTCCTGGGTTTCACCCCCAGTTTCAAAAAATAGGAAAAAGTAAAGAAAAAAGAAAGAAAGAAAGAAAAAACACAAGTGGAAAAACTGGCCTTAGTGAGAGAAGGAAAAAGACTTCTTCCATTTCCTCAGAAGGGAATGCACCTTACCTATGGATTTGGAAACAGGTTGGTAGAATTGGTGATTAAAGGGCAAGGTAGTTGTAGTCTGTTTGCATTTATTTTGTCTTTGAAGTATAAGGCAAATTTATCAGCTGATAATGGGAAAGAAGTGGATGTTGGAGATTTCAGGAAAGAGGTTTGCAGTAATATCCTGGAAGGAGGAAAGGGTAAATACTCCGATTGCTATGGTTTTGGATGTCCATTTGAGATATGTATTATAAATCTGAAGTGAGTCCAGTCAGTACAGTTGTTTGATTTTTTTTCTTGCAATGTTCAGCTGCAAGATTACAGGCAGATTGCAAGAGGAGAATTAGATTTAGCCAGGGTTGACACTTCAATAAGTGAGTGTGGTGGGGAGGGGCAAGGAAGTTAAGCTTTAAAGTTTTCAGTGGTGTATGTGTGGTGCTTGTTTATGGACTCTAAATAAGAATGAAAGTCGGTAAAGGCAATGTGGGGCAGAAGATTGTGAAAAAGGGGTTGGGACCCGTGAAGCAGAGGGTTCAGTGAGTTTGGAGAATGAAGTAGGAGTGCTAGGGCAAGTGGGCTGGCAGGAAATGATGGTCAGGGGTAGAATGTTTTAGGTAGAGATTTTGTAGGTGGCATAGTGATGGCAAGATATAAGGGGTGTATGTGGGGGGTGATGGGTATGTGATTGAGTTTATGCAAGAAAAGATTGTTGGCATCAGGAAAGAGAGAGGCTAGGCTGTTGAACGGCTCTTCTTCATGGATATGGAGGTAGTAGAATGAATGATGGCAGGAGCTCTGGCAAAGAGTAAGCTAGTGCTAAAGTTTTCAGTGAATGAGGCAGGATGACTTCAGAAGGGTTCACACAGCAGGCCTAAAACTGCTGTCCTTCGACAGACCTTCTTGTAAGGTTGACCTTAGGGTGGCATCTGGGAAATTAAATTTCATCAGGATTCCCAACAGTCCCAGAAATGATGGGAGAGGCTCCCTATGGCTAATGAATATAAATAATGTGGTTTATGCTGAACACTTGATTCCCTTCTGGAGTTTAGACTTTATGTTCATGCAAGCACAGGATCCCTGTATCGCCACCAATAAAAACCCTGGCCTCTGAGTCTCTTATGAGCTTCCCTGATAGAAAACATCCCACATGTGTTGCCAGAACTCAATTCTGGACGAATTAAACATGTTCCCTATGACTCCTATGGGAGAGGACTCTTGGATGCTTGTGCTTGGTTTCATCTTGAGTTCGTCTCATGCCAATTAACTGATTTTGTTTTGCAACCTTTCGCTGTAATAAATCATAGCTATGAATACATCTGTGTGCTGAGTTCTGTGAGTTTCTCCTACAGATCATCAAACTAAGAAAGATTAATGGGTTGAAGTCTAGTGACAATCTAAACAAGCTAGGGATTGTGAAGGTGGATGGAGGTAATTATTTACCTCATCTTTGGACCTTGAGGTACATAAGTCATGGGGGGGAGGAAACAACCTCCACTTGAGGCCACTGTAAGGAAGCAGGAGCCTAGGATACAGGTGGATTTTAGATAAAGCTAGTAGGTGATAACAATGGCTAAAGAGGTTGAGGTTGAGGGCAGAGTACTGACAGCAGTTAGGATTCTGTAATGGCTGCTGTTTGAGAGTCCTGGTGGTGTTAGTAATTGGGCTCAGTGATAGGCTGAGGGATTTGGAGACATGGGAGATAGAGATCCATGTTCCCTATGGGTATAAATGGTTGAGGAATCTATGGGAATATGTGATTGGGTTGTCTGGGGGCAAGCGATTGCGGGGATCTGCTGTGATTGCTGGGGTGGGTCATTTTGGAATCATTGGGTCATGATTAAAGAGAGCTGTCCTGGCTCAATGACTGGAAGGCCTGTGACCATCAAAGATGGGGAATATTAGAAGTCAATGAGTGGAGGTCTGTGGGGATAGAAATTAGTGACATATGGAGGTCTGATTGGTGGTCTGTCTGGTAAGGAGTTATCTTTAAATGTTGAATAAACTTGTTTGAATTTATATATTGTTGGTATTAAAATTCTCCAAAACTCATGTCATCTTCTGCTTCTATAAGATAAAAACATTAATGAGCTTTGATTTCTCCCCTACCTCTCACCCCACCCAGGTATACTCCTTCTTATTTTTCTTACATCATTACTTCTTGATTTTAAGGATATTTTCATAACAGTTGCACATAAACATTGCAAATTACTTAGATGTAATGAGACAATTTACTGGCTTTCTTATTTTTTTAAAGTTTGAATCTGGAAAGTCTCCCGTGTGTTGAAGACTTGATCCCCTATGTAGTGATGCACAGAGATGGGATTATGGAAGTGATTGGATCTTGAGGGCTCTAAGTACACTCCTAGTGGATTAATCCATTTGGTGGACTAATTCATTTGAATGGACTACTAGGAGGGGATGGAAACTGTAGTCAGGTGGGGCATGGTTGGAGTAAAGAGGTCATGGGGAACATGCCCTTGGGGACTATATCCTGGCCCTTGCCTCTCTCTCTGCTTCCCAGCTGCCTTGAGCTGAGCAGTCTTCTTCCACCACACCCTTCTGCCATGATGTTCTGCCTTGCTTCAGGCCCAAAATGATGGAGCTAGACTGATGCCTCTGAAAGCATGAGTCAAAAATAAACCTGTCTTCCTTCAAGTTGTTTGTATTGGATATTTTGGGCACAGGGATGAAAAACTAATACATCATTCATTGCTTTCCATGATGTAGTTTTTCCCAATATTGAAAATTTTGGAATTTTTACCCAGTTTTCTTTTAAAGATTTCTCTTTTGCCTCTTTCTCCCTTCCCTGTTCTCTCTCCCTTTGCTTCTCCCTCTCTTCATTTTTCTTTATTTCTCAATTGTGTAAGTAATGTAATTTCTGGATGCTTACATGCCTAAGATGTCTTATTTTTGCTTCCAAATATAAATTATTTTGCCTAGTAATAAATCAACAAGGGTCTTAATTCTATTCTTATGATTCAGGACTCTATATAAACTGTAGATATTTCCATAGCCATTTAGAAACCTGTTATAGAAGAAAAAATAAAGACTGAATTTTCTTTTCTTCCTTTCTTCCTTCCTTCTTTCCTTCCTTCCTTCCTTCCTTTCTTTCTTTTATTGTCTTTCTCTCTAATATTTGTATTTTTTGTCTTCTTAAAAGAACAAATTCAAAATAAAGATATTTCAGTATTTCTTAATTTGGTTTTTGTTTCTCAAAAAGAAATACAAAATCAGGCAAAGAATAGAAACACTGGGCTGGGGATGTGTCTCAAGTGGTAGCGTGCTCGCCTGGCATGCGTGAGGCACTGGGTTCGATCCTTAGCACCACATACAAATAAAGATGTTGTGTCCACCGAAAACTAGAAAATAAATATTAAAATTCTCTCTCGTTCTCTCTCTCTCTCTCTCTTAAAAAAAAAAAAAAGAATAGAAACATTATGTAACATGCCTGTTGTCAATAGTAAGTGGTCAAGGAAGGAACAAGTCCCCAAACATGGGTGACACTGAACTGAACAGGTATATGCTATTACAGGGATCGGTAACATTTAAAGATGTTACTATGGCTTTTACCCAGAAAGAATGGAAGCAACTTGAACCTGCTCAGAAGAACCTGTACAAAGATGTGATGCTGGAGAACTACAGCAACCTAGCTTCAATGGGTAAGGACAATTCCCTTGTAATTAAAAA
This sequence comes from Marmota marmota marmota, assembly GCF_001458135.2. Lineage (NCBI taxonomy): Eukaryota > Metazoa > Chordata > Mammalia > Rodentia > Sciuridae > Marmota > Marmota marmota. Next base: position 1,366,268 of record NW_026000101.1, read on the forward strand.
TGTGTTCACCATGATACATTCTTCCTGAAGCCCTTGATAAGTGTGGCCTTGATTTTTGTGGGTCAAAGAGTTTTAATCCCTTTTGGGTACCAGGCAGGACCACTGCCTTCAAAATGGAAGCTCTGCTTAATTACAGCACATGGACAAGCACATTGGGAAACTTCAGGAGCTGTGTATTCCTTCACCTTGAAAGGCCCTGAAGTGCAAACAATGAAGTTTGATTCCTGAGATGGCTCTTCTAACTCTCAATTTATACCTTTTCTCATAAGCAGGGTATCAAGCTCCCAAACCAGACATGATCTCTAAGTTGGAAAAAGGAGAAGAACCATGGTTGGGTAAGGGGAAGAAACCCAGTCAAAATCGTCTGAATAAAAAAGCAAGATCCAAGCAAGTAGGAACCAGTAGAAGTAAGTTCCTAGTTTCTTGGTGGTAACTTAGGAATTCTTCAAAGAAAAATTTACTCTTAAATTATTCTTAAATTATTCTAGACTATATTTTTCTTTTTTTAAAAAAAAAATTTATTTATTTTTTTTAGCTTAAGGTGGACACAATATCTTTATTTTATTTTTAGTTGTGCTGAGAATCGAACCCAGTGCCTCACACATACTAGGCGAGCGTGCTACTACTTGAGCCACATCCCCAGCTCCCTATTTTTTTCTTAAACAGGAAATAGCTGTAGAAAAATATCAGAGTCTATCAGAGGAAGAATAGTTCAAACGATGAAGATTTCCTAACCTTAGAGATTCTAATATCTCTTCCTTCTTCATGAACCTGTCCACCTGTGAGATCATGCAGAGATCACTGTAGGAGTGAGCCAGTGTTACTTATGGGAGTTTGTGCCACTTGTATTAGTCAGCTTAGACTAGGTTTTGCTTCATTTAGGAACAATCCCCAAATCCCTGTGGCCTACAATAGGAGATTTATTTTTTGCTCAAGCTGTATTACTGTTCTATATGATCTCCATTTGGGAAGCTGTGTTGAAAGAGCATTCTCTGGCAAATTCTGGTCTCTTGGCAGAAGGGAAAAATTGGAACCACATGATAGCTCTTAAATTACTGCTTGGAAGTGGTAGATTCACCCACTTTTTTCGGGGGTTTGGGGGGGTGGTACCAGGGATTGAACTCAGGAGTACTCTGAGCCACATCCCCAGGCTTACTTTTTTATTTATTTTGTTTAGAGACTGGGTCTCACTGAGTTGCTTAGCACCTTGCTGTTGCTGAGGCTGGCTTTGAACTTGCACCTTCCTGCCTCAGCTTCCTGAGCAGCTGGGATTACAGACATGTGCCACCCCACCTGGCGGCACACATTTTATTGGTTAGAGCAAGCCATTTGGCCACTCCTGAGTTCAACAGGATAGGAATGTTTAATCCTTCCACAGGGCTGGGTGCTACAGTTCAAATGGCCATGTATTGGGGAGGGGCTTAGAGGTGTAATCCTTCCATAGGTATCAGTAATACAGACTATCATACCATTCCAATTGTGGAAGAAAAAAGCTGAAACCCAGGGCCCTAAACCTTTGCTTCCAGCCCCTCAGATGCCTAACTGGTCCTTCGGTCCTTCCATATAACCCCTTTTCCTTATCTATGTGCTCCATTGCTCAGCTTTCAGAATACCCCTCTTAGCTTTTCTCCCAATCCCATTCCTATTTACCTTATCTAAAGCATTACTTTTTAAAAATCCACCTTCCTTATATCCTTTGTCTTTCTACCAGTATCCCCACCCCTTGCTCTAATTCCCCCATGTGTCAAATTCTCTCCTATGTATCCAGACATTCTTGGATCTGTCTTTTTTCTAAATCTGTTGGCATGATACTCCTACCCATACATGACTTTCTGTTTCCCTCCTTTCATTGTGAAATGTTCTAGATCTGTGGTCTATAGCATGTCATCCTGCCCATTTTCCCCTTAACCCTTGCAGTCAAATTCTAAGAATTCATTCCTCCCTAAGTTTCTGACTTTAAAGTCACCACTGCATGCCTTCCAGGATGGACTTGAATAGTATTGATTAGCCTGAAGTTCTTGCCCACCTAATCGCACCACCTGAATTAGATCTTATCCTCTCTCCTAAGTGCTGCTTTACCATTTACTCACCAGCTTCTCCTCCTTCTCACTTGCTAAAGTGTTCCTTAAGTTTTATCTTCTATCTGTTCTTTTTTTCTAGTATATGTCCATTAGAGGGATCATCTATTATGCAACTACAAGCTTTTTATCCCGTACTGGTGACTTCCATTTGTCTTTGTTTTACATTTCTATATGACTTGCTTATTTATTAGTCTTAGAGTGTCAGAAATTGAAAGCTTTGTCTTTCTTTATAAATTAGAGGTTTCTTTCACCTTTGCTGTTTTTATTAGGGTCTACTCTCATTTTAGGCCTGTCTCCCGTGGATTACTGTCCTTTCCTCAGTTCCTGTATGTTTGTTGTCAGTTCTCACTGACATCACACAAATTCGGTTCACATTATCTTCCTAAACTGGTCCAATTCTTGAGTAGATTTATTGAATCCATTTTTTTTTTTTTTTTTTACAATTCATCTTGAGGTTGCCACACACTAAAATACTCAATTATTTACGTCATTATAGTCCCCAAATTAGCAGAATGTCTACTATATCTTTTAAAGTTTCATCTGACCCTGATTTGTCTAAAACCCCCATGAATTTCCTGAGATGAGAGGAACCAGTCCTTCAAAGGACAAGTGGAGAGACCCCATGATTTTCTGACCTGTCCATTAGCTGTTCCAGCTTTGACTATTCTTTTATTGTTGACACTTGGTATTACTAACTAACTTGGTATAACTAGAAGGTAATCCTGAAAAATATATCTTTGTCATGCTACATTGACTATTTTCTTGGTTCAGGTTCTTATATAATAATTAAAGCTTCTTTTATGAAGAAATATTCTTTTCCCTCTAAATAATTTGTTGGGCCTAATGAGCTCCATACTAAGTTTATGAAGCAACAAATATTCTAGCTTAAAATTCATTTTTAATTGCTGTCTCAAATTTAGGAAAAGCTTCCAGTCTTAATCAAGTGCTTGACTAGATCCAACTGTCCCCTGATATGATGTGGTTATTATGCCAATTCTATAGTTCAGATTCTCCTCCTGTCCTATCACCATGGTGAATTTCTCTTTTAGTGCTTTCTATCTTTTTCTGGGGAACAGATGTCAATTGTGATTAGCACAAACACATCATTTAAGAGATTCTTATAATGTTACATGTCAAGGGGAAAGGTTTGAGTTTTGATCACTTTCTTCCCAGAAGGAAATTTGTCCCCATCTTCTCTATGCTCCTCAGGCACTGGGAGATACAGTCTTGTCATGCTACCTAGGAAGTCCTTTTATTTAGCCCGCAACCCGCGCAGGCTTCATGAAAGAAGGTTCGAGTTGTGAGAAACCACTAGGGAGTTTTAAATTAAAGAGACAAGACTCTAATTACCTTTAAACCAGCTCCAGAATGGCTCCTCCTAGCTCCAGCCTCAAGCCACCAATTGTGGTAGCGAGGTTTACTGAAGAGGCCAGCGAGAGAGAACACACCAGGGAGTGGACTTTTATTGGGGAACAAAAAATTCTGGGGAAAATCCCATCCAATGAAGATTAAGGAGGGCAGCATCCCAAGGTCAGGGGCGACGATTGGGTGTTCTGGGTATCGGCCACGGGGTAGTGGCCAGATATGCCTCTGCACGGACAAGCCCTCGGACCTGGAGAAGGGTGGGGAAAGCTCTGACACAGCTGTGCCTAAGCACCTCTCGCCCAGCCAGGGAGGTAACTCAAATCACGTTCGAGGATGGCCTCCCACACTTTTAAACTCTTTCTTCCAGGGTGCTGAATGTCTTTAAACTTTTCTAAATGAAAAAGCAGTTAGCAGCTCTGCTTCTCGAGTCTCCTTACTATAGTTATACCTCCAAAAGTTGATCTGCAGGAACTTAGTTTCTAAATGTTCTTCAGAGAAGACTAACATTTCCTGGCTATCTATTCAGATACAATAACTCTTTTCTGTTTGAATCCAGTTTTCATTTTTTCCCATGTAATGTCCATTTATCATGAAGATGGCTATTTACTTTCTCTCTTCTCTTTCTCAGATCATGGAGATTCATATCTCTGTGTGTGTCTCTCTCTCTGATTCTTTTTATTCTCATTTGTAAGCGTTTTCTATGTTTCCATGCATGTATCTGTAAAAGGCTGCCCCAAAATGATAGCCCCTGCTCCTAAGTTTATAGTTTTTTTTTTTCTTTTTTGGGGAAGTAAGGGTACTGGGGATAGAACTCAGGGGTACTCAATAACCGAGCCACATCCCTAGCCCTATTTTGTATTTTACTTAGAGACAGGGTCTCACTGAGTTGCTTAGCACCTTGCTGTTGCTGAGGCTGGCNATTTGCATTTCTCTGACTGCTAGAGATGGTGAGCATTTTTTCATGTACTTGTTGATTGATTGTATGTCCTCCTCTGAGAAGTGTCTGTTCAGGTCCTTGGCCCATTTGTTGATTGGGTTGTTTGTTCTCTTATTGTCTAATTTTTTGAGTTCTTTGTATACTCTGGATATTAGGGCTCTATCTGAAGTGTGAGGAGTAAAGATTTGTTCCCAGGATGTAGGCTCTCTATTTACCTCTCTTATTGTTTCTTTTGCTGAGAAAAAACTTTTTAGTTTGAGTAAGTCCCATTTGTTGATTCTAGTTATTAACTTTTGTGCTTTGGGTGTCCTATTAAGGAATTTGGAGCCCGACCCCACAGTATGTAGATCGTAGCCAACTTTTTCTTCTATCAGACGGCGTGTCTCTGATTTGATATCAAGCTCCTTGATCCATTTTGAATTAACTTTTGTGCATGGCGAGAGAAAGGGATTCAGTTTCATTTTGTTGCATATGGATTTCCAGTTTTCCCAGCACCATTTGTTGAAGATGCTATCCTTCCTCCATTGCGCAAGTTCATATTTTTAAGTAGCCAAAGTTGTTTCTAATCACTGTTATCATTTTTCTTTCCCTGATTTTACTACAGCATTCTCTCCTGCCCCCAAGTTTAAGAGAATAGGGGCATTTGATACTTATTTTATATTGGGATATTAGGGTTAAATAAAGATTTACATTAAAAAAAGATTTATATTTACTTTATAAACTTACAAAAAAACTTAAGCGAGAGTATAAAAATTCACGGGAATTCTTCATTGAATTTCATTGTAGAAGAAGAACAGTGTGATGATGACCAGCTGGAGAATAACCAGAAATCTCAAAACAAACCCATTAGGGAAGTTGCCTTTAAGAACAGAACTTCAAATAAGAAGAAAGGCAGTGAGTGTGGTTCATTGGGGAAAAAAATTAATGTGAGTACAAAACATGTTTCTTCAAAAAGGGGACTTTTTAAATCTGATTCACATGGGAAGAATTTGAAGCAGAATTTAGACTTACCTGGCCATAGAAAAAACTGTGCAAAAAAGAAACCTGATGTAGCTAAAGAACATAGGAAATCATTCAGTCATAGCTTATCTGATAAGAAAGACACAAATCAAGCTGGAAAGAAATGTGAGAAATTATCCAAACAGAGTTCACCTGACAAGCATGACAAAACTCAGACTAGGAAGAAATGTGAGAAACGATGCCATCATAGCTCACCCCATGCTAAGCAAGGCAAGATTCAGTCTGGAGAGGAACATGAGAAATCATTGAGCCCTAGTTCATCCAATAAACCTGATAAAACTCAAGCTGGTTTGAAACCCTATGAATGTAACCAGTGTGGGAAGGTTCTCAGTCATAAACAAGGACTCGTTGACCATCAGAGAATTCACACTGGGGAGAAGCCCTATGAATGTAATGAATGTGGCATAGCCTTTAGCCAGAAGTCCCACCTTGTTGTACATCAGAGGACTCACACAGGGGAGAAACCATATGAATGTGTTCAGTGTGGCAAAGCCCATGGTCATAAACATGCCCTGACTGACCATCTAAGAATTCATACTGGGGAAAAGCCCTATGAATGTACTGAGTGTGGGAAAACCTTCAGACACAGCTCAAACCTTATTCAACATGTAAGATCTCATACAGGTGAGAAGCCTTATGAATGTAAGGAATGTGGAAAATCCTTTAGGTATAACTCATCTCTCACTGAACATGTGAGAACTCATACAGGTGAAATACCATATGAATGTAATGAATGTGGCAAAGCTTTTAAATATAGCTCATCTCTGACTAAACATATGCGAATTCATACAGGTGAAAAACCCTTTGAATGTAATGAATGTGGAAAGACTTTCAGCAAGAAGTCACACCTCATTATACATCAAAGAACTCATACGAAGGAGAAACCTTATAAATGTGATGAATGTGGGAAAGCCTTTGGACATAGCTCATCTCTTACTTACCATATGAGAACGCATACTGGTGAAAGTCCTTTTGAATGTAAGCAATGTGGGAAGGCCTTTAAACAAGTTGAAGGTCTTACTCAACACCAGAGAGTTCATACTGGGGAAAAACCCTTTGAATGTAATGAATGTGGGAAAGCCTTTAGCCAGAAGGCACACCTCATTGTACATCAGAGAACTCACACTGGGGAGAAACCCTATGAGTGTAACGAATGTGGGAAAGCCTTTAATGCAAAGTCACAACTTGTTATACATCAGAGATCCCATACAGGAGAGAAACCCTACAAATGTAATGAATGTGGGAAATCTTTCAAACAGAATATGTCCCTTACCAAACACATGAAAACTCATTCTGAGGAAAACTCTCATGAGTGAAATGAGTGTGGGAAATCTGCTAACTGAACTGAAGATTTTTTTTTAACCTTAGAAATACTCTGAACTTGAAGTATGTTTAAAAACAAAAAGACCCTTGACAAGAACATCTTGTTATCCAGGAGAGGATTTGAACATAGAACTTCAAATAGAAGCAATGGATGGAATAAGATACCAAATCTTTTAGAGAAAATATAATTTTAAAATATTCAGTTATTATAAATGATTTACATGTGTAGATTGAAATATGAAGCTTTAAAAAATAGGAGTAAGTTGAATAATCAGAGCAATGAAGAAACAAGTTGTATATATTTGACAATTATTGAGTTGCTTGGGTGTTGTGTATATAAGTCCACATATTAGAATTCAATTTGCATATCTGCTCATTGCCTTGTGTAAAGGAGTGTGGCCATTTATATAAACATCCTCTTTGATATTATCATCCAGCTCTTTCATAATGTCTATACAAGCTTTTACATTAAAAGAAGCCTTTATAAAAAGCTTGTTATTCATCTAAGTATTGTTAACAGAAATGTTTTCAAAGCAAGGAAAAAACAGGTGAGGATACAAATATGCTGATCGGGAATGATGCTCAATATATATTAAGTCAATTTTAAAAAAGAGATTGCTAAACCATGTATATAGTATCTTCCCACTCATGTACAAAAGATTATGTGTGTTTACCTGTCTCCCTCTCTGTGTATGTTTTTGTGTGTGTATACAAGTACTATAAATGTATGTCAATAGATTTTGTTTAAAATTTTCAGAAGAAACTTAATAGTGGTTGTGACTAGGCACAGAAATATAGGACTGAGGGCTAGAATGAGAGTAAGATCTCATGTTTAGTATATTGTTTGAATTTTTTTTATCATGTTTATGCCTTGTTTTCATAATTAAAATACTTTTAATATGCATAAATCAGCACTATTTTAGAATATCATCAAACCTATTCCACAATGTTGCTGACAAGTTAAAATTTTCTATGCTTATTCATGAATAATGCTGAATAAGAGGTATTTTATATTGAATTCACAAAGATTTCCCTATCAAATACAAGTTCTTTCATAACTTAATAATTACAACTGTAACAGCACTGTGTCTCTTCTATTTTCTATTAAAGACCGAAGGTGAACTATGGTTGCAGATGAATGAGTGTTTTTTAAACAATTTATCCCACATTTAAAGTATTTCTACATAAACACCACAGGCATCCATTTAAAATATATTGCACTAAATACCACTACATCCTGTTCTTACCCAATAGCAGAAATTGTTAATGGATCACTGTACTCTTTCTGAGTGAGCTGAAAGTCAGCATCATAATCATTCTTAAGCATGAATTCCAGGGGGTGTTATGAATCAGTTTGAATCTGCACAGGAGACCTATATGCCATTGCATACCTAGATTTTTTTTTTACCCTTGAATCATAGATAAAAAATTTAGGGCTGGTGTTGTGGCTCAGTGGTAGAGCACTTGCCTAGCATGAGCGAGGCATTGGGTTCAATCCCTAGCACCACATTAAAAAAAAGAAATAAATAAAATAAAGTTATTTTGTCTATCTACAATGAAAAATATTTTTAAAAATTTACCTGAATTGTTTTAAATTTTAAGTTGTTATGTTAAAAACAAAGATGTGACACAAAATTGTCTTATAAATTATTAAATCATTTGTAAATTATTATACTAATTTTTAATACAATATTAACTATAGTATTGTCAAATATAATAATATTTGATATATGTGTTCTTTTTATTTTTCATAGTGCATGTGTTACATCTTGTTTGCAAACATAGAGGTCAGTAATTAGGACTTGTCCTGTTCAATTTTGTTGAATCATAAATATTTCACCTACATAGTAATCTAGCATAATGAGGAGCACTGAACAAATATGTGATTAAACATCATCTGCGAATATTTCCATTCAAGATCCTGCTTTCCTGACTTCATTTCAGAGAATTATAAAATCTATTGAGAATAGAATGTGTGTAGGTGTGTGTGTGTGTTCACACTTGTGTTGAAAGATTAACGCGTGGGTCTTAGCTCTCATTTCCAAGTAACTAATTTCAGGGGAAGGAAACACAATACAAAAGCCATTCTCACCAGTAATTTATCAAGTGGAAGTCTGGCCCTGTGCACAGAACGAGTTGTCACTATCCAGATCTGTAGAACACTCTTTAGGATGAAACGGTTGTAGGTTATGGCTATGTTGAATTTCCACACCTATTGGAGAACCCATAAGTGTCATGCCTGGAACAGTCAGAAGTACAAGTATGCCTTAACTGTAGAAATGAATGCTTGAAACACATTTTTGTAGTGAAAAATAAATTTTGGATCAATAAATGAGGAAATGATGTCAGAAAATAATTGAAGGTAAACAGTAGGAAAAAAGAAAAAGATGAATCTAAATCAATAATGCACAAACTTTAATGTATATCTAAATTGCCTGGAGGACTGTTAAAAGTAGATTTAAGTAATATAAATTCTTGGGCCCCCACCACAGATTTATTGATTCACAATTTGCATGTTTAATAAGTTCCTAGAGGATGCAGATTCTGCTAGTTGGGGAACCCACTTTGGAGAACTACTGGTCTAAATCATTAAGTACATTTCTTAAAAACTATTTTAAAACAGTTTGATTGTTATGGTTTGGATGTGAGGTGTTCCCCCAAAGCTCATGTGTGAGACAATGCAAGAAGGTTCAGAGGAGAAATGATTGGGTTATAAGAGTCTTAACTCAATCAGTGAATTAATCCCCTGATAAGGATTAATTGAAGTGGTAGGGTGTGGCTGGAGGAGGTGGGAATTGAGTGTGGCTTTTGAGTATATATCATAACTGGCCAGTGGAGAGACACTCTCTCTCTCTCTCTCTCTCTCTCTCTCTCTCTCTCCATCTCTCTCTCTCCTTCCTGATTACATGTAAGCTGTTTCCCTCTGCTACACTCTTCTGCCATGATGTTCGGGCTCACCATGAGCCCTGAGAAATAGAGCCTGCTGTCTATGGATTGAGACGTCTAAAACCACGAGCCCCCAAATAAACTTTTCCTCATCTACAATTGTTCCAGTCTTGTCCTTCAAGTCACAATGAAATAGCTGACTAAAACTGATATATTCCTTAATTAAAAAAAAAATGAAAGGTCTTATCTACAGAATAAATTACAGTTTTGAAATATTTATTTTGATTCAGAAGCCAACAAAGCAAGAAAAACAAACACCAGCAAACACACACACACACACACACACACACACACACACACACACCCCTATCCTCATAGACCTTAATTCAAGAGAGGGAGATAAAGAAATAATTAAAATATAAAGTATGGCAGATCATTATATGGCAAAAAAAATAAATCAGGGATGAATTATAAATACAATGATGGGAGGAGGAAGAAAGCTCACTTAGATGGTGACAAAAGCAAAGAGTTGGATAGGGTGAGATAGCAAGTCAGGTATATATACAACGAAAGGTTATTATGGCATAGATCTTTTAGAATCTTAGGGTGTTGGAAGGTAAAGATGCTGAATTCCTTTGTCATAAATAGGAAAATTTTGAATAATAAACCATGATTTTAAGAATAATTAAGTTTGCATCAGGGAGAAAACAATTTCATATACTGGTTTTGGTAGTCAAGTTTGTATAACCTAGTAAATTAAATCTGAATGTATACACAAAACCTTTAAATGTCTGGTAATCCTACTTCTTTGAATCTCTTCTGCAATATGCAGTCAGGGTATTCTGTAATATTTTATCAAAGAACAGAGAAATTGCATATAACTTACATTTCTAGTTAATCGATTAAATAAAATATGAACCAAGAATGGTGGCACATCCTTGTAATCCCAGCAACTCAGGAAGCTGAGCCAGGGAGCATCACAAGTTCTAGGACAGGCTTGGCAACTTAGCAAGAACCTGTCTCAAAATAAAAAATAAAAAAGACTGGGGATGAAGCTCCATGGTAAAGCACCCTAGGTTCAATCCCAGAATAAATGAATGAATAAAAAAATAAAATATGAAACCATAAATAAAGGAAATAACATTACATTAAAAGTTATGATTTTAAATTGTATTTAAGAAGATGCAAATGATCCTGTGATTTTTTTACCTGAGGAATATGTTTTACTGATACATCTCCAAGTTATCAAGTGAATTACCTAACATTGAAGAAAGCAAATGTTTTACACTCATTCCTCCTTCCAGAAAAAATTTGCTTACATTTTATTGACCAGAAATGAATCACTTGATGACCTTTAATTTCAAAAAAGTCTTGAGGAAATGGAATCTTAACCTTTAATATTAAAGGAAAGAAAGACAAGGACATCTGAAAATGAGTGTTAAGCAAAACTGAAAATATGAAATAATTACCACGTTAAAAAACAGATTACAAAATGATAGGTACATTAAGATCACAATTTATATATAATGCTTATATATGCTTACATACGTTATATATATGTTGGAAAATGCATAATGTCACCTTCATTGCAGAGACAGTGGTCCTTTCCAGGTTGTGGGTGAAGAGTAGTTTTATGTTTTTCTAAATAGTTTTTACATCTCCATGAGTTAATTTTACTGGTATGGCTCTGCACTGGCTTGTGGCATGATCCAGATGACATCCACCAGTTGGGTCATTTTGTCTACTTGATTGTTCAATGCCTCTTCCCTAGCAGATGTTCTCTGGTGGGTATTAGCACAAAAAAAGGCTTTACACAAGTCCATCCACTTTCACATCCATATACAGATCTCCGTGTTTTTGCTCTTTTATTCTTTTTCTTCCCAAGCCCTTGACCAGAGGTACAGGTCATTTGCAGTGGCACATGAGACTACTGTGTATCTTTTCCAAGTCTGGGCCACTTCTCATTCCACGTAAGGTGGATATTCATGTTTATCACCTGAAGCTTTAGGCACTAGGAGGGTTCCCCTCACCACTGTCTGTCAGAGCCACCTCTGGGTGAAGCTGTACTGAAGCTGTCTTCTTCAGCTCACACTCACATACCAAACCAGCCCATGCAGAAGCCCAGCTCCAGTCTTCTTCCCATAGTTAACTTTCAGAATCTTTTTGTAGAGCTGTAGATCTGAGATGAGAAGAGTGCTGGTGTAATGGGGATGCCATGTGCTTGCATCTTTTGTTCACCTCTTAGAATTCCCACCTCACCACACTTACAATGGCAGTTAAATTTCAATATGAATTTGGGAATGGATAAACCATAGCACATATAATTTTCTGCTGCATATGGCCACACTTTGCTCCAGAATCTCAGGAGCTTATATTGTGATTCTTTAACTGGGCTTATCACAAACTCCACGTGGCTTCTCTTCCCAATACTGATACCTACAAAACTAACCATTGAACATCAGTGTAAGAGGGTCGATTTATGCACTTTATATTCTGTTCCATTGTTCTATTTATCTATTTTGACACTAGATTACTAAAGCTTTGTAAATCTTGAAGTCAGAGTACGTTGAGTAAGATTTCTAATTTTGTTTTTTCATTTTCAAATGTGTTTTGGCATATGCTAATTTTTCAGAGTATTGCCAGTTGACAACTATCTCCAATATTAGGTGTGAATAATTCCAAAGTTGATTCTTTTCACTGTTGATATTATCAATATTTTAAGTCTTTATCAATATGAAAAAGGTTCATTGTTATATATACCTTTAACTATTATTTATAAACTGTAATTATATTGAGTTTCCTATCTTTTTTCAGTTGGTTTTTTATGTCTTTATAGTTTTCTAGAGAAATGTGTTTCTCAGATAATAATTCAAATTTTGACATTATTTTTGGTTCCATTGTGAATCCTACTTTCTATCTCTATTTTTGACTACTCATCATAGGTGGAATCATGGTATTTGTCCTTCTGCAATTGGCTTATTTCACTCAGAATAATTTCCTCAAGTTTTACTCCTCTTCATATTATAGCATATGTTAGAATTTTCTCCTTTTAAAAGCTAGAATAACATGCCATTGTGTTTGTATATCACATGTTGCTTATCCATCCATTCATTCAACTTGAGTTGTTTGCACATTTTAGCTAATGTGAACAATGATGCTATGAATATGGGTGTACAAATATCTCTTCAAGACTAAACTTTAACTTATTTTGCTTTTATACTTAGAAGTGAAATACAACAGAATCATATGGTAATTCTATTTTTAATTTTTGTTAGATTTTTACTCTGGAGACAGACAGACAAACACACACACACACACACAATTTTTTTTGGTGGTGGTGGTAGGGATTGAACCCAAGGCCTGACGCTTGCTCTACCACTGAGCTATACCACCAGCCCTTTTTTATTTTACTTTAAGCCAGGGTCTCACTAAGTTACCCAGGCTGGCCTTGAACTTGCAATCCTCCTGCCTCAACCTCCTGAGTAGCTGGGATTACATGTGTTTATCACTGTGCCTGACCCTCTGTTTATATTTTTTTGATGCACAATTAAAAGTTTTTTTTCATGAAGTCCAATTTGTCTATTTTCTATTTTGTTGCCTATGCCTTTGGTTTTATATCTAAGAAGTCATTACCAAATTATGAAGATTTACCCTGTTTTTTTTTCTTTAAAAAGTGTTAAAGATTAAGGTCTTTGATATGTAATGAATTTACACTATCCAACATGATGTTAGTTAAGATTCAATTTCATTCTTGAACCTGTTGATATTCAATTTTCCTAGTATCATTTATTGAAAAAGACTGTCCATTGAATGACTTTGATACCCTCATCATTAGGATGTATTCTTATCTTAAGGTAAATTATATGTGGTTATAAAACAAAACAAATATACTTATCTGGCTTATAAAATAAATCATCTTTCTTCATTTTATCTATCTGTTTTACTCTGTCTTGTGTATTTCTGTTCACTACCTCTAGAGTGATCACACACTCCACATTTTTCAGGACCAGTTATAAGCTTATTGTCCTAGTATGGTTATTAATAGCACCCTTTTCACTGTCAAAGCTGTCTTGGATCAGATGAAAATTATATGGGTATCTTTACTTCTTCACCAAAATTAATTCTTGGGCATTGAAAAGAATTTGTGAAACTGTAAGATAACGTGCTAGTTATGAGTGTAGTTCTGAGTTAGACTTCAGGAGCTTACATCCTGGCTCTATCACTTAACAGAATCATGACCCAATGCCTCAGATTATTCCTCGTAAAATGAGGATAATAATCATCTCTTCCTTGACATTAAATTGAATGAAGGATCAGAAAATTTTCTGTAAGTAGATATTTTAGTTTTGGGGGCCACATGGTCTCTGTTGCAACTTCTCAACTCTGGTTATTGTAGCACAAATACAACCATAGATGACACACAAATAAATGAGCACAGCTGTGGTCCAATAATCCTTTATCAAAACAGATACCGGACCATGTTTACCCAAGAGCTATAGTGTACTGATCCTAGATTATACAATTTAATTATTTTAAAAAACTATTAATTTAGGGCCTCACAAAGCAGAGAACACTCCCTTGATCTTTGGCAAGAGATTCCCCCAATATAGGAGTATATGGGAATTTGCAACAGAGGGAACCACCTGAACAAATATTTGGAGGCAGGACCAGCTGCTGTGAAATATGTGAGGCTCAAGGCCTGACAGTAATTGAGGCCTGACAGTGGATGTTTGGGTACTTGTTCCACAGCATGGAAGATTTGAATAAAGAAGTCTTATCAGAGAGTGAGGTATGATTCTGGGGAGAGTGGGTTGGGAAAGTGCTGTGGTTCGGATCTTGAATCTTCCCCAAAGGCACATGTATTAGGAGCCTGGTCCCCAAAGTAGCACTGTTGGGAGGTGGTGGAGCCTTTGAGAGTGGGAACTAGTGGTACTCTCTTAGGTCATTGGAGTGTACCCTTGAAGGAGAGTCTTCCTCTTCTCAATTCTACATCTCTTTCTCTTCCCTTTTGCTTTATGGCTCATGATGTTAAGCATTTTTTTGCTCCACCCAGTATCCCCCCTCCCATGTGTGCCTTATCACAGGCTTAAAACAATAGGGTCAATAGATCATGGACTGGAACATCCCAAACTGTGAGCCAAAATAATCCTTTTCTATTTTAAGTTAATTATCTCAAGTATTTTCTTATAGTGGTGGGAAACTGACCCACATGGATGGTAACCTAGAGTCCACCAAACTTCACCTCCTGTTCAAGGAAAGGTTTACCTTTCCTTGAGGATGAAGATGAGGACAGTTATTTGCTAACAAGCTACTGCTGTTGGCTTAAGAACACATTGGGAGATGGGAATTTGAATCATGGCTATTACCACATAATCAGGCAGTATTTTGAGAGTAAACAATGAATTAAACTTGTGAGAGGTCCCTCTTTAAAATGTGGTTCATGATCCTTAACTTTCTCACATTTACTACCTTCATAAGGTTTCTCTCCTATATGAGTTCTCTGATCTCAAATTAGTGATGTGCTGTGGCCAAGAAACTTTCCCACATTTTAGGGTTAGAGTGAGCAGTGAATTAGGTGGGGGCATATAAAATGTTCTGAACAATACATGGAGCCTGGCATCATGAGCCATCATTCAATGAATGATGTTTATTAGTGTTGCCATCATTGTTTGTGCAAAGAAGAAATCCAGTGAGAAGCTGAGAGAGACCCATCATGAGAATCTTGTGGGAGCTCTGCAGAAAGAATGGACACATGTAGTTAACAATTTAATTACACTCAGCCTGAGCCACAAGTAATGATCCAGAAACTTCTACGTGTAAAATCTGCCCTGGGCTGTGGGGGGAGGGAAGAAGGGGATTCAGATGAAGTTGCTGCCTTCACCTTTCCCGATTTCTGCCCTTACACCTTGACCTTTTGTCCACCAAGATATTTCTAGTTCCTGAACTCTACAGGTTGTTTTATGCTCTTGTTCTGCTGAGGCTTCCCCTTCTCTACCTTATTTTTTGACAAACTCCCAGTCCTTTTCAAAAACTCAGTTTTGGAAATCATGTCCTATCCTAAGCCTTCTGAGCCCTCTACAAACATCCCCACCATGACCACAGAGCCACCCAGCCCCTGAAATTAGTCCCCTCTCCGCACTAATCATAACCAAGTCAGGTCACTGATCACACTGTACTGCCACTATCCAACACTGAGCTCCTCCCCTACATTACCAAGCATGGCATTAATAAATGTGTGTGGATTTAAGGTAAGGAATGAATGAACTTAACTTATAAAGAGTCAATGGACACAAATGTTTTTCTAACAACAACAATGAAAAGCCGAGTCCAACTCATTCCTGCCTTGAGTCTCTCTCAGACACTCCATTTAGGCTGCTATGACAAAATACAGTAGTATCTCCTGTATCCCACAGAAGACACATTCCAAGACCCCTATGGGAAGCTTATTGATTTTTCTATACTTATATACCTATGATAAAGCTTAATTTATAAATTCGGTTTCATAAGAAATTAGCAACGACAATTAACAAAATAGAAAAATTTTAACAATATACTATAAGTTACTTAAAACTGATGAACTGATTATTTCTGGAATTTTCATCTGATATTGTTCGTTTTGCAGTTGACCAAGGGTTACTAAAAATTTAAAAAGTGAAACTGGGTACCAGGGGATAAATGTTCCATACAGTGGGTAGCTTATAAACAATAGAAATTTGTTTTTCACAGTTCTGGAGGCTGGGAAGTTTATGATCAAGGTGCCAGCAAATTGGTGTCTGCTGAGGGCCTTTTTTCTGATTCTTCCTGTATCCTCACTAACCTGAAGGAATAGTCTATCTTGGACCTCTCTTAGAAGAGTACTAATCCCATTCACAAGACTTCATGACCTAGTCACCTCCCTACCCTTGTAATGGATATGGAAAGGCCTTTAAACGTATTTTAGCCCTTACTCAACATTATAGAACTCAGACTGGAAAGAAACCATATGAGTATACTGAGTGTGGGAAAGGCTTCAGTCATAGCATGCACCTTACTGAACATCAGGGAATTCATTCTGGAGAGAAATACTACCAGCATTGGAAAGTTTTTTGGCCACAGCACATCACTAATTTGATATCAGAGAACTCATATAGGAGAGAAACCTTATGAATGTAGTAAATGTGGGAAAGTCTTCAGCCATGCCCCAGCCTTTACTCAACATCAGAGAATCCACACCAAAGAGAAACCCTATGAATGTAATGAATGTAGAAAGGCCAGGGTGCACACCTCACTAAACACCAGAGAACTCATCTGGGAGAGAAAGTATGTTTGTAAAGAATTTGGAAAAACCTTCAGCCAAAGTACACACCTTACTGAACTTCTGAAAACTCATTCTGGTGAGAAACCCTAACAATATACAGAATGCCATAAACTATTTTCCTATAGAACATCACTAATTTGATATCAGAGGACTCACAGAAGAGAATTCCTATTGATATAATGAATATGGGAAATCCTTCAACTTAAGCTCTGCCCTTACTTAACATAAACATAAACATACACATACACATACACAAACACATGCAGAGGAGAAACTCTATCATTGTAGCAATTTTTTTTTTTAAAAACTCTCTATTTATTTTAGTTTTTTTCGGCAGACACAACATCTTTGTTTGTATGTGGTGCTGAGGATCGAACCTGGGCTGCACGCATGCCAGGCGGACATGCTACCGCTTGAGCCACATCCCCAGCCCCTCATTGTAGCAATTTTGATGATGTTTTATGTCATAGTAAATCTTTTTTTAATTGATTTTATTTTTTTTAAATACATGACAGTGGAATGCATTACAATTCTTATTACACATATAGAGCACAATTTTCATATCTTTTTATATAAAGTATGTTCACGCCAATTCATGTCTTTATAAATGTACTTCGTGGTGTTTTTTTTTTTATTACAATTCTTATCTCTGTTTGTATATAAAGTATGTTGACACCCAATTCGTGTCTTCATACATGTACTTTGGATAATGATGTTATAGTACATCTTTAATTCAAGATAAGAGAACTCATTTCAGAAATAAAAACTTATCAGAGTCATGAGTGTGGGAAATTCTGCAGTCATTATTTATCTGAGCACTCACAGTGCAAAAACCCCTGGGATTGTTATGTGAGAAAATTTTTAGGCAATATAGTCATTTTACTCAATATTATACTGTTTAAACTGAGAAGAAACACTGTTCCTATAACTAATCTAAAAAAAAATGTGTCATTGTTGAGAGGAAATGTTAAAATGGACCTAGTCATCCCAAACTGAGGTTTTTTAAAAAGATAGTTAATAATTATTTTCAGAGATAATTTGCTACAAATGTATGTATTTGTTTGTAATAAAAGCCCTTTTTTGCCTTCAATATTTTTGTTAAAGTGGTGCTAATAATTTAAGCGTATTGGTTAATATTAACATGTCTTTTGATCTTATTTAATAGAACAATGATGGGTTACCAGTCAAGTTTTCCCTCCAGAATTTATTATATTAAGAAGTTATTTTACACTGAAATGTGGAGCATCTAACAAATGAATTGCCAAGTATTAGATGATGTATGAGATTTGAAGATGGGCTGAAATCCCATCTAGGTTCAAAGATAGGCAAGCTACTTGGGGAGTCCATTCTCTTGCCTTTTCCCAGTGGAAGAGTAAAGTGTTTTGGGCACTATCAACATTATAATTAAAAACCATCTTGAAGATAAATATCCTGTAATGACTGAGGTCTTTTAAAATATTGATATAAAGAAATAATATTTTGGAAACAATTATCCAGTCACCTGCCTGATCCTTAAATAATTTCATGTTCTCTTAAGTTCTACACAGAAAAGGTTTTTTAAAATGAAATTATTGAAACATCTGTCTACCCATCTTTTGATAATCAAATTGTTTCCTTTGATTTGTCCTAAATGCAGTGGAATTCTATGTAAAATTTAGGTCAGAGAAACTGAATTCAAGTATATTGTATAATGAAGCAGTAATACTGTTATATTATTTTTAAAATCTTTGAAGAATGCAGGAAGAACCAACTTCTGATTAGGAAATTAATTAACATTAAGACAAATAATATAATTATCTTTTCTTTCACAGAATTACTAAAACAGGATTTTAGTTTTGTTTTTTACAATATTATAATTTATACTGATCCTCTTTGTATATAAACTTTTGTATATAAAGATAAACTTTTTGTATATAAATATAATTATATTCATGGTATTTTTACTACAGGTTAAAAGTAGGTACTAGAAACAACTATTCGTAAGATTAAGTTAAAGAAACTTGTAAACTGATAGAAATATATAAAATATAAGAAGTCATACTATGATGAATGAAACATGTACATTCATCAAAACCAGATTTAGTTTATCCTCATTTGAATCTTCAGAATAGCTTTGAAGTGGAAAAAAAGTAATATATTTTTCTCACCCATTACATGATTCATGGGTGATATTCTATAATGAAAAACAAATTAACAGGAGGAGAGCATAACAAATATATTTAATTAAGATGTTATGTGGCACACGTGATTTTAGAAATGAAGATCCAAGATGCAAGAAAAATTGTGTGCATTCATGCCTAAGTTTGATGAAGAGTAGACACTACTGCAGAGGTATGATTTGGTAAAAAGTAACTAGACCTAATGAAAATAAACTGGGGAAACTTAATAGACCTATCTGTGTGACAATCTTCCCTCTGAGTTTAGGGGAGGACCCTTGTCACATAAGGATGGTCAAGGTAAGAGGTTGAGGGAAGGCAGAAGATTGAGAATAATGTTTCTGCCTCTGTGATTTTTCAGCTTCCTTCAGGTTAAAAACTCATATGACAAGGTGTCATATGTTGAGGTATGGTGTTCAAAGTTCCAATATCTTCATAATTATGTTTGCATATCTAGTGTATTTTTAAGATACACAGAAATGTGATCTTAAATAACTGAATTCCTATGTGTAATAAAACTTTTGAAGTATGCGAAATTAGTAAAATGATGAAAATTGTTTGTGTGTATATATATGTTTGTGTGTGTGTGTATAATATATATATATATACATATATATATTTCCTTTTTAGCAATTCTCATGTTATTTTGCAGCATTAAAGAAACATATAGTTTGAGTAGCAAAATTGACAAAGAGTAGACATAGACAAAGAATGCTTTATTCTACAGAGATACTATGCATTATTTCCTAATATTCATGAATGTTTTTAGTGAATTATGTAGAATGCTACAAAGAAAATCACAACAAATTTTCAGCAAGAAATATTTAAGCTATTCTCTTATTTTTTTCACCACAAGGCAATAAAAGTAGAAATGAACAATTAAAAGCAGCCCTCCAACATCACGTAGGAATTGAAAAATAATGTTCTGAGTATTTTTGAAGTTAAAGACTAAATCCAACAAAGAAAAAAATGCAATGATTAGAAAAAATAAAGCTAGAACAAAAATTGAGTATTCAATTTTAAAAAGATAATAATAATAAGAAGAATATAAACCAAAAGGAATACATTAATAAAGATAAAAACATACAATAATGAATAGATACAAACAGAAATTTAATAAATCAATCAAAAATTTCTAGCAAGTAGGAACAAGGGGATATGTGTGTGTGGGGGGGTAGGCATATGGAAAGGAATATGAATATAGATTGAAAGGAACTTACATTTTCCAAATTGATCATTAGCAAATCAAATTAACAGTTCAGTAAAATTAGCAGTAAGGTTTAGCTTAGGCCTTCTAGAGTTGTTCAAAAGTAAAAAATTACATTAATAAAGAAAAGTACTAGGTACTCTAAAAGCATTTGATAAAATTCTTCATGGAAATTTCTGGTATCTTGATCTTGGACTTCCAAGTCTCCACAACTGTGAGAAAACACTCCTGTTTATTATAAATCATCCATTCTCAAGTATTCTTTTATAGCAGCACAAAATGCAGTAAGGCTGGCAAATGACTAGGCTGGTTGGACGGAGACAGGAAAGGATTAAGATGAGGACATTGCTGATAAGGAATTCAGCAAGAGACATTTAGTTGGATCCATGGGATTGTGCACAGATGAAAACCTTTATGTTTTACAAAGAATCCCCTGGGGAATAAAGCAATAACCAGGTGGAGAACATGACTCACCTAGTAAATGTCAGTCAGGCTCTGTGTTTGGCACCCAGTGCTTGTTAATTGGGCTCATAAATTGGAAAACCATGATTACCAGGATGGAGATATTAAATGGGCCCACAGTCTGGTCTCCTCACTAAGACTGATTGAGCTGATGTTTTTGAATGCCCAAAGCCTCAGCAGCATAGGCTAACTCTATGCCTCTATGTGGTAACATCCTATGGAGATCATCCCTCCACACAGCTGGTGGCAAGTTGATTACAATAGGCACTTTCCACCCAGGGAGAGGGGATGATTTTTCTTTACTGGAATTGGTTCCTACCCTGGATATGGGGTCACTTTCACTGTTTGCAGCGACTCTGGCTGCATCACTAATTGAGGACTTACTGAGTACAGAATTTTGTGCATGTGGGAACCTGAAACCCATTTTCAGCCCAAGGTGCTCATTTTGTGGTAAAGGATGTGTGAAATTGGATATATGAACACGACACCCTCTCCTAACATACCATATCACCTAAAAGCTGCCATTCTAATCAAATTTTGAATTAAGACCTTTTGGCCAAGGCCCCAGTTAGCAATGATGCTCTTCAGGGATAAGGTGCTGTTTACCACCCACATCCTGCACAGGTCATGGAAATGGGGTTCCCCTCTGATGGGATGGGCTGGTTGAGAAATGAAAGCTAAGAAAAATAGAACAGTGAAATAACCACAAACCACAGAGAGGAGTTTCAAAGCAGGGTCAAGGGAGGCAAGCTGACCAGACAGGTCCAACTTCTAACCAACAAAGAAGCCTGTGTTTGCTTTATTTATATTGGAAAACATCAAGGCCTGGATAGGAAGTTCTTCACCAAACAGGATAAAGGTGGGGGCAGGTAGGCTGCTCGGTTCCTGACGGGTTATGCCCATCTCTGATGCTGCTGCGTGGGACCTTTCTAGCAGAGAGGAGGGGAAGGTCACGTGCATTGGGTGGTCTGTCTCTGTGGGAGTGCCCCAGAGTCCCAGTGCCAGACGTATTCCCTGGATGACTGCACATTTCATGCATTTCACGGATGTCTTCCCACAGCTGTTGCCTAAGTTGTGGTGCCTACATTGAAGCTCTGCCCAGTAGATTGTTCTGTTTCTGACAGCTGTCCTACACAGGTCCAGAGCAAGCTTCACCCCATCTCACCCAGAGTCCTTTCATACATACTTAGGTTGTGCTGGATTAAGGGTTCTGTTTCCTGGAACAGGGGTTACACTGAACATGACGCTGTGGTTACCACCTGGTCTCTGACTCCCTTGTGTCAATAGGTCAACAGTCAACATCTACTGATGAGTAGATGCCATTTATCAGATTAAGGAAGTTTGTTCCACCACTAGTTAGCTGAGAAATTTCATATTAAATGTCCTCAAAGGCTTTTTCTACATCAATTGAAATAATTGATGTATAGAGTTTTGCCTTTATTGCATTAATGTAGTGAATTACATTGATTTTCAAATATTAAGGCAGCCTTGTGTTTCTAGCTTAAGCTCCACTTGGTTGTAATACATTATCTTTTAGTAACTGCTGGGTTTGACTTGTCATTATTAAGAATTTTTGCATCTATATTCATGAGGAATATTGACCTGTGAATTTTATTTTTTGCAACATGATTATAGGTTTTATTAATAGGGTTATTCTGGCTTCATAAAAATATTTAAGGCTTGTTCCTCCTCACTTTTTTTTATTGTGAGACAAAGTTTGTGTATGATCGGTGCAGTCTTTTCCTTGAATGTTTGTTAGAGTTTACTAATGGGGTTTTCTTTGTTGAATGGGTTTTATGGAAAATTTAAATTACTTAATAGATTTAAGACTATTTAGATTTTGTTTATTACTGTGAAAGATTTTAAAATTCTATTTTCAAGGAATTTGCCCATTGCATAGAAGAGGTTGAATTCATTGACATGAAGATGATATAATATTCTCTGTTTTAGTCAGCACTGCTGTGATTAAAGGATCTGACCAGAACAATTTTAGGGAAGAAAAAGTTTATTTGAGGACTCACAGTTTCAGAGGTCTTAGTTCGTAGTCAGCCAGCTGCATTCTTCGGGGCTCAAAGTGAGGCTGACTTGGCAAAAGAGTATGAGAGAGGGAAGCAGTTTACATGATGATCAGGAAGTAGAGAGAGACTCCACTGGCCAGATACAAATATATATCCCCAAGCCATGCCTCAATTTCCACATCCTCCAGCCACACCCCACCACCTCAGTCACCACTCAGTTAATCTCTGTCAGGGAATTCATTCACTGATTGGATTAAGACTCTTCTAACCCAATCATTTCTCCTCTGAACCTTCTTAGTTTGTCTTACACATGAGTTTTTGGGGGACACCACCTCTAAACCATAACATTCTCTTATCTTTCTAATGTCTGCAAGGACCACAAAGATTCACCCCCCGCGGCCCTTTCCTTTATGATGTAGGTTTTCTGTGACTGCTCTCTTTTTTATGTGGATCTGCCTAACTAGGAATTTATTCATTTTGTTGACATTGGAAAGAATGAACTTTTGACTTTATTTTTTTTCCCTGTTTATCTTTCACTTCATCGATTGCTGTTTTATCATCACTATATCCTCTCTCTGTTTAATGTCTGATTTTCACATTTGTTATTATGTAAAATAAGAGTTAGTACTTTTTACTTAAACATAAGATGCCTTTCAGAAAAATTACTGTCCAACCATAGCAGTGGACACAGGAGAGAGAATTTGATCATCACTAGAGCTACAACATCTAGTGACTATAAAGGGAACACCCCTAAGTAAACCACTGCCACCTTTTTGTGAGGAAAGTTTATTTCAGTTCTGAAGCAGAGTGTCCTTCAGGTCCTCCAATATTTTCTGAAATATCATTTTTCCTTGCTTTTCATGGTAGGAAGCCCTTGAACTCCATCTTCACATGGTTCAAAAACAACCATGATGGCATCTTTGTTGAATTCTTTTTTTCTCTCAAGCTATATTGGAGCAATTTAAGGAAACATCATCTTTACCATCAGAAGACAAATCAGTATACTGAATTCCTCCTTGATTCTTGAAATATGCTTGTCCTTCTTTTGTTTTTTGGGAACAATACAATCTCCTGTTTTGTTTCTGGTTGTTTGTTTGTTTGTTTTACTTCTACCTGAAGCAGAGGTGCTTGCCTTCAGCACTAAGAGGAGGAAGAAGGGCCAGGCTAGGAGGGTTCAAGGGTTGCTTAGGGCGCTTCCTCAACCTTACTCCTCTTCTCCAAGGAAAATGGTCCAGATTGAAAAGATTCACATTGGTAGAAACCACCACTTTGTGGGGTTTGAAAAAAGAACTACCATCCTGGCTTGTGCCACTCTTAACGCTGCAGTGGGCCACCAAAGCAAGAGTTCCCCCTGCACCATGCGCTCCCTGCCAGAAAGGATGTGCCAGAGCCTGCACTTCAACACCGAGGGCTCGAGGGGGCCAAGGAAAGGGTGGGAGATGTGTTGTTGACCCTGCCTCTTCTATTTATTTTGGGCTTACTTTGGTTTTGTTTTCCAAGCTTCATGAGGTGAAATGTTGTCAATGATTTGAGACTTTTTTCATATTTTAAATATTTAAAGTGACAAAATTTCCTCTACATGTAATTTATCCCACAGATTTTGATATGGTATCTTCATTGTCATTTAAGTAAGTTGAATTTTTTCTTCTAATTTTCTAATTTCTCTTTACCCAGGCTCTAGATGGTCCATTTCCAGCTCCAGGCAGAGTGAGGATGAGGTTTGTGTCCACTCCTGGTGGGCTTCGTCTCAGCTCCTGGGGCCCTCACTTTTCTATAACCCTGCATTATGTGCTTAGCTCCTGAGGAAATGCTCTTTGCAAGAGAGAGAGATGGAGGAGCAAGGGCATGTGTAGGTGTGCCACATACACCCCCCCCCCACACACACACACACGCCACTTTTCAAAAGCCAAGCCCAGGTTTGTCCCCTTGCAGTGACACCCTGCTCTCTTCTGGTAGAGAACAGTGTGTCCCTTTCTCTTTCTTTGCTTGGGTCTGGTGTCCCTTTCGCTTTCTTTCATGGTGTCTGTTCAGCTCCTGAACAGGTGTCTTGGCTGGTCTCTCTGGCCTGCTGCCAGAGCTTAGTAAGGCGTGAGGGAGGCAAAAAGGAGGAAAAGAGGAAGCAGGTGGCTGCCTTGCATGAAAGTCCGACAAAGAGCCTCAGCTCCCATCTCCCCAAAGCCAGCAGTGACCTCACTTTCAAGGGCTCCGTCTCTGCCTAGCAGCCCCCAGCCTTCTATCTATGCTTTCCAGGGCCCTGCCTTTGGGGAAACTGTTGATTTGCCCTGGGAATAGAGAAGTTTTTGCCAGAAAGATCTCTGCTAACCTGGTGGGTGGATGAGGGAATCACCATTTAGACTCTAAGGAGTTTCCATTAAATGAAAGGAAATTAAGAAATTAATTCAATTGCCAACTCCAAAATCTAGGAGAGAATCAATATAAAACAAAAGAAGGAAATTCAAAACAGCAGATGTGGATGATATGTAAAATATAAATCAAAACCCTAATTTGGGCAGGGGTAAGCAGTTACTTAGATAGAGCTTAGACCTCTCAGAAAGGAAAAGGAAGTCAGCTCAAGAGCGCTGCCAGGCCGAGGTTCGCAAGTCGCAGCAGGAGGAACTGGACAAACTTCGACAGCTCTTGAAAAAGGCCCGAGTGTCCACAGACCAAGCAGCTGCTGAGCAGGTAGTGGGAAGCAGAAGCACTGGGAAAGAAAAGGAAGGTGTGAGGACACGAAGAAGAGCTCTTAGTTTCTTCCCTATTCTCTAGGATGACACTTTTTAAAAAACATTTATTTTTTTAGTTGGACACAATAGTTTTATTTTGTTTATTTTTATGTGATGCTGAAGAGTGAACCCAAGGCTTTGAACATGCTAAGCATGCGCTCTACCGCTGAGCCACAATTCCAGCCCATCTCTAGGATGACACTTCTCACAATTGATATTCTCACTTTGAAGAAAGGTGGAAAAAGATAATCCAAATATATGCAAGAAAGCCAGGTTCAAATGGAGAATGTTCTTTCCTTTTTATTTTTTATTTTTATTTTTTGTACCAGGGATTGAATCCATGGGTGCTTAACCATTGAGCCACATCCCCAACCCTTTTGATTTTTTCAATTTGAGACAGGGCCTCTCTAAATTACTTAGGGCCTAAATTTGCTGAGTCTGGCTTTGAACTTGCATCCTTGAGATTACAGGTGTTCAGCACTGCACCTGGCCTTGTTTCCAGACTATGGTCACTCGTACTTGGCTTAGAATAAGCTATTTTCTTATTTCCCTTCAAACAGAATTATTTTCTCTGTACACTTCTATCCAGAAGCTCCTGAACTGAACTGATATCTGATCCACTCAATCCACTTCAAAGAACCCATGCCAGGCCAGTCACAGTGGCACAAGCCTGTGATCCCAGCAACTCCAACTCTCAAGTCAGGAGGATCATAAGTTTGAGGCCAGTCTGGGTAACTTGGTGAGAACCTCTCAAAAAAAAAAGTTAGGGATGTAGCTCAATGGTAGAGCACCCCTGGGTTTAGTGCAAGGAAAAAAATCCCAGGATTTACCAAAGTTTGCAGATACCCCCAAGAGGAGACAAAAGTGTCTCCTCAGTCACTTCCAATCATCTCAGCAGCAAATACCCTCCAATCATTGGCTCTCACCATAACACCCACAGACTCACAATCCCCAAACCTCTCAAGTCCCCAGTTTCTGGACTAAGGATGTGGTTCAGTGGCAAAGTGTTTGCCCAGCAGGTGTGAGGCCCTTGGACGGATCCCTAGCACCATAAAAACAAAATTCCTGATTTCTGACAAGGATGCCCCACACCACACACATCCCCATCACCTTGTTCACAGGCTGTGCATCACCCTGACCCTGTTTCTGGGACGCCATCACCTCTCCTGCCCCAGCACCGTCTCAGCCTAACCAGGCTCCAAATGCAAGTGGCACTGTGACCACCCAAGGGACACTTTGGATACCTCCTACTGGATGCCACATCAACTGTGCATGCCTCCTTAGCAGCCTGCTGACTGGCAGGGCTGCAGTTTGACCTCTGCCCACCAGGTCCCTGGCTTGTCCTTGTCACAGGGCTCTCAGGGCACAGCCACCTTGGGGATCTGCCGTTCTGATGGCACCAACTCTCTTCACAGCACCTCCACTTCCAGGCCAGACTGTGCTTCTCCCCAACCAAACTGCAAGATGGGGACAATGATTGGAGGAGAGAAAAGACTAGGTCCCCCGCCCCCGGGAATAGTCTGGTTTCGACCATGTACGGGAGAGTGCTGTATTAACAAATATGCCCTAATTATTTTCAGTATGCAATTTTCTGAGATATATAGGTATTTTCCTCTTTTGAGAAAAGTTAGTAAAATGTTCAATAAGAGAATGATTAAAAAGAGTTGTAAAAATATAACCAATGGCTATTCAGTGCCCTGCAGTGATTTCTTCTGTCTCTAGTGTAAGGTAGGCTACCTGTGTGTCTCCAATGTCACCATGGGAGTGAATCTTGTTTTATTCCCACACTGCTTTTGGCTAGTTCTTGAGGGGAAGGTGGAAGGATTTTTTTAATTGTTATTTTAAAAGATACCACCACCACCAAAACAAAACCTTTGGTGTGAATCAGCTAAAGCAGGATTTTTGACCTGCCACATAGTGTCTTACCATCCCTTTATTCATTATTTGCCATGTGTCCATTTAGGGCCTGCTTTTGCCAGGCACTGTTCTGGACATTAAGGACACAGCAAGAAACCAGCATGAAAAAATGCCTGTACTGAGAGAGACAGAGGAAAATCAAGTAACTAAAAATATAATAGAATGGCAGGGACTATGTGCTATAAAGAAAGATAAAGCAGAACTGGAGAGTGACTTTGGGGTCAACCAGTCTTACAAAAATATAGGAGAAAAGTGTTTTAGGTGGAGGGAATAGAAATTGCTAAGGTAATGATGTGAAATGAACTTTAGATGTTCATTTAAGTGGAACAGAAAAAGGGCCAGTAAAAGAGAGAGCCAGCCACTACACTGAGATCCCCTCTCACTCCAGTTAGAATGACACTTATCAAGAATACAAGTAACAATAAACGTTGGCAAAGATGTGGGGGAAAAGGTAGACTCATCCGTTGCTGGTGGGACTGAAAATTGGTGCAACCACTCTGGAAAGCAGTATGGAGATTCCTCAGAAAAATTGAAATGGAACCACCATTTGACCCAGCTATCCCATTCCTTGTCATATGCCCAAATGACTTAAAATCAGCCTACTATAGTGATACAGCCACATCAATCTTTATAGCAGCTCAATTCACAATAACTAAGCTATGGAACCAACCTAGGTGCCCTCCAACAGATGAATAGATAAAGAAAATGTGATATATATACACAGTGGAATAATACTCAGCCATAAAGAAGAATGTAATTATAGCATTTGCCAGTAAATAGATGGAGCTGGAGACTATTATGCTAAGTAAAATAAACCAATCCCCCTAAAACCAAAGACCGAATGTTCTATCTGATATGTGGATGC
Organism: Marmota marmota marmota; assembly: GCF_001458135.2. NCBI lineage: Eukaryota > Metazoa > Chordata > Mammalia > Rodentia > Sciuridae > Marmota > Marmota marmota. The sequence continues at coordinate 1,394,525 of NW_026000101.1, forward strand.
TAACACACAAGGGGTAGGGGATGGAAGTTCACTGGATTAGACAAAGGGGAATGAAAGGAAGAGAGGAGGTATGAGAATAGGAAAGACAGTAGAATGAATCAGACATAACTTTCTTATGTTCATATATGAATACACGGCCAGTATAATGCCACATCGTGTACAACCACAAGAATGGGAAGTTATTCTCCATGTATATGTGACATGTCAAAATACATTCTACTGTCATGTATAACTAAAAAGAACCAAAAAAGTTAAAAAATAAAATGAAAGAAACAAGAGAAAGGGAGAGGGAGAGGGAGAGGGGGAGAGAGCGCGTGGCTAGGACTGAGGTTGCACTTGGGAAAGTGAGTATGGTTAAGCGACTGGGCTGGTTCCTAGGAGTGATGGGAAGACACTGGAGAGTTTGAGCAATGGAGTCAAGTGATATCACTCATTTCCATTTGTAGAAGCTTGCCCTGGAAGTTGTAGAGAAAATAGGTCTCACCTGGGAATGAAAATCAATGAAATGGATTCAAGTCAATAGCCGTTGGTACATTTCTGAATTTTTTTCAAAGTGAAAGCATTTTCTATTTTTTAAAAGGACCATAACGTGTGCCATTTCGGTACTCGGCCGAGACTCTCCAGCTAGTTGCAAATTATATTGAACCACGCTATTTTTCTGACCACAGAATCCTCACAATGCGCAGAGTAGAAAGGCATTCATCCTGCAGAGCAAGTGGCCACAGAGTGGTTGTCGGATGCAGCGCAGTCCTCTTGCTGGCCACTAGGTGGAGACCCTGCTCCTTGCCCACTTTGCAGCCTCAGTTTGGTCATCCAAACAATGAGCCTTCCTCTGCCAACTTGCTGATCCACACATGGACAGTTACAGAGATCTTGGGAAGACAGCTGCATCTGTCGCCTGTAGGAACAGGTCTACCCTGTAATCACCAAGATACTAAATCAAATTAATCTTTTTCAGTACTGTTTTTTTTTTTTTATGTTTCAGCAGCTTTGGCTCACCCCTCTTCCTTCAAATTTTGATGAATTACCCACATGCAATTAAGCTGAAGGTGACAGTCATTTAACACGAAATGTCCTCTAAATTGGCATTTCTCTTTGTCCGAAACTTTTAAAATAAGTGCATATTAATTATACAAAACTGTATATACAAAACCTGTCTATACAAAACTTCTTATTTAGTTGTTGTATAATGCTAAGTTTGTAAGTAGTGTATTTGAAGAAAGGTAGGTTTTATAAAGTGTGTTTTTCAAATCCATTTCATATAGTCTATTCAAAAACTGTTTCAATTGATTTTGCATCTAAATAAAACTGCAGTGTTAACGTCAAAACTGATAGTTACTATGGAAAAATTAACTATCATAAAAACAGAAAATTAACTATCAAATTCATAATGCAATACAAATCCTGCATTGATGTGTATTAAGGGAATTAAGAAGGGAAAAGGAGAGGCTGAAGTTGCAGCTCGGTGGTAAAACACTGTGTGAGAATTTTTTTCTGATTAAAACCTTTATAGGGTCATGTACAAAAGATCTAGATAAGTGATGTAAGAAATTTAAATAATTGGAGAAGAGATTTATGTGTGGCTAAATTTGTTATAAATATATAAAACAATCAATTGAAAAGATTTGAGACTTTTCCCTAAGCAAAAATATTGGTGTGCTAATATAAACCAAAAATATACCCATGCATTGAGATGATAAAAACTTCTTAAAACATTAATCTACTGTCATTCCAATAGAATAATTACTTATGTCCAATAAGTTTTATTATTTAAAAAGGACTGATTTTTAAAAATTAAGAGTCATACATTTTTTATTAGATGGAAAATACTTTCAAGTATCACCTTAAGTTCCAATTTTGAAGCTTCTTTTTGAAAACTAAATTTGGTTGGTTTAAAAACAATAATTATGATGATTATTACTAATTCTTATATGTCAATTATCTGTTTCCTAAATATATAATTTTCTATTATTACATAAATGTATTATAGAACTTATATGGTACTTTCTACACTGGAAAGTAAACAGCTATATTTTTTAAAAAGACAATTAAGAGATACTAACTTATTTAAAGGGTAACATAAGATATAAAAATATTTTAAGACTTTCTCTCAAGAAGGGATTAAAAATTCTCTTAATTTGTTCATTTCATATTCTAGATATAACATTAAAATGGATCAACTAGTTTATGCTAACTCAAAAAATTGCATACCAAAGTTTATAGACTGATATTCAAATGAATAACTGAAATTAATTTCAAGATTAAAACACTAACCTAACTTTAGCCCAAGACCCATTATTACAGGAATTAAGAGACATACATAAAAATCCCATAGAATTCTACTGTCCAGTTAACCGCTATTGGCATCTAATATATGGCCTTCTAGACTGATTTCTATACACATACATATACATATTTTATATAAAAATGAAATCATGTTTACTGGGAGGCTTAACCCTCCAACATTGACTGTGGGGAGCTTAGGGGTTTGGAGGAACCACTCCAGGGATGGATTTATTTACTACCTTGAATAAAAAGTGTCTACTTTATTGCACAGAATAGTGTTTATTGCACAACAATAGCTTTTATAGCATGGATGTGCTAATTTACATATAACAGAAAGGCCAGGGGTAATACATTCATATCATTTGATGGAAGTCAGGACACCAAGAGTCCAGAAACTGCCACGTAACCCAACAGGGATATAACTTCTTGTCAAAGGAACAAGGAAATTACGCTTGTTAGTGTTCTGACAGCACTTCGCCCTAAAACATAATATTCCATGTTAGGACTTCCTTGTTGCACGATGAACAAGATAAACATTCCTCCATATGGGCTTAAGGTTAGGCCCTACAGCACATGTTGATATTTTCTAAATTTGTAAAATCATTATACATTGTACATTATTATTTGAGGTGATCTTACTACCTTAAATAAAGTTATTATTCATAACTATATCGATATGCATAAAGATTATTTTGACATAAGTCCCTGGAGATGTCATTTCTGGGTCGATGCCATATCAAATTCTAAATAATTCATTAGCTCACTGTCCTCAACAATACTACTGACTTACTTTTACCCTTCAATATTTAAGGTACTGGTTCCCCAAGCTTAGATCAACATTAGATTTAATGATAATAACAATTTTTCCTAGATTGGTGAATAAAAGGCTATTCATTCTTCTATTTCATTTATTATTATTAATAATAGATGAAATGTTTTTCCTATGCTCATTAAACATAGGTATTTTTAATTCTAAAAAGGTGTCTCTTTATACCCTCCATGTCCTTGGTAGAGGCCACCTCTCCTAAGTTAAAACTCTGCCTCTCTCCTCATTCCAAGTTAAGATAATCATACAAGTTCATTTAAAGTTAGTATCAAAATATAAATTTTTATATGCAACTTATTATATTTTCCATTACATGATTCCTTTAAAATCAAAATCAAATCATACATTTGATAAAAATTAAGCTTTTATTTCCTATAATTCTTTTCCAACCCAATAATATTGCCTTGTCATGCCTAATGAATAATTCTTGCCGAGTTTCCCGGCCAACTAACGATAATAAATCTCTTCTTATTATTAAAATACTTTTACTATACTAGACTATTATGTGCAGCTTAAGGCTAATGATACTCTAACTTACATCAAGTTTTTCTTCAATTTTAATAAATAAAAAGGGGGAAAAACAGGACCATACATGCCCATGATAAATCTCACAAAAATATTTTAAACAATTTCTTTATATTTTGATACAAAGATCTTACTGCTGGTGTACATCTGGTATAATACATTAAACCAGATTGCAAAAGATAGAATCTAAACCTTTCATCATGGAAACCGCTGAAAAACCTGACACAGGAAGGTAAAATCCAACCACATTGTTACAGCCATGCAGGCTTCATGAGCTGTCAGGTGAGGAAATCTATGGAAAGACTTCTCTGGACTCAGTACCCCAGGCCCCCTTTAATGCACCTTACAATGTGGACTGGAGAATCCAACCCAATATTTATTAATGATACTCATATGACGGATGATCTTACAGATACTCACATTACACCTCCATGTGACTGGATTTCATCGTTCTAGCTACAGTAGGAACCTAACTGTATGTTGGTCTCATCATGATCATACTGGCTATTTAAAGGTTCCTTTTGAGGAAAGGTCAACTTGGGAAGGACCTAGACCAGCCAATCATACTGGTCCTTAGAATTTAAGACTCTATGTATATATCCGGACAGATGTTAAAAGAGAATGATTATTGAAATACAACTTTCCCATACAAGCCAGTTATTACCACAGAATATCCACCAATATTTTACTGTCCTCATCAATCTACAATAAAATTTGGCATGTTTCCTAAATGAATGACCTGTACAAAGGCTTTGCCAGTGCAACATAAAATCCTGAGAGGTGATAGATATGTTTTAGATTGACCATCAAAAAATTGATAAAAGAGAGTCACATCAAGATGCCACTTCCTATAGAAAGTCCAAAGCCAGGAGGACTTGGTGTGAAAGCACTGCCACTGAATGTTTCACTTCTACTTCTTAAAAGAAACTTGCAATCAACCACATTGAATTTGGATTCTTAACTTAGCAAAAGATCTAAGAAACTAAAAGTATGATTGAGTTATCTAAAACTATTTTCACAATACAAAAATAAAATTAGATATGCTATCATTTTGACTCTAAAAATCCATATGGTGTAAATGACTCCTTATTGTTTGGGGATTATTTACAGCCATATGATAAAGTTCAAATTTAGCCTGGCAACCTGATCGATGCTACTTTAAAAAGGCCAATAACTCACATTTGCATTTATAAATGTCATTTCTTATTTAATGATAATTTGGGTTCTACATAATTATTGTATTCTTTCAAGCTTATGTCTGTCTCCATATTGACTATATTTGTGGACATAAGCCATTCTCTCATCTTGCTATGACTCCTGAAAGTTTCATTGATAATATCTTAACCTTCAGCAAAGGCAATAACCAAAAAGATATTTGGTGCTTAATTGCAGCCTCAGATTTTCTACATTATACAGATAGTCCTATGCCTGACTTTGTAGGCAGGAATTGCAAAGAGGGTTCTTGCAATGGCTTTTGTGCCTGTGTTCAATCTTCTTATGCTTTATACTGGATATGTAAGGTGTTGGGAGTTTCGCTAAGAACTCCCCGGGCCTTTCAGACATGGTGGTGGGCAAATTGCCAGTGGGCAGATAGTTGTTTTGAAAATTTTCTTATTGGTCCTCCCGTCTTTCGTGCTCATCGGCAGTTCGTGCCCACCGTGAATCTTATGCAGGGTGGACATGCATGCACCATAGGTGATGACCTGACCTTTACTGTGATTGGCCCTGGGAGCTTCCTGGTTTAAGATAACTGACTCTCACTTTCTATATAAGCTAGCACCAGCTTGCAATAAAGCGCTTCATCTTTGTCACTGCTATCTGTGTGTGTGCATTTTAATCTCCGACGATGAACCTTGGCCTTTCATTGGTGCCGAAACCCGGGAGGGGAAATTCCTCATTCTGAGGACCCCCTCTCTCAAGGTTTGCCGTCCTCATTCACCTTTTTGAGCGCTGCTACATTCCACCCAACACCGGCTCTCCAATAGGTAACTCATTCTGATCAACAACCGGTGAGTCCCCCTCCCCCTCTTTGGGAATCCATCTCCAAATGGTTATATGCAAAGGCTTTGGCTGTGAACGTCCATCAAGGCCCTCGACGCCTAGTTTGGAGGAGAGAACGCACCCCACCACAACTTTCACAGTTACGGTGGACTCTCTGGATGCCCATTTCATGGTTGATGAGCTATAAGGGACAGAAGAATAGGCACTCTCTGGCTCTCTTTATCTAAATTTTCCTTCTCCTCTCCTGGGAAAAGCCCTGATGTCAGGTGGCCTGTGACTCCTGGCCTTAAGGTCTCGCTGGTTGGACTCATTTGCCCTCCCAGCCCCAACTCTCTCGAGTCTCTTTGGTTGACTTCTCCTTTCAGGGACGCCTGAAGGAAACTCAACCAAAATCTGTTCCAGTCCAGGCCATTCACCTCTTTTCTTCCTGTCAAGAGTCATCATGGGAGCCTCTTCTTCCCTCCCAGCTGATTCCCCTCTCAAATGCCTCCTGGCTAATCTTAACCGGTTGTCCCTCATTCCTGACATTAAACCCAAACTCCTCATCAAATTCAGTACACAAAATTGGCCATATTACCAATTAGACAACCAAAACCGATGGCCCCCAGAGGGGTCTCTAGATCCTCAAATTCTTCATGACCTTTTTAACTTCTACGAGCGTTCAAAAAAGTGGAAGGAGAGCCCCCTATGTGGAGGCCTTTCCCTCCTTCTCTCCCACCCTGAACTATGCTTCTCCAATAGACCTCACCCTCATCCTTCTGCCCCAGACTCTCTGCTGTCACTCCCACCTCAGCAACCTGATTTCTACCCTCCAATTACTAGATCAAAAACCCAAACCTCCGCCCGGTTCTCAGACCATTGCCCCCTTGCTGAGGTAGCAGGTACTGAGGTACCCCTCCACCCACTCACTCCTCTCTACTCCTGTCAGTGCCCACACCGGGTCCCACCAGGTCCTCTTACCAGCTAACCCAAAGCTCAAACCAGCTGAGGAGAGCCCTCAGACCCCTATTCAAGATCTGGTGAAAATAGCCTTTAAAGTTGCTTTGTCATCACTGAAAACAGGTTACTAAGAATTTAAAGTCCCTTACAGGCTTTTGGGGATACTCACTCCCATCTTCCCCTCTGCTCTACCTGTTCTACTGCTCAAGTTTTTGTTGCTAAGAAATTCCCAAACCCCTTTACCATTATTCTTTTACATCTCTCCTTCCTCATTCTCAGATCCACCAGAGCTGCTCTCAGCCCCACCTTCCCCTCTTCCCCCTCCCTACCAGGCCCACAGAAAAGTCTTAACTGACCTTCTCCAGAAGTCTTCACCGTGGCTGATTTTAGGACTTTCAGCAAAAGAATCCCTATAAAAGAGTTCAGTGTTGATAAATTTCCTCTTTTCATGTTGCCCTGTCTACTTGGCCACTGGCTGGGAAAAATCAGCACTCCAAAAGCTAGACACCCCCTTACTAGTTTTTCACAAAATATGTAAATAAGGCCTCTGGCCTTGAGCTGGGCTTTACAGTGATGGCTACATTTCTAAGATAAAGGAGTTACCAACTGGGCTCCATGGTAACAGCTGGCAGGGTGGAGGGAAAAAAAGGGGGGAAAAAAAAACCTCTCCCCTTCTCAGATGTCCTTGAAGGGTTAACTTGCCCAGAACAGTGAAAGAAAAAGCTGCTTTTATGTGACCTTCTGCAGACTATGAACTTCTGAGTCCCTCCCCTTACATGATGTATAGAGAATCAGATATGACTACTAGCTTGAAAACGTAATTATTACTGTCCTTGATGGAGTCTGCCTGCAAACGGGATATTCTGTCAAGGTCTAGATAAGGTGACGACAAATCATGCTTGCACACGAGATGTTTTGTTGTCTTTGAGAGGACTTGCTCGCAAACAGGATGTTCTGCCAAGTGGGCTAGGAGGGCGCTGAGAAAATTTTTATCTGTTCTTAACAAAGAGCAGAGCTCAACATGCTCCAGGCCAAAAATAGATTAAGCCATTAGAAGTGGGTCACTTCTGATTAGAAAGCAAAACTTCTGTATGCTGTTCTATAACTGAACCTGTTATCAATAAGATTAATATAAATTCTATATACTGGGTACAATTTAAATGTAATATATTATATTATCTAGTATTCATGTGACATCAAGCAACAACATATATAAACTTTATAAAATGATATTTAAAAACAAAGATCTGTTCAATAGTAAAACACTTTACCTAAGATTTATAAAGAGCCCTACCTTACCTGAGATAAGGCTGTGCCTCCCATCTTACTACATGTCAGAATGACTCCAAAGTAGGCCAGATTTCAGGTAAAGCCCAGTACTCTTAATTTAAGGTGAAACTGAATTTGCTGGATGTTTATGATAAAGATTTAAAATTAAATTAAAATGGCCAAGAAAACCAATATTTGGCTCTGGCCCTCTGAATCAATCTGAATCCAGAGAACAGGTAACTTCTCTAAAGAGCTTTGCAACTCTGGGCCACATAACCTCCTGATCAGGGAGATTAATGAGACCATTGAAGAATGAAAAGCCAATCACTACACTTGCTATGAATAGGAGGGTCATTGAAGACAGGAGACATCCCTGATGCTTCCAAGGGAAGACACATGGTCATGCAAGACCTGGACCCATCCTAGCACAAATGGCACTAGCAGAACTAAGAAGCTGCTCTCAAGTTCCCACACAAGCGACCCCTATGGGAACTCGGCTGACTCTTAACAATAGATAGAAACATAGTCAATTTTGACCAGCTTGATCTTAAACACTTAACAAAAACTGTTAAGCCAAAACACAGTCATTCCTAGGAGTAATAAAAGACAAGAACAGCTAGAAAAGAGGAGACAGCAACTAGCCAACAGTCTCCATGGGGAATGTTCAGTCAAGTATAGCCTTGGCTCCTCCCCCACACTGGACCCCTATTAGTCCTCTCTATGTTTCTCCTAATAGGACCATGTATATTAAATTGCCTACAGAAGTTCCTGCAAGATCAGATACACAAATTCACCAACAAGCTGGTCAATCAACTACTTCTTTAAGACTGCCAGCCCTGATGCCCAAGATGGAGACCTACGACTCAACTCCTCTGGCTCCAGAGAATTTGTGCCCATCTAAAACCCTCTCTAACCCTTTTTTCCCAGTTTTCACAACCCCTCTTTCACTTCCTAGGAATGAGAACTACTCTCCAGCAGGTCCACTCTGCTTATTCTGTCTGCTCTACATATCCCCACAAGGAAGTATCAAACCTAAACTCCCCACACCTCAGATGAGGAGCCACCAGCCAGGCAAAGACTGGTAGATCAACTTCACTCATATGCCGCTACCTACTTACTTTGGTTGATACTTTTTCAGGTTGGATAGAAGCCTCCTCTACATCCAGGGAAACTGCTGACACTGTTGCTTCCATCCTCATTGAGCAGATCATTCCCAGGTTCGAACTTCCCGCCTCCATCCAGTCAGACAACAGTCCTGCCTTCACTTCTCAGGTTGTTCAACTAGTCTCCAAAGGCCTCAATGTCACTTGGAGGCTCCACATCTCCTACCAACCCCAATCCTTGGGCTCAAACCATGCATCCGGGAAACTGATTCTGGCAACATCGGACCAGAGGACTCGCAAGAATCCACACCTACATACTCTTGCTCTCCCCACCCATCTGACCCTTTAAAAATTCATCTCTCTCGTGGTTTTGCCCATACACCCATAGTTGAGAACATATCCAAAAATATACCTTAACTTTCTGATCCTCATCCTCATCCTCACCCCAAGGGTAATGCCTTCGCCATCATATGTCTGGAGATTCAAGGTGAGAGAAACATACACACAAAAATCACCCGGACCGCTCGCTTGGCTACCGCTTCTGACTATCCCCTAACAGGGTGCTCCTCAGCCATCTATATTGTACTCTCTTCCTCTTCCTCTGAGCTCATTAAGCAAGCCAGCCGCCCTTACTTATGCTTTTTGTATGACCAAAATAAGGATTACTGCAAACAGTGGCCGGAAACCTTCGGAAGCTGCCCCTATTGGTCATTTAGAATTCATGATGCATATTCAGGATAATTAAATGTAAGAAGATTCAAATTTGAGTCTGCCTCCCACCAATGCAAGCTGACCATCCCAGACCCTGGGAACCCATGCTGGGCAGCAGGAGTAAAAGCTTCCTTTTATTGCGGTGAGTATGCTTCTACTCCCTGTGGTTCCTTATCCATTACCCAGGAATATGTTTCCATAGAGTCCCCAGTCTCTCTTGTCTCAACCAACATAAAACACTCAGAACAACAGCTGCTTGCATCCCTAGAAAGCCAACGCACTTCTGACTCTCAGGCTTCACGGATCTATACCTGGTTACAGATCATCACTGACACATTGTCCTACCTAAACCAAACTTTCCCCACTGCAAGTCCAGCAAATTGCTTTCTGTGCACTTCCCTAGCACAGCCCTTACTTGCTGCAGTTCCAATAAAAGTTTCCAGCGTGGATGTTTCCAGCTTGCCCAACTCATCCTACGAAAAGGATCCTATCAAACCCCTGCAGAATGTTCCTTTATAGGAACCGAGGAAAATAACCACACCATAATTCCTTGGGTTTGCCTTCTGGGATCTGCGACTCCCAATTCCCTTCTGGCAGGTTTTTGCCACCATAACCTAACCATCAACCACACCACTTATTCCCCACCGGGTCTCTTCTTCTGATGCAATGGCACTCTCACCGCCATTATACTCTCCAACATGTCTAGCCCATTTTTATTAGTCACCATAGTTCCACAACTCATTCTCTATAGCAGCTCTGAAATAAAATCCATCCTTAACCCTCTAAAACATGGAAAACAGGCTGCATTCCTTCCGTTAGTGGCAGGCATTTCATTAACGGCCTCAGCGGCAAGCACAGGGTTGTCCGGAGGAGCCTTAGGTCATTCCCTATGGGCTGTCAAGGACATTAATTCAAAACTTGAAGGAGCACTTACTTCCACAGCAGAATTTCTAACATCCTTACAAAAACCGGTCACCTCATTGGCACAAGCCACCCTTCAGAATCGAAGGGCCCTAGATTTACTCACTGCCAAAAAGGGCGGAACCTGTCTTTTCCTTAGGGAAGAGTGCTGTTATTATATCAATGAATTGATCTTGTAGAAGACAATGTTGTTAAGCTCATTGACCTGGCAGCCACCTTAAGGACCCCAACAAGTCAAAACCTTTTCTCTTCCTTAATGTCCACTCCCCTTCTGGCATAGGTATGGCCTATCCTTGGACCACTATGTGTAATCTTTTTAATGTGTCTATTTTTACCATGTATTATAAAGTTTATTCAAACTCAAGTAGGTAAAATCTCTAACCAAACTTTTAACCAGTTTCTATTTAGAAATTATCAGCTCCTGGCCACAGATGAATCAACCATCTTCTCCAGGGAACACCCCCCACAATGCTGAGGGACTCATCAGGGATTCCTGGGATACCTTCGTGAGAGCGATATCTGATGATGCCTGGCTTGTACCCACTGTAGAGACTTATACCGACTGGACTGAAGTGATAATGGACCTTTGGCTACAGGGAACATTTTGTGATGTCATATCTGACCTTATACAAATCTTTGCAGCTCTCTTGTGGGGACTCCTAACTTCCCTCCTTCAGACCCCTTCCCCAGCGATGCCCCCACTCAGCAGGAAGTAGCTAGAATGAATCTATGTCCCTTTCTATATAATAACAAAAAAGGGGGGATGTTGGGAGTTTCCCTAAGAACTCCCCGGGCATTTGAGACATGACGGCGGGCAAATTGCCAGTGGGTGGCTAAGAACTCCCCGGGTATTTCAGATAAGGAGCCCCTAATGTAACATGGTGGTGGGCAAATTGCTAGGGGGTGGATAACAAATTGTTTTGAAAATTTTCTAATTGGTCCTCCCGTCTTCCATGCTCATGGACAGTTCGTGCCCCCCATGAATCTTATGCAGGGTGGACATGCATGCACCATAGGTGATGATCTGACCTTTACTATGATTGGCCCTGGGAGCTTCCTGGTTTAAGATAACTGACTTTCACTTTCTATATAAGCTAGAACCAGCTTGCAATAAAGCGCTTCATCTTTGTCACTGCTATCTGTGTGTGTGCATTTTAATCTCTGATGAAGAACCTTGGCTTTTCAGCAGGAATGATCCAGAGCTTTTAAAAACCTAGATGGCAGCACAGGATCTAATCCACCATGTTTTTCTCACTTGGAATGCTGTTCCTGCATGTTCTCCACATCTCCATCCCCACAACATTCAAAACCTACCCCAAGCCCCACCTTTCCCAGGAAGTATGCTCTGTCCCCACCAGCTACACCTATGCCAGACACTATGCTGAGGAGTTGATGGGCATTGTCCCATTGGACCCTCCAGTAATCTGTCAGGAATGATTGTCCTTACTAAGAGGGTGAGTCTCCGAGAGGGTAAAGTCTTTCCTATGGCTTTGGTATGGCAGAGATGGGAGTGACACCTGGTCTGCAAGACTCCAAAGCCTATGTTTTAAGTCCTTTCTGCAGGACGCCATTTCCCCAGCATCACCCAGTTCTGTAGTCATGACTTGGGGCCACTGAGGAAAAGATCCCTCTAGTGCTTCTGTTTTCATATGGGCCCAAGGCATAGACTTACTCAGAAGTAAATACTTGTTCATTTGTTGCAGGGAGACAGAGGGTTGCAGTGTTGGGTTCAGAGAACAAGGAAAAGGAATTTAAATGTTCTCAATATAAGATACCAAACATTAAGGACATTGTTTTGTTCAACCCTGTTTTAATGCTTGCAGCATCTTTGGTAGAGACAGTCTCATTGTTTCTGAAGTTTGTGAAAAATTGAGTAATTCACCTAACGCCATACCCCAGGAGAACAGCAGAGCAGACCCTCCACACATTTCATTTCCCAATGATGCTCATTCCCACAACTTGCAATGAGCTTTCTGATTTCAACAAGCCAGACCTACAGTTAAATCTGGTTCCAACTGGAAGCTCTGTAGAGCATCCATGAATCTTCATGGGAATGTGTTTTGAGAAATTTAAGGTCACTAAGTAAATTTAAAAGAGGGGGGACTGCCAGGTTTCAAAAGGGCAGGAACAATCCTTGACTTCACACCAGTGAATGAAAGACCATTCCAAGGACAGGAAGGAGGAAAGGTGGAGGCCCCTGGACAGAAAAAAAAACCACAACCCAGATGGATAAAAAGATAGAAGGGTGATGCTACAGTGGGAATGTGCTCAGTCCTGGGGACTGTGAAGAGACAGTTTTATTCCTTACCAAGATGAAGCTCCTGTTGTTGAGTCTGGGACTGATCCTCATCTGTGCTCACACGGAAGGAACCCATTATGGTTGGAAAAGAAAATTTGATCCACGGAAGGTAAAGCTCTGGAGCATTAACATTTTTATTTTAAAGGGTGGCATGTTAAAGGAGTGGGTTCAGACCTGAACTAAGAGCAACTGTGCCATATTAAAATGCAACAGTGCCGGGGATTTCCATTTTCACTGAAGAGACAGTGGAAATGTCCTAGGTGTCGTGACAAATGATCTGAGTTCTAATTCCCTCTTCTCATCCTGAGTCCTGCCCCATAGACCAAGAGTTCAAGGAGAAGAGTGTCTGTGTGACATTCCCTCTCCTCTTTTCTCATTTAATCATTTTTCTTATTTATTGCAGTATTCAGGGGAGTGGTATGCCATTCTCCTGGCCTCTGATCAAAAAGAAAAGATAGAAGAAAATGGTACCTTCAGGGTTTTTGTGGAATATATCCGTGTCTTGAAGAACTCTTCCATAGTTTATAAATTCCATAGAATGTAAGTGTGGCTTTTTTAGATGGGAAGGGGAAAATGAAAGAGTAGGTATGGTCTTAACCTAACCACACACACACACACACACTCATGCACACAGACATGTGCACATACATACTAAGCATGCATCCAAAATCACAGTCCCTCAGTTGACACTGGCCCAGGACTTAATGGACCTGGGGATTTTCAAGATTCATAGTTAAGAATTGGTTGCAGGAGTAAGTTTATTAGAAGTGGGGGATGCAGAGGGCACAGGAATATCTGAATCATGGTTAGCATGACAATATGGAATAGTTCAAGGGTATGGGATTTAGAATCAACAGACTGATTTGATTTTTTTTCCAGATTTTGACCAAGAAAACCCATCCCTTGCCAGGTGTGGTGGCACCCACCTTCAATTCCAGTGACTCTGGAGGCTTGGGCAGGTGGATCATGAGTTTAAAGCCAGCCTCAGCAATGTAGTGAGACCATGTCTCTAAATAAAATATAAGAAATGGCTGGGGATGTAGCTCTGTGTTTAAGTACCCCTGGGTTCAATCCCCAGTACCAAGAAAAAATATTTATCCCTCCCCACCCTCATTTTCCCATGGACAAAAGCTGGTGATAAAGATTCTCCCTCTTGGTTTTTTTTTGTGAGAACTGAGTCAGGTGATGTTCATAATGAACTCAGTTGTCAGGCCGGCAATTGGTGCATACTTAGCTAATGATCTTGACGAATGGCCGTGGTATGTTAGTAGTAAGCATGGGAATAGTAGCAATAATGATGAGTTATTATTGAACTGCAATTCAAGCAGTTTTTTAAGTCATTCTCCAATAATCAAAGTATATGGAACAATTATGAATAAAATCTTTTTGGTAATGTACAAAAAATATTTCAAAGGTAAGTGAAATCAGAAACTCAGGTTATAAGGAGAATAGAGGATGAATGATTCCTAGGCACCAACTCATGTTTTTTACAGTAAAAAAGGAGAGTGTTCTGAAATTTTGCTTGTTTCAAACAAAACAGAAAAGGATGGTGTATATAAAGATATATGTAAATATACAACAAATGTTCTTTCTAAATTATATTTCCAACTGCAAGGAATTTACTGAACTCCAATATCATCAAGATATTTATCAATAACTGATAAATACTTATTTAAGGAATATAATAGTGGCCATCTAATAGCCAATGTCCTTGATATCTAGAATAAACTTATGTGCAAAAGCCAATTCCTATAATACCATCAAATAAAGATTGCAGTCTGGTCAGATGTACCTCCTTCTGCAACAAAGGTTATTGGCAGGAGGGGAAAAGGTAAACTGGGTAGGACAGCTGCTCCTTTTCTGCCATCTGTGTGATGATGCCTGGGGGCATTGCCACACATATTGCCCAGGATGTAGCACCAGATATGTAATTCCAGAGGGCTTATTGGGAAGACAGAGAGCATTATTGACAGAGATGGTGAGGGAGGTGGACAGGTCTCAGAAAGGATAGAGGGTGAGTTGCTGCTGAGACTGAATGTTCTACACTCATGGTCTATTTACCAGTGTCCTTTTAAGAAGTCCTTCATGAAACCCGGGCATTGGACATCTTCACTGTCTCTTCTAGAAGATGCATTGTGTTTGTTTCATGGAAAGAATAGGTAAAAGGTTTCCATTGCTTCCCACAAAATAAAGAAGTTCTGAGCTGTATTCTGTTTCCTTCACAGATGATGGACATAATATATTTAAAGTACTTGAAACAGACTATTGTAACTATATTATTTTTTATCTCATAAATGAAAATAATGGGAATACATTCCAACTGATGCAGCTCTATGGTAGAGTATTTTCATGCGGACACTCATCTTGGGTGGGAGGAAAGGGAAGGAAGGAAGCCTAGACACAAAGTGATCTGCCCAAGGTTATCCTGGACCCTCTCTTCCCCACTGAAGACAGATGTATATCTTTCGGAGTCCTCAGGATCACTGAAGGGAAGATCAGGAGATCTCTCATTGTGCCAGACAGATGTCTTATTGATGTCAGATTCAGAACAGGTCCTGACATACAATTGTCACCATCCATTTTCCTGTTCTCCTGGAGCCCTGTCCTCTCATTCTCCTCTATCCTCAAGACATAAGTCACAGCAGTAATGTCACTGTTCCCACAGGTCAAGCACCAGATATGAGCTCAGAACTCAAGAAGAAATTTGTAAAATTTTGTAAAAAATATGGAATTGTTAAGGAAGATATATCGGACCTGACCACTGTTGGTAAGTCTAGCTAGCTGGCTTTCTCCTCCTGAAATTCATGTCCACAGAAAAGGAAAATCCAAGGGAAGACAATCAGCATCCTTTGTCCCAACATGTAGAAGCATCCAATTTCCTCTTAGGGAAATATAATGGGGCTCCTGTCTATCTGAATGTCTTCTGTTGTGGCTCTGCAGACCGCTGTATCCAGGCCCGAGTAGGAACACAGTCCTAAGTCTCCAGGTAGGTGATCTCTGACCCTCATGCAGAGGGGGTGGACCAGGGAACAGTGCCTTCATAAACCATTAGGGACTTGTGCCCAAAGATTGCATGAAGAAAAACAACATCGAGGGCTTTCTGTACTCTCTATAAGCCCACTGGCATTACACATCTGGTGCTCTGCCCTGGGCAATGTGCTGTGGTAATGTCACACAGATGGCAGGCAATGAGAAGCTCTCCTACCCAATTTACTTTTTCCCCTTCCAACTATCTTTGTTGCAGAGGGAGGTACACATGACCAAATTGTACACAGTTTTCAGTTGCATGACCTTGGGTCAGGACCTAGTCTTACCATGAACTTTTGCACAAATGGCCTAAGCAACCAAAAGCGGAAGCAGTGACGTGCTCCTTACAGAGTGCTGCGAGCAGGGGATGAGGAGAAAAAGGCTCAGTTCCTGATAATGAGCTTAAGGTTATCAGGACATGAAAGTTGAAATGGTGAAATAAAAATAGGGTGTGAGTACGAAACCCATATAAATATGAATCTATGTTTGTGGTCCATCTTCCAAGCCCAGGAAGCCATCTCACCTTCCAGTTAGGATCAGAATGTCTTCTTTGACTCTGCACATCCTTGATTTCTCACTCCAGAATGGAACTGACTGATCTTTCCATTGTCCTCCAACCTGAAGAACAGAATTGGGTTTAAAAACTAAGAACTTCCCTTTGTCCTCAGTTCAATCCCAGGAATGAGTGATGAGTTTCTGTGTTCTCTCCAGGGCAGAGAGAAAGTTTCCCCACCTGGGCTCCAGCATCATCTATCTCCTTCCTCACTGCTACGCCATCTTATGACAAGTTCTGTCACCTGATTTCCACCACTGTCACATACGAATGTGTCATCCTGGATCTCGAGGATCTTCCCAGATTGCTGAGGAAGATTCATCCAATCACCAAGAATCAAAGGCTTTCTCTAAATTTCTCTCTTTGCCACACCCAGGTCAACTCTACATGAAGAAGGTCTTTCTCTACCCCTTCAATAAATGATCAGCCCTGGAGTCCTGTGACTTGTCCTTGTTCTGGGAGAATGGGAGGCTAAAGTGGGAGGATGAGAGGACCTCCTGGTCCCAGCACCAGTTTCCTCCTCCAGTGTCTCAGAGTCTACTCTGAGTTTCAGGATTCTCCCGTCTCCTGCAGTAATCCTCGGACCATCATCCCAAGTCCCCTGAAGGCTGCTTGCCCTTTTATCTGCATATTTTTTAGTGACCCCATAAGACCCTCATGTGTACTATAAGAATATAAGACTTGCTGCATAGTTTCTTTGCTGAGGTTGGCTTTGAACTCATGATCCTCCTGCCTCAGCCTCCCAAGCGCTCCATATTATTATCTTAGAATTATCTTTTTCAATGTGGCACTGAGAGAGTGGCTGTGGTGTGACTGACACCAGCTCAATGTGGTTTTGGCATGCCTTGTGCAAAAATAAAGGCTCCATCATCATGGGCATGAAGGTTAATGAGAGAATACTATCTACACATTTGAAGCTCCCTGTATCTTTCTGTGTCTCCAGAAGAAGGCTTAATCAGGTTCAGGTGTATTACTCCTCAAATACTTGGTCTGGTTGCCAAAATATGGCAAAAGGCTATGTAGAAGGCCCACCAGTTATGGTAGGATCCTCCCCTCCCCACTCCTTCTGAAATGGGTTTCACAATGTTGTCCAGGCTAGCCTCAAAGTCTCTCGCCCAAGCCATCCTCCTACCTCAACCTCCTTAGTTCAGGCACATGCCACCATAGCTGACTTGCTCTTCCTTAATGATGGCATTTAAGGGACAGGAATGGTGAGGGCCAGACTGCATGTTCCAATATCCTGGAGAATACTTAGGAAATAATAACAATAGCAAGAGCTACATTGATAATGGGAAATGGCTGGACAGTACCACATGCCAAGAAAACATAGCCCAGATAAAGTCATGAAAAGCCCCTTGTCTATCTCCAGATCAAGACAGCTCACACCGAGACCCATCCCTTCAACTCCAAATATTTTGTGCAAATGAGGCATGAAATATTAAGAACACTCAAAGACAGAGGGGAATGTCTATAGATCAGAAGCAGAGCAAGCCCTTTCTAATGAAAGAAAAGGGGAAATCACGTGGGAACCAGAGAGTAAACGGGGCCTAGCAATGCTGTCCTCTGGGATCTGAGGACAGATCTGAGCCAATAATGCATGTTTGGGGGCAAGTGTCACAAAAGCAAGGCAAGGGTGCCGGCTGAAGATGCACCTCCAAGGTCCAGGAGCTGAGCCAGAGAGACCCTCCCCTTCAACTCCAAGGGAGTTGGACAGCTCCTCTC
This sequence comes from Marmota marmota marmota, assembly GCF_001458135.2. Lineage (NCBI taxonomy): Eukaryota > Metazoa > Chordata > Mammalia > Rodentia > Sciuridae > Marmota > Marmota marmota. The sequence continues at coordinate 1,412,707 of NW_026000101.1, forward strand.
CCCTACCTGGAGTCACAGAAAGAGGCTGTGGGCCTGTGGTTGCAGAAGCGACAACTTCCAAACTTTAGGAAAAGCACCCCTTAATCTCCTGGGACTGGCCCGACTCTCACATTTAGGCTTCAGTGTTTTCACAGCTGGCCTGACTCTCATGGCTGGCTCTAGATTATTCTGGTGGACATGAACAATCTCATAAATCACTAATATGACAGGGACAATCTGAGATCATAAAAACAAAATACTTTTGCAATCCACTAACATGATTCTCTCCTGGCTAAATTGAGTCACAACTACTTCTCTACCAATTGCAGATTTATGTCTGTGTATCTACATTTCTTATACATAAGCTTTATTGAGCTATCCAATCATTGAATTGTCCCTGCAATTCTTTTTTTGTTTTTTACTTTTATTGGTTTTATTTTTTTAAAATACATGACAGCGGAATGCATTGCAATTCTTATTACACATGTATACCACAATTTTTCATATCTCTGTTTATATATAATGTATGTTGATACCCAATTCAAGTCTTTGTACATGTACTTTGGATAATGATGTCCATTACATTCTACCATCCTTCTTAATCCCCTGTCCCCTCCTTTTCCCTCCCACCCCTCTTCCCAATCTTGAATTCATGTATTCCTTCCATGTTCCCCCTCCCTATCCCACTATGAGTCAGCCTCCTTATATCAGAGAAAACATTCAGCATTTTTTTTTGAATTGGCTAACTTCACTTAGCATTATCTTCTCCAATGCCATCCATTTACCTGCAAATGCCATGATTTTATTCTCTTTTAATGATGAGTAAAATTCCATTGTGTGTGTGTGTGTGTGTGTGTGTGTATAT
>NW_026000101.1:1413659-1506618 GCF_001458135.2 Marmota marmota marmota
TATATATATATATATATATATATATATATATCACATTTTTTTATCCATTCATCCACTGAAGGGCATCTAGGTTGGCTCCACAGTTTAACTATTGTGAATTGTGCTACTATAAACATCAATGTGCTGTGTCCCTGTAGTATGCTGTTTTTAAGTCCTTTGGGTATTGTCCAAGGAGAGGGATAGCTGGGTCAAATGGTGGTTCCATTCCCAGATTTCCAAGGAATCTCCATACTGCTTTCCATATTGGGTGTAGCAATTTGCAATCCCACTAGCAATGTATGAGTGTGCCTTTTCCCCCACATCCTCGACAACACTTATTGTTGTTTGTCTTCATAATAGCTGCCATTCTGACTGGAGTGAGATGAAATCTTAGAGTGCTTTTGATTTGCATTTCTCTGATTGCTAGAGATGATGAGCATTTTTTCATATATTTGTTGATTGATTGTTAAGCCTGGAAACTCAGCCATAGTCTAGATCAGCCTCTATGATCTGCCCACTCTTTCCTTTACTGTTAATGGTGGCCACCTTGACGACATATAAAACAACAGATTTGGGTGGGATGGATCCTTCAATCTCACCAGCAGTCTCCCTACCTGTCACGGCAGCAGCTTTATCTTTTACTAAGCCTGGACACCCACTTCCTGTCACTGCTTACAATGCTTCACTTTGGGATCCCAAAGCAGTGGCACTCAGTCAACTTCCAGCGAGGCTGCAGGTAGGGAGGGCATCTTTTAGTGATGCTCTGCTACTGTGCCTCTTCACTTGCAGCTTGGCTGCCTCTAGCCCCAGCCCCTCCCTCTTGTGAGTTTTGCTGAAAGCAGCAAGAAACTGCCAAAAGCACACCAGACTTTCAACACCCTGCTTTTTTTTTTTTTAAATCTAGTCCCCAGTTCTACAGCCTGCGTCTTCCATAGAACAGCAAGCAAATGTTTGACCAAAGGTTTTGCCAACATGTAACTAGAGGTAGCAGCTTTCCAGGCTGTGACATCTGAATTTTCTCTCTCTCTCTCTCTCTCTCTCTCTCTCTCTCTCATTCACTCTCTCTCTTTTTGTACCAGAGATTGAACTCAAGGGCACTCAACCACTGAGCCATATCCTTAGCCCTATTTTTATTTTATTTTATTTGAGACAGTATCACTGAGTTGCTTAGCACCTTGCAGTTCCTGGGGCTGGCTTTGAACTGGCAATCCTCCTGTCTCAGCCTCCCAAGCCACTGGAATTACAGGCATGTGCCACAGCGCCTGTCAACACTTGAATTCTTCATAATCTTCTTCCAGTCAACTGGCCATGCATTTTGAAGTTGGATACATTGCCTCATCTAGAAAGTCACCACCATCTGGCATTGTCTTGAGCCAGCCATAGGCTGTGTGTGTGACCTGTAAGCATTTGAGCAGCTGAGGGGATTGGAGTGATGCTGCTCTGACTGAGCTGTGTGACATATGTGCCCTTTTTGCTCCTTCTGCCTATGATCCCCACGCAGCTTGAGATGGGAGTGGCTTTCCAAGGTGTCAGTCAATCTGTGGATCATAAGACACCACCAAGTAACCCCTGAAACCCAACCCTTGCTTTATTTGGGTTGAACTTTCTCGAATGTCCTCCCATCAATAAGTAGGAGGGTTTCAGGCATGCTGTCTCTTTTTTTTGTCTGTCTCTCTTGCCTCCCATGTGGGAGCTGAGGTCAAGGAGCCGCCACTGAACACCAAGAAAGGCATTTTCTGTCTCTGTGTGGTTATTTAGTAGCCAGCCCAGTTCACCTGGAGTGATCCTGACTCATTCAGTTGCATGTCACAGCAGGGCATATTCTTTGAGTTAGCCCTGGAGCTAGACTTAGCTAATTAGAATTGTGATAAAGCCAGATACTGCACTTACAAATGGAGATGAAGATCTAGGTCAGTAGAGGGCCTCAAAAATGTGGAGTAATTTGAATTCTATAAAGAAAAAAGCCTGAGGATGTTTGTTGGTTAACACATACTTTAGCTATCTGTCCTATTAGGCTTGGTCTCACTGTCCAGGCAGACACTGAGCAGTTACCTTTTCCTGAAGTTAAAGAATTATGACACACTGTTCAGGAAAGTGGCATAAATAGTAGTTTTACCCTCAATATGATCAAGGGACTAGGAATGGGATATGCCTTAGTTCATTGTAATTGGAAGGCATTAGTTAAAATGGTTACTTTTCCTGCTCAGAATACTGTGTTTTTGCAAGAGTGTTCTAACTTGGCTTGTGTCCAGGCTGAAGATAATGCTCAAGGAAACATAAACATTAATCATGATGATCTTTTCAGAGTTGGGCAATGGGCTGCTTTACATCAACAAGCTCAGTTGCCTGTCCCCGCCATTGCTCATCAGAACACTTGTATGTAAAGCGTGGCATCAGAGTCCCGACACCCAGGACCCCTCTAAGTCATCTGCAGTAATCCAATGAACTCCCAGAGAGCCCTTCATAAATTTTGTTAATCACTTAACCAAAGCAATAGAGCAACATGTTGACAACTTGGAAGCTGCTAATATTTTAACCAAACAATTGGCATATACAAATGCCAAACAAGATTGCAAAGAAGTAATGAAGTCTATTCAATTGTATTCTACTTTGTCAGATATGATAAAGTCATGTCAGAATGCAGGGATGGAAACTCATAAAGCCACTTTGCTTGCTACTACATTAAACCCCCTGATAAATTATGTTAAAATTACAAGGAACCTGGTAATCTTCAAAAGGACTGTAGGGTTAAAAGGGAGACTCAGAAACATCCCAAACACAAGTGCCATATATGTCAAAAAGGTTTTCATTAGGCCAATCAATGTTGATATAAAACTGATATGTTGGGAAACCCATTTTGGGTCCCCCCCCCATGCAAACCCAGGCAAAAGGAAGGGGAATCCATTTTTCCAGCCCCATCCCTGACAGGAATGCTTCCAGTTCAAACAGAACATCCTTCCAGATATCCTTTCGTGCCACTAGAGGGAGAGCTGGCTTAGATTTAATTATTGCTAAAGATGTCCAAGTACAACTTCCTGGGGAGGTATGTAAAATTGCCACGCAGATTCAAGGGCCTTTACCTAAGAAAACTTTTGGATTAATTTTGCCTCGTTCCCATATTGCTAAAGAAGGAATAGTCATCATTCCTGGGACGATGGATTCTGATTATACTGGTACAGTATATATCCAGGTGTGGTCCCATATGCCTTTAAGCCTCCCCAAAGGATCTTCTATTGCTCAATTGATTGTAGTCCCCTATATTCCAGCTCAACAACCTTTAATGAAAGGGGAAGTACAAGGTCTGCCTCCACTGTCATTGGAGCATGTTTTCCAATCACTGAAAGTAGACCTTAATTGACTCTTTGTTTAAATGACCAGCCAACTACAGGACTGTAGATACAGGTGCAGATGTCACCATAATTCCTCTTTTGGTATGGCCTCATTCATAGCCACTTCAAAAGGCTACCCAGGTCTGGGGCATAGGGGGCAGTAAAGAGCAGGTATCCAAGAGCTTCCCGGGGTTACCATGTTTGGCCCCTTCCAACACATGACTAATCATCAGTCATATTCAGCCATATGTTATGGCAATACCTTTTCCTATATGGAAAACTTCAAATGTCTGAGGAATTGCCTTTTTTTTGTAGGGGCCTCTGCAGATCTGGCTGACTTACCACTAAATTGAAATGTTACCACCTCTGTCTGGGTTGAACAATGGCCATTGTCAAAGGAAAAGAGGGTAGCTGCAGAGGCCCTTATTCAAGAACAATTACAATTGGGACATGTAAATCTTCTACTAGTCCTTGGAGTACACCCATTTTTGTTATAAAAAAGAATTCAGGAAAATGGAGACTATTGAAAGATTGAAGAGAAACTAATAAAGGTATCCAACCTATGGACTCACTCCAGTGTGGATTGTCAAACCCAATGTAATTCCTCAAAATTTCTCTCTATATGTCATTGACTTAAAGACTGTTTTTTTTTTATTATTCCCCTCTTTCCTGATGATTAGGAAAAATTTGTCTTTACTGTCCCCATTTTAAATCATCATAAGCCTACTAATAGAAAGTTCCATTAGAACTTCATTAGAAAGTTCTCCCACAAGGGATGCTAAAGAGTCCAACATTATGTCAACATTTTGTTAATAATGCTTTGCTCCCTTTGCATCAGAAATTTCCTCACTTACTTGTTTATCATTATATGAATGATATTTTACTTGAAGGACAAAACATCACAGATGAAATTCTACATTTGTTACAGGAAGTATTATTACAATACTTAGAATAGAAAAGAATACAAAAGAATAGATAAGGTTTAATGTCAAATCCCTATCAGCTACTTGGGACATACATTACTTCAAAGATATTCAATTCCTCACATCCCAAATTTAACCTTTACTTCTAAATTTTCCTTGGCTCATTTACAGCAATTTCTAGGACATTTGAACTGGGTACGCCCTAATATTCCATTAACTACTGATATGTTCTCTCCTTTTTCCAGATATTAAAGAAACTACAGGAACCTACATCCACCCTTTACCTGACTCCTCCTCTAAAACAAACTTTACAAAAATTAACAAGAAATTGTCAACAGTAATGATGGATCGACTTTCTGTATCAAATGTGCCATTATTAATAGTAATTTTCATTGGAAAATCCATGTTTTTGCAGCGAAGATTGTCATTTAAAATAAGAAATTATATATACTAAAATGTTTATACTTTCCTCATTTTTCAGGCCACAATGTTTTGTATTTTGCTGATATGTATGCACAACTGGTTGCTGATGAGCCACACTAGAATTTTATCCTTAACAGGCACAGACATTCATATTCTATACCTAACTTATCGAAAAACTTTACATCTCCAATGCTTACAATTCTCCTCCTATTATCAAGCTGTATTAACAGATTTTTTTTTAGCACCAATTGCTTTTCACAGACCTCATGATAGACTCTTCTCTTTGATATGTCAGTTACGCATTCCCCCTCCTCCTTGATTTCTACTATTCCTCTTACAGATGGATTGATGATATATGCAGATGGAGGTGAACAAAGGGTAGTATCTGTTTTTATTAATGGTGAATGAACTGGCTATTATACCCTGCCTCAAATCTCTCCTGAGTGAGCTGAATTAGCCGCCATTATTTTGGCGCTGAGATTATTTCCTACTACTTTAAATGTATTACAGATTCTCAATGTATAGCTAAACTTGTTCCTCATATTTATGTAGCTGTGTTATCCCCTCATTTGGATTCCAATTTACTCTCTCTTTTTTTAACCCTTCAAACCCTTTTACAGCATCATACATCCCCTATCTTCCTTGATCATATATGCAGCCGCACCAAGATTCCTGACCTCTGACATGGGGTAACACTGACTGAGGCACTGCTGTGAGATCTTTTTATCCTTTATTTTCAGATGCTGTAGAATCTCATGGATTTTTTTTTTTCATCACAATGCCCACTCACTAATGAAGATGTTTTTCATTTCTTCCCATCAGGTTCGTACATTGTTAATAACTGTTCTCACTGTACACATTTCCAGGCTCCTAGGTGGGAATCTGTAAATCCACAAGGCCTACATTCTAACGCACTTTGGCAGAAGGATGTTAGCCATTTCCCTCCCTTTCATCCTTATTCTTTTCTCCATGTTTCTATCGGCACTCCTTCTGGGTTTATTTGGACTAGTGCCCATAGGTCTGAAAAGGTATCTCCTTGCATTTCCCATTTATTTCTCTGCTTTGCCACTATGGGAAAGTCTGCTCGTTTAAAAACAAATAATGCACCTTTATATACATCTCATGCTTTGCACAATTTTGTACTCATTGGAATATAATTTTAACCCCTTGAATTCCTCATAATCTTATTGGACAATCCTTGGTTGAACAAGCACATCGTACCCTGAAGATATGCCTCATAAAACAAAAACAAAAAGGGGACCTAGCCCCTCTCATGTTAATAATGCCTTAAATATTGCTTTATTTACAGTTATGCACTCAACATGCAATATGAAGATGATACTCACAATTGGTCATCTTCCTTGGATAGACACTTTATTCCCAAATAACTGTTGCCAAAAATGTATGTAAAATACAGGATTCCACCAGACCCAGGGTGGCAGGATCCTGTGCCTCTGAGCACATGGGGAAAAGAATATGCTGCTGTGCTTACACTGACAGGCCGTGTTTGGATTCTGGCTCAGTGTGTGGGACCTTTCAATCACAAGTTGGCATCAGACACTTCACCATCCAACCCCCAAGTTTCATTTGACCCTGGGTGAGAAGGATTCCACCAAACAAAAGGATGGTTACTCTCCTCAAAAGAGAAGGAACACCCCAGAGGGCCCCAAGATACTGGAGCTTTGGTGACTTGGGGAGATATAAAATCATTAACAGCCTCAGATCAACAGCTGTTAGCTCAAATGGGATTAGAATGCAATCAGGGAAATTTGGTTACTGCTTTGTTTGCTGAACTTACACAAAACTCTGTAAATGTTTTGATTCTTATGATAATGTTCTGCTGTTGTACCCCAGCTATAGGGAATCCAGTTAAATCAGACTCCTTGACTTCTAGAGCCCATTATAATATCTGGGTTTGCCTGACTAAAATTGTCAATTTATCCATCAGGATATGAATATAGGGAGTGTATTGGTCTCTTGCCTTCTTCCTGTGTTCCATTTGGCACATGAAATTGCAAATATGACAATATTCTCCAAAGAAGGCATCCAAAATCTAATATCCTACAAAGATTCTTATAATTGGGGAAACCCTCAGTATGCTTAACCCCCAGTGCTATGATGTTACTTACACCCACTGTTGCCTTAAACGCAACTGATATTTGTGCTGAGACCAAAACTTTACACATAAATTTATTCCTTTTGGACAGCCCTCATTTCACTTACCAAGGTGGAGCCCATCATGTATGGAAATGGTTATATCCCCTTACCACCAGGGGTGGTTCTTTTCTTCTGGGGCATATACCTTTAATTATATACCTGCTAATATATCTCATGGTACCCATTGTTGTCTTAGCCAATTGACTGTGTTTCTACCATCCCCACAGAATCTTATAGGCCACTTTCCTGCACAGTGTATTCATAAAAGAACTATCCTCCTTGATGAAAACTGATCATTCAGTAAGGCTTCTCTCTAAGACAGAATTTTGAAGCTCTAACATTCTCCTTGGTGGGCATCCCTGGTCTTTCAGGCTTACAAAACAATCATGAAATTGGCCTGTGTTATGGTAAAAAATATCAATCATACCTCTATAATAATCAATATCCTAAGTGAAGAGCAAAATAACATTGTCAAGCCCTGATCGGGCTGCAATTGATTATTTATTGTTATTACATCATAAATACTGTCCTGAACTTAAAAATATGTGTTGCTTTAATTTAAGTGATAATAGTAATTCCATTTCACAGGAGTTAGAGTGTCTTAAAAACATCGTTAAAAAAGTCCAACAGGATGATGGAGGTTTAGATTTGTTAGATTGACTATCTTCCTGGTTACCCAATTTTACTTGGATTAAACAATTATTCATGAATGGATGTTTACTAATACTGGGATTGTTATATTGTGTTTACTGCTATCGATGCCTACCCTATTTTTTTGTCTCCACCAACATTAAAGAAAAACAAGTGTTATTCATCCAAAAGGACATACATAAAAGAAAGGGGAGCTGTAGGGATTCTGGCTGTGGGTATGTACAAGGCAGCATTCCTCTGATGACCAAACTCCCTGAGGGTAACAGGCGCCCTGTTACCCACACTTGAAATATTCTATAGTTTCTCCCTGGGACTAGTAAGAGGACTAAATCATGCTCAATGCCTAGCTGCTATGGTAATGTCCTCCATGACAGGGCTCTGTGCTAGAGTCTTATCAGCCTCAACCTTAATCTCAGACACTCAGCTTCTGGGATAAAGGAACTCTTAGACATCACCAATGTGTCACTGAACCTAAACCTGTGCACAATAACAGTAAATTTATAAAATGAGCAATATGTGCTAATGATGTCAATGACTTAGTGTAACCAATGGATATAAATAAAGCTGGCAGCTCAGATGAGAAGCCCCTTTTACTTTGCCCCTTCACTTTGTTGCTTCTGCCTCTGTCCTTCTTACAGTGGAATGTCCAGTTTCCAATGGGTTACACCCAATTCTGGAGCCAGGAGAGCAGTCTCCTTAGCTGAGCCAAGACAGAGATCACATGCTTTGCACAACCATTGAGTGGGAGGAGTCACAAAATAGGTTGCAATGGCAAACATAAATCTCCCTGGCTCAGGGCTAAGTGAAGACGCTCTAATATTTCATGGGTGGCATCACACAAGATTCAGTAGGTCTGGTGTGGAGCCTGACATTCGACTTTCTCACAGACTCCCAGGTGATACCAGAACTGCTGCTCTTTGGTCCACACTTTGAACAGCAAGGCATTAAAATATGAGAATGGATTAGAACGAAAATACGAGCTCTCCATAGAGTTAACTCCAGTGTTGGGGGAGGTAATCAGAAGGGACCCATCCATATCAGTGATTTTTACCACTGGTGATTTTCCACATAAACTATGTAGGGATAAAGAAGTAGGAAAACAGGACAAGATGCCATGTTGTTTTCTGGGTGGTAGATGTGTGAGTAACTGTTAGTCAGTTCTCCATTACTAAAGCAAATACCTGAGAAAAATCCACTCATAAAGTGAAAACGTTTATTTTGGTCCAAGCTTTTGATTTTTCAGCCCAGAATTGGATGGGCCTGTGTGGAGGCAGCACAGAATGACAGAAGTATACAGTGGAGCAAACTGCTTGCCTCCTAGTTGGGAGTCAAAAGTGGGGGCACAGGCTGGGGCCACTCAAAGGCACTTCTCCAGTGACCTGAAGACCTCTCACTAGGCCTGGCTCTTGACAATCCCCCCACCTCCTCACAGCACCAGAAGTTGGGGACCAAGCCTTCACCACAGGGGCCTTTGGAGCATTTCAGACCCAAACTGTAGAAGTAATTATTATTTTCTGCTTCCAGTTTTCTGCATTTTTCAAATTTCTTCACAAAAAAAGGGAGTAAAAGGAGTAAAGAAAGCAGAGTTTTAAGCTGCATGCTCTCGGAGGCTCTAGAACAACCTCTTCCCTCTTAGCACTTCCAGAGACTGAAGTTCTTTGGCTCGTGGCTCTTCCTCTGTCTTCAGAGCCAGCACCTGGCATGACCCTCTCTCTGCTTCTTTCCTCCGTCTCCCTCTTCCACTTGGAATGATTTTTGGATTTCGCCAAGCCCATCCAGATAGCACAGGATGATCTGCACCTCAAATTCAGCTGATGGGGAATGGAATCCTCCTCTGCCATGGAGCCTAACATGCTCACAGGGTGCTAGCACATGCACATGTCTGGGGGAACCTCATTCTGCTAGGGAGTCTTCCCTGCCCTGCTCCAGCCTCCAACCCAGCCCCTGTGTTCTCCTGCCTCGGCTTGTCTTTGTTCTTCTGATTCAGGTTATTTCTCCCACTATTTTCTAGAAAGTAACATTCTTCTCCTCCTTTCCTCCTCCTCCTCTTCTTTCTTTTTCACCTCCTTATAACAAAAAAGGCACAATTAAAAGACAACTAGAACATGACAGACCAATTCAAGTCTAGGTACAGAGAGTACTCACAAGACACATTTGGGGAAAGCCTGTGGGAAACCTCAGAATCCACAGGGCCCTGGGCAGAGTGCTCAGAAATTTCCTGTCTCAGCAGAATGAACAATTAGTTCTAGATTCAATGTTGTTCTGCTCCCACCTAACAAATATTAAAAGCAAGATCCAAAAGGATCAAATTGTTTCCAAGTAATTTAACTATATCTCAGAACAAAGCTCAAAAATATTTTTAGAGCCGGGCACAGCGGTACATATCTGTAATATCAGTGGCTCAGGAGGTTGGTGTGTTCAAAGCCAGCCTTAGCAACAATGAGGCACTAAGCAGCTCAGTGAAAGCCTGTCTCTAAATAAATACAAAATAGGGCTTGGGATGTGACTCAACTGGTGAGTGGCCCTGAATCAACCCCCAGTATCCCCCACCCACAAATGTACAAAAGTAAAGATGATCCAATCACAATGTCTGGTATTCAATTTATAAAGTTACCTGGCACATAAAGAAGCAGGGAAATATGATCCCAATGAGGAGAAATGTATAAATTAATTAAAACTGACCCAGAGGTTAGGCTCAACGGGAACATTAAGATCCTAATATAACTCAACTCCTCAGATGAAAACTAACAATTGTGAGATAAAACATTTACAAATATATTAAAGGGAATCCTTTGAGTAGAAGGAAAATGATACCAGATAAAGTTAGGAATCTGTCCAAAGTAGCGAGGAGCACCAGAAACAGTAATTGACTGTTCAAACAACATAATAACAATGTAGTGTGCAGTTTTAACAGGTCAATGTAAACTGTGTGACCAAAAGAACACAAGGTCTGGGAGGGGAGAGGTGGAAGAAGACTGTCGTGATGCTCTTGTTCTGTACATAAAGTATAAACTCTCCATCCCCTGGGGGAACACACCCCTAATGACCTAAGGACCTCCCCTGAGTCTCCTTAGAGGTGATGATTTAACTCCAAAAGACCCAGGCTATTGTTATCACTCTACCAAATACCCATTAGAAGATTTTTAATCTTTTTCCAATGCCATTGGGAAGCATTGTATCTGGCTGCAGTAACATAGATATATTTATAATCAGCATGGCATTCAAGCCTTTCTTTAAGCTTGAGGGCATAAAGCTCATTTCTAATATTTATTATGGTGGCTTCTAGAGTGTCCACCTTAGTTTCAATTCTTTCATTAAAATTTATCTGATTATGGAGAGCTTTGGAAGTATTTTAGCCAAATTATTAAGAAATTACACATGTTGTAAGTTTTAAGACATAGCCACAGAGGCTGTAATTGTAGAAACAATGAATGAAAGTAAAGTAGCTACTCTAAAGATCATGAGACCAAGAGCTCACTTAGTCTGGTTAATGGGCATGCACCTGTTGCAAAGCCTGAACACCAACTTCAGCTTACCATGGTTCTTAAATATGGTCTGGTAATAAGACAAAGGGGGTTTGATAAAGGATCAATGTGTTTATTTCCCTTTATTATAACTAGTGGTGTACTTAGTTATGTTGCATTTTTTACAGGCCACAAAATATTTACCATCCTTTCTTTAATTCTCACATTTCCAATAATTAGAGCATAAGGAGAGTGGACACAGGCCAGGGGCCATAGAAGGAACCTTCCTTACAACTCCTGCCTACAAAATCAGGCATAGATCTGACAGCAATGAAAAAATTCTGGGGCAGTAATTAAGCACCAAACATCCTTGTGGATGCCACGTTGCTGAAGGTTAGAGTATCACCAACAAAGCCTCCAGGAGTCCTGGCATCCTTATGTAATTGTTGTTTGTGAATTCTAGGAGACCAATCTAAAATATATCCAGTATTTCTAGACACTTTATGTTGTACTGGCAAGATATTTGCACAATTCATCCATTTAGGAAAGGTGCCAAATTCTATTGTGGAATGATTAGGGCAATAATATATTGGTGGATATTCTATGTAAATAACTGTCCTGTATGGGAAAATTTCTATTTCAATAAACTTTCTATTTTGACAACTCTCCAGATATATAAATATAGTCTTAAATTCTAAGGAGCAGCAAGATTAGCTGGTTTAGGTTCCCATACGCTGTCTTTTCTTTGAAAGATACCCTCAGATAATCATCATTATGGGACCAACATATAGGTAGCTGACCACTATAACCAGCATAAATAAATCCAGTCACATGGATGGATTTTCCAGTCTACATTGTAAGGTACACTAAAGGTGGACGTGGAGAATGGGTCCACAGAAGACTCTTCATAGGTTTTTCTTCCCTGGCACCTGGTGAAGCTTTCACAGCAGTAGCTGTGGTTGGAGATTCCTCTGCTAGGTTTTCAGCCATTTCTAAGATGACAAGTTTATATTCTATCCTTTGAAATCTGATTTAACTTGCTGAACTATGTTCAGCCACAGTAGGACTTTTAGTATCATAACTAAGAAAAATTTTTGAAATATTTTTGTAAGATTTAATGCATGTTTATAGGGTCCTGTTCCCCCCCCCTTTTTTATTTATTAAAATTGAATAAGAGGATGGCATAAGTCATAGTATCATTAGTCTTAAGTTTTAGACAATAGTTTTACATAGTACAAGTATTTAATAATAAGAAAAGATTTATTATTTTTGTTGGCCATGGAACTTGACAAGAGTTACTTATTAGCTCTGTGAGGGCCAATATTATTGGGCCAACCAAGGCTCCTTCTATGGTGCCGAATCGTTCCTTGGGGGCAGGAGTCAACGGGTGGTGGCAGCTGCGTTCCTGTGTCTGCAAGCCACCTTCAGCATCATTCCCTGGTGCCTTCCCCTCGCAGCACCAGTGCTCCTGTGGGATTTTTAAAAATCCTCCAACCCAAAAGTGGGCTCAAGTCGCAGACATCAGCGTTATCAGTCTTTAGGGCAGCCCGCGTTTGGCCAGACTAAGGTTATCTAAGGGGCAAAAAGATTGCCAGCGGTGGGTGTATACATAAGTTACAGACCCCCATAGGGAACAGCAGGCAAGAGTCCCACATCTGTCCCAGAGCAGCAACCGGGTCACAGATTATATGATCTCAGTATACGATAAACATTCAGCAAGCTCAGCAGATTCTATTGGTCCAATTTAAATTGAATATTTCTAAAAAACAAAGTTGAAAAATAATATTTGCTTCTTTAGAAGTAGAGAAGTCCTCATATTAATGGCCCACTATAAAAAATCGTTCCTCTCTTCTCTTACTCTCTAAACATCTATCCCCAGTACATAGATCTAAAAACATTTCATGATAATATTTCAAAATAGAAGAAATCCACAATAAGAATCCCCCAAATCCACAATAATTGAGCTTTTTCTATGAGAGAGGGCTGAGCTTAACAATATACACTTCACCAATTACCGTGACATCCAAGCAGGGTCTCCAAATCCCGCCAGCTGGCTGGGCTGGTGAGATGAGCCGGGTTCAAAGGAGTTGGCTGCAGCAATAAACTGAGAAAATGGCAAAGAAACCGTGCAGAACAGGAGCATGAGTTTCTAAGATCAGGGCAGGACGACTATGGAAACTTAAGGGTCAGCTCCACCCTGGACAACGCTGGAAAGAGGGCATGCACCCATAATCTCTGTGTAGGGGGGAGACACAGAGGAGCTTCAATGCAATGTTCTTTGCCAAATAAGGCACGAGATAGAGTATCAAAAGTTGGAGTCTTGCTTTGTGATGTCTTATGGTCAGCAGATTGATTGACATCTTGGGAAGTCACACTCATCTCAGGTGCAGTGTGGGATCATAGGCAGAGCGAGAGGAAAAGCACACTCACATCACACAACCAAATCAGCGTGCCAGGGCCTTTTGGGGATCAAGTTTGTTGTTTTGGTTTTTTTAGGGGATGGTGTTACCAGGGATTGAACTCAGGGGCACTCCATCATTGAGCCACGTCCCCAGCCCTGTTTTGTATTTTATTCAGAGACAGAGTCTCTCTGAGTTGCTTAGCACCTTACTGTAGCTGAGGCTGGCTTTGAACTCTAAATCCTTCTGCCTCAGCCTCCTGAGCTGCCAGGATTACAGGTGTGCACCACAGCACCTGGCAGGATCAAGCTTTGAAAACCTGGACCTTTCGGTCACATTCTTTCAAAAGACAGTGAAGACTTTAGTCTATCTGAAATCCACCTCTATGTATCAGATTCATTAGAAATCTAGCTTCCCTTCCATTTTTTACTAAATAATCTGCCTTTGCTCCATGATTTTTACTGCTACTTTTATCATAAAATAAATCCATGTACATACTTACATAGGATGCCACTAATATCTCAACATGCCCCCTTGATCAACTGGTACATTCTTGCATCAATATCACAGCCCTGTGATATTATCCTGGTAGATTCCAAATTCATATTGCTATGTAAATACCCACGTAATATCCTCAGTTTCACCTCTTGACTTTACCCTATTTATCCACTTAGGGAAAAACAAGACAAAAAAACAGTTAACTGATTCCTTTTCTATACGCTGGCCTTTCCCCTGCTTATCGTAGCTGTTTGTACTACATTTTCACCTAAATGAACAAATCTATCAAGCAGAGCCCATTAGAATGCCTTGAATAAATGGTTATTAAATCATGTGATTGTGTGACTTGAATTTTTTTTAAAGTAGTCTTGTTACTGTTCCCTTTAAATATCACAAATATCCTTAGCCAGTTACTGTTCCCTTTAAATATCACAAATATCCTTAGCCTGTTCAGGAAACTTTCATAGTAAATATAAAACAAGAACACTCTGAGGTTATTTTGGGGTTTCAAGGACAATGGGGAAGACTCCAAGTCTGTGATCTTGGCTTAGAGGACTTTGTTATCCTGAGACAGACCTTTTCGAACTGTGTCCCAAGAAACAGGGCTATTGTTCTTGAAAATTAGTATTTCAGAAACATCATTCTATGGGTTTTCAAAAGTTTATGGTAGTTGATTTCAGTTAGGAGGATAATAGGCAATTACTGGCCAACAACTTGGCAAAGAGAATTGGTATGCCAGGTTGAGGCAGAGAACCTGGACGTTCTCTTTAGACCTGGTCAGCACCTTCCAGCAATATCTTTTAACTGGTTCTTTAAAACTTATTGCTGGAACACTAAAAGCAATTTTTGACAATCATCTGGACATAAAGGTATAGTGAAAAAAAGCAATTATTTACATCTAGCACCATTCGATGACAATGGAGAGGAATGGCTGTAAGAGAAGGGAGCCCTGGTTGTAAAGCTCCCATGGGTTCTAAGACATGATTGGGTGCCCTGAGACCCTGCAGTAACCTCCATTTACCAGACTTTTTCTTAATTACAAAAATGGGTATATTCCGTGGACTAAAAGTAGGTTCTATATGGCCAGGCTGAAGTTTGTACTGGACCAACACATTGGCTATTTAAGTTTCTCCCCTGTTAAGGGCCACTGACAAACCCATATGGGCTCTTCTATAAGCCAGTTAATCTTTTCTGCTGTTTTGAGGGGACAGGAAGAAAGCCAGTGCCCCTGCCAGAAATTCTGACTGCGTGAATTAACTAGTCTGCGCTGGGGAGACTGGGTTGTAGGTAATACCCTTCCTGTGAATTCCCTTCAGACTTTCCCTGAGATGACACAATGGAGTTTGGAGTTATTAATAACAAACCCAAGCCGCTTAGAAAATCTCGACCCCATAAATTTATGGCAAAGTGTCTAGGAAATAGGGTTTAAAGACCCCAGAATTACCATCTTTACCCTCCCACTGAAGATATTGAGCACTCTGTGCAAGTTGAGAAATTTGGCCAATTCCTTCTAAGTTGGCAGGTGCCATGGGTGAAAGCTGCTTCTTTGGCCAGTACCTGCCAGAAATAACTGACTTGTCTGCTCCAGCATCGAGCACATCTCTGAAATTTTTATGATTGATTTTAAGAGCCAACCGAGGGAGTGCCTGTCTAATCAACTGAGCCCAATCAGCCCAGTCTGGGGACCCAGAACTCAGGGTTTTCACCTGGCCCTTCACACAGTGACAAGGCAAGAATATTAATTGTGTTAATTTCTCCCTTGGAGAAAGCTAATAACGCAATTCATTTGAACTATAACCCTGTCTCTCCTTTGAAATTTGTATCAATAACACCTGGCAATACTTGAAATCCTCTTTGAGTTAAACGGCTTCATCCCAACACTAGGCCTATGGCAATTTGCTGCTGCAGCCCATGAATCCCTACAGGGATTTGTCGTGGGCCCATTTCAGGAGTTAGAATTAGTCCCATGGCTGGTCAGAGTCCCAAGCTCCCGGTCCCCAGGGCGGAAACATCTCTGAAGGATGTTTCAATGACGGCAACTGAACCAAAGTCATTCGTGTGAATTTGGGTGACAAAATACCACATAGACATGGAATTTTTATAAGGTTCAGTACGCCTTCCCTGGCTCCTGGCCTCAGGCTCCCACAAGGGGTGGGGGCAAGAGAAAGTCATGAGAGACTGATGAGAGTCAGACAGAGATAGAGAGAGAGAACATTCTGGAGTTGGCTTTTATTGGGGGATGCTGTTTCTTAGAACATTCTATCCGAAAAAGGGCAGAGGATAGGATTACAAAGGAACAGGTGAGTGTAACTCAACCCCACTGGGTTAACCCTATTCCTGGAGCCAAGCCTCATTATCCCAGTGGAGGTAAGGCCCAGATTATTTCCGGGGGCAATAACTGTTTAGTGTCTCTTGCTCAGGACCAAAGGGCATGTATTTCAAGAGTGGCTCCCAACAGAGAAGGACCCAGAAATTTAATCTCTGATGGTACATAAACTCTAGTAGGATATACCACTACACCTTACCTTTAAATATGATTTTATTTTTATTTTATAACCTAACAGAAAATATGACTTCACACTAATTAGGATGGCTAGAATAATTTTTTAAAAAAATAGCAAGTGGTGAGAATGTAGAGAAATTGATACCTTTCGCATCACTGGAGGGTATGAAATAGTAAAGCCAAGATGGAAAACAACTGGCAATTCCTCAAAATGCTCCGCGTAGAATTTCTATATGACCTAACAATTCTACTTCTCGGCAATAAATAGAAGAATTTAAAACAGAAATTCATGGAGATACTTGAATGCTAATGTTCACTGCAGCATCATGCACAACAGCCAAAATATGGAGGCAAACCAAGTGTCCACCAACAGATGAATAAAATGTAGTATATACATGCAATGAAATACTATTCAGCCCTTAAAAGGAAAAAAGCGCCAATACTACTACAACATAGATGGACTTGGAAAGTATGTTAAGTGACATAAGCCAGCATAAAGACAAATATTGCATGAATCCAATCATACAAAGTATCTAGAATGTGCATATTCATAGAAACAGAAAGTAGATTAGAGTTTACCAGAGTCTGGGGACAGGAAGAAAATGAAGAGCCATAGCTTAATGATTACATTTTCTGTTTAAATTGATGAAAATATTTGGTAAATAGAGGTGATGGTTGCACAAAATTGTGAATGTAATTATTGCCAATGAATCATATACTTAAAAATGGCTAAAATGGAAAGTTTCTATGCTACATATACTTTGCCACAATAAAATTTTTCCCTAAAAATATGAAAAAAATGGCCAAAACATATTGCTAACAGTTTTATCATTGTAGTATGGAGTTCCTATCAATCAATAAGAGTTTGCAATATCTGGTATTTTATAAAATTATGAATAGTGTTTGTGTGTGTGTATATACATCCAAATGCATGGTTTTATAACATATATTTCTTGGAGTAGAAGTGGATGCTAAAGAGCATAAACATTTTTAGAAAAGTTTTTTTTACAAGCTACCCATCATGGAAATGGACAGGTTGGCCTCCAAAATGTTGACATAGATCTCATCACCATGTTTTTTTGGACTTTTTGCCTCCACAACCGTGAGCTAAATAACACTCTTTTTCTTTGTGAAGAACCCAGCCTCGGGGACACAGTAAAGGAAACAGACCCCTACAGAAGCTAAACCACCAGAGGACTTGATGCTGAGGGATGTGGGTGCTTCTTTCTGGCAGAAAATGGGGAGCCAAGAAGAGTTTTAGGCAGGGGAGTAGGTGGTCGGAGCTCTGCCTGGGGCAGGTACCCTGTGGGCGCTGGAGAGGGGGCTCTAGCAGGACAGCACTGAGCCGGGGACCTACAGCCACCTGATGCAGGAGTCCAGGTAGAGAGGATGAGGACAGGTCTCTAAGGCCGATCAGCCCTCTGCTGTGCCTGTGCTCCTTGTACCTGTAGCCACCAAGGAGAGAGTGCACTCTTAGGGTTTTGTTCAGAGGGAGATCTCTTGCTGTGCTCTTAAAAATATTTTAAAAAAATAAAGACTTTTTAAAATTTATTTCTATTTTTATGTGGTGCTGGCGATTGGATCCAGTGCCTCACTCATGCTAGGCAAGCGCTCTACCACTGAGCCACAACCCTGCCCCCCCCAAATAAAGCCTTTTTTAAAAAAAATTAGAAGAACAGATTTTCAGTGCCTGAGGGTCCAGCCACGAGCTTGTCCACTCTTCAGAAGTGAGTGTGGTCAGTAAGGTGGTCCCATACCCAGTAATCAGGATCCTTGACTTTAAACTGTTTATTTAGGCACATACTTTGCCTTTCTGTTCCCTTTAGATATGTCTGTAGAAATGATTTATTGCACAGTTTTGCAATTGGCCCACAGTTTCTTAATAGGTTTTACAAGGGGGCACACTTCCTTTCACACATGGGCAATATTTTAAAGGGGAAATCCCTCAGCAGCAGATCACCTTTAGGCATAAAATAGCGTGATTTAAAAAAAAATTCTCAGTCTAGCTTGTAAATCAAATTAGACCACCATATGCAAATTAGAGCCCCAGTACTGCTGCCACCACAGTCAACCTGAGCCAAGTCCCTTCTTTGAACCAAAATTCATGTGGCATCATTGATTTGAAATGCCCATATGTTCTGAGATTTCTCCAAATTGCCACTATCTGTGTGAGAAAGATAATTCATTTACTGATCGCTTCAAATAAAGAGGAGCAAATACCTCTAATAGCCATGTTTTCTCTTGTGTTTACCAAACAGACTTTCCCTGACAGAAACAGTCTGGGGTGGTGTGGATTAGACAGTAATTGCTTTAAGAGGATTTTTCATTGTATCCTAGTTATGCATTAATCTGATGGAACAGCTAGATTAATATGTCTCTGGACCTTGTTAATCAAATGCTGAAATCCTGAAAGGATTGGATTTGGTGGGAAAATATGAGGATCTTGCATAGAAAAGACTAAAGTTAGGCACCTATCCTGTTGATTCTTAGATTGTGTTTTGGTTTCTTTTCTTTTACTTTGTTGTTGATTTGAGGTTGGAGCTGGGGATTCAACCCAGGACCTTGCACTTGCTAAGCAGGCACTCTACCGCTGAGCTACACACCCAATAGCAATTGTGGGGGCCTCCCTGAGCTATTATAGATGGCATCTTCACTGGGCCTTGAGCCAAGAAGGTTTTGGTCTGGCATTGCACTTTGGCTCCTTGCACTCTGCAGGACCCAGGTGATCAGTGCTTTAACTGGACTAGGTAGTCTGCTTTCTCATAGCTCCAGACTTGGGCATAACCTAGTGAGATTGGACAGCCAACTCCCTGCCTTATTTGGTGAAGAATATTCTATGGAAAAAAACTTTTTGTATGCTCCATAGAAAAATAAAACAAACTGAGGGATCACTCTCTCTCTCTCTCTTCCCAGTGTGGAAGCTCAGCCATAAGGTCAAAGAGCCGTCCTAGCCCTGGTTTACAAAAAAATTACTTTGGTGTCATGTGGTCTTTTCACTCCCAGTCTACTGCACACAGAGGAATCCCATGTCCACCACCCACATGGGACATGGCCAGGACTGAATCATGTTCTTTATTCTGTTTTGTCTTGGGGTCCAGAGATTGAACTCAGGGGCACTCAACCACTGAGCCACATACCCAACCCTATTTTTGTGTTGTATTTAGAGACACTGGTTGCTGAGACTGGCTTTGAACTTTGGATCCTCCTGCATCAGCCTGTTGAGCCACTAGGATTACATTCTTGCACCCAGCCCAATCATGATTTTAAATAAGAAGGCTTTTATACTAGTTCCCCTTGAAGGTACAAATCAAGAAATTATACTTTACAAATATTTGATTATGAAATGAGCAGAATTCATGATATTTAATAATGGATTATGAGGTGATTAGTTTTATACATTTTAATCTATAGACAACATCTAGACCAATCAAAACACTGAGACATATTTATACAGCCTTACATAAGGGCAGATGAGCGTTAATTAACATATTCTCCACTTTAAGTTCATCCCCCCACCCCCACCACCACTAAAGTGGTTCTGGTGGACATTGTCCAAGCTGGGAGCAGACGAGGCTGGGGGATACTGCTGGGGGATCATGGTGAACCCACTGGTCCAAAGCTCAAAAGCCTTTGAGTGAGGGGGGGCTGCAGGCCAAGGAAGTAAGATCAAATGTTATGCCAGGAGGAAGAGAAGGGAAAATAAATACACCCCCCATTTCTGCTTTTGTCTGTACACAGTGGCCTCATAGACATCAGATCATTTAATAAAATATCTTCATACGCCAGGGGTTCCTTTAGGTCACATAGGTAATCGTGACTTGAAATTAGCATGTCCTCTGTAATAAGGTATCAATGTCTCCACACTCGTCGTCATGATGTCGTTTCCCTGCTGCTCGGGCTAAGGTCACTGCAGGCAAACTGCAGGCTTCTGGGGAGTGTCTTTTTCTCTTGTCCCCATCACTGTCCTCTCAGATTCCTAACAGCAGCATCTGGCCTCTCTGGGATGGAGTGACCACAAGAGAGGGAAGGAGCAAAAGAAGCAAAAGTGTTCCTGCTGAGTTGACGCTACTGCAAGATGGCTTTGTGCTGGACTTGGCAGCTGTTGAAAGCTGACCCTGTCTCACACGGATCCCCTGAAAGGCAGCCCTGACGACCACCCCCGTGCTATAAGCCGGCTCCTTTGACCAGTAGTACATCCCATAATCTCCCCTGGCAGCCATTCTCCTTCACAGGACCCTTGGTCAGTGCAGCTGACATTCCTGCTGCCATTTCTGAGACCTCCTGGCTGTGTGCTGCCCTTCAAGGGAGCGCACTGCTATTCCAACTGCAGGCTCTGCTCCGTTCCAGGGGCACTGAGTCTTCCCAGATTTGAAGAGGGGGCCGGTCGTCTAGTCCCCCAGTGTCAGAGAACATGTGTTCAGACCTGTCATGGACTAGATCTCCTCAGGAGCTGCCACAAGGGAGCTGAGCTGTTGGGGTTTAAGTGTGCAGAGTTTAGCTCCCTCAGGCCTGACTTTTTGCAAGAGCTGTGGCTGTGATTTAGGTCAGCTGAGGCAAACCTCAGCTAGGAGGAGGAAACGTTCTCTTCCCCTTATCGCAAGGCACAAGTTCTGCATGGTTTGGCCAAGAGGAAGAAGCTTCCTGCATACTTATCCTGGGAACAGTACATTCTAAAGAAACAAATGCATCCTCAGGGGACTAGATAATGTCTACAAAGAACTTTAGGAGGGTACTTATCAAACAAACAGGAACAATCTGAATCTAGCTCTGTGTATCCGCTGAGGCATGATATTTGGGCAATGTGGGCAACATGATATTAAAGAAGTGCTTGCTTTGTTAGAAGAAGTGTATAAAAGGAACTTGCAAATAAACCTCAGCATGTAGTAGCAATTGCTGCCTTGGCTCTGCATCCCCTGTGTCCTGGTTATTTCGCGACCCTTACCCAGGGACCCGAACGCTCTAGACATTCACAATTGGCGCCCGAACAGGGACCCTGCTGGATTGTCAGGAAGGGTAAGTTATTTTTCTTTATATTACAGGGTGATAAGACAATCTTCATCTTCTCCTTTTTTACGTATTCTTAGGCATTCACTTGCTGTCTATGGTATTAGTATTTCTCATTCTGATATAGAGATGTATCTTAAGGTGGTCAGGGAATGGAATCCCTAATTCCCGGAGGAAGGATCTATGGATGTAGATAATTGGAAACGGGTCCATCACAATGTTGAAAAGGCCATGAGGCAAGGTGAAAAAATTCCAATTCGGTTTTGGTCTATCTGGTCTATTTTATATACAATGTTTAAAGCTATGGAGGAAGAAAGATTAATTGGCAACTTACAAAAGGAGTTAGCTCCCTCTATTTTAGATCTCCCTCTGGATGTTAGTGAAAAAGAAGAGGTAATAAAAGATATGCAACAATTGACTCATAATTCTTCACAAAATTCTGATGATTTAATTGGTACTGCTACGGAAAAGAAAACGAAAGTAAAAACGATGATTGATGATCGCTCCATTTCGGAGCAATTCAAACTTGTTATGGAGGAGGTTCTGGGATGTCTTAATAAATTAGAAGCTAAAATAGACCCTAAGCCTTTATCAGGAACCAGGCCCTCTGCCCCTCCGGCCACCAATCCTTTTTTGGCAGCTTCTTTAAAGGCTGTCCAGGAAATGGACTCAGAACCTTCTGACGATGAGGATGAAACTCCCTTCTTTGCTTTTCCTATAATCAGGCCTGATCCAGCTAATGGAATGGCACAGCCACCTCGGTATGAGGGGATTGATATTGATCATATTAGCAGATTAAAAAAGGCAATGACAATGTATGGACCTCAATCCCATTATGTAAAAGCATTGCTTAATGCTTTTGCTACTTATTACAATAATTTTGCTCCTGAGGATTGGAAGATTATAGGCCGTGCTCTTTTACAGGAACCTGAATATCTTCAATGGCACATATGGTTTTTAGAAGGATGTGCCACTAAGGCTAGAGAAAACCCTGTTATTAGTGCCATAGGATACCCTATGTTATCTGGCACTGGTATGTATGATGACATTCAACAGCAAATTAATATTCCTCCTGAGATTCATGAGCAATTGAAGGAAATAGCTTTAGAAGCTTGGGACAAAATTAGACCTACTGGAGAACATTATGGCTCATGGACAAAAGTTTCACAAAAACCCAATGAACCTTATGTAGAATTTTTGTCTAGATTAAAATTGACAATTGAACGAACCGTGGTAGGAGAGGCTGCCAGGCAACAATTACTATGTTTGCTGGCTTATGAAAATGCTAATGAAGATTGTAGATGAGCCATTTTACCGATTAAAGATACAGGAGATATTCACACATACTTAAAGGTATGCAAAGATATAACATCAGAATCGAAAAAGATGCAATTATTTGCTGAAACCATGGCCTCTACATGGCATACTTTGCAGAATACTAATCTAAATTTGGCTAACATGAAGTGTTTTGGGTGTGGTCAGACTGGACATCTGAGGAAAAATTGTAAGCGAAAGAATGAAAAGGAAACTAGGGGACCCGGAATATGTCCTAAATGCAAAAAGGGTAAACATTGGGCTCGAGAATGTAGAACGAAAAATGCAGCCACTCTTGCAGTTCAGGGAAACGGTCCATCGGGCCGGACCCCAGGCCCTGGACAAATAAACGGGGGCAACCTACAATCTTTTCCCTACAACCCGCAACCCAACATAGTGCCGCCGTGGACATCCCAGCCTTAAGTGATTTTGATCTCCAGGGTGGTGCTATGCCTAAAAGAATACCTACAGGAATATTTGGGCCACTACCTCCAGGGACTTTCGCTTTGCTCACAGGACGCTCCAGCCTTAATGCTAAAGGTATTACTGTCCATTTAGGCATTATTGATGCAGACTATGAAGGAGAAATTCAGATTTTAATGTCTTCTCTTGCTGATGTTCATTTTTCCAAAGGAGAAAGAATTGCCCAACTTCTCTTATTACCTTATCTCCCTATAGGGGATTCCTCTAATCAGAGGCAGGGCGGATTTGGCAGTACTGACACACAAAGTGTTTTTTGGGCCACACAAATTACTAAAATGCAACCCCTGATAAAAGTAAAGCTAGGGACTAAAATGATTAGTGCTTTAATTGATACAGGATCTGATATTACTATAATAAAAACTCAAGATTGGCCGTCTAATTTTCAGTATCAAATTATACCCTGTCACATTAAGGGAGTTAGCTCGGCTCCCGTCCAAAGTATTGGCCAAGCTTTAAACCATATAACTATTCAATCAGAGGATGGACAAATAGCTGTATTAAAACCCTACATTCTAGAAGTTCCTCTTAATATAATCGGAAGGGATATTTTAGAACAATGGGGAGCTTATATTCAATTTTAACCAATTCTAGATGGAGCCACTGAGAATTATGTGGAAATCCGAGGACCCTTTATGGATTGAACAATGGCCCTTAACAAAAGAAAAGTTAGATGCTGCTCACCTGTTGGTCAAGGAACAATTGCAACAAGGTCATATCGAATTTTCTACATCCCCATGGAACTCACCTATATTTGTCATAAGAAAGAAGTCTAGTAAATGGAGATTATTAACTGATTTAAGGGAAGTAAATAATTCCATGTACCCCATGGGGGCTTTACAACCTGGAATCCCCTCTCCCACTATGTTACCAAAAGATTGGCATATTGTAGTTATTGATTTACAGGATTGTTTCTTTACCATTCCTGTTCATCCTGTTGATCGTAAGCGTTTTGCTTTTTCTTTACCGCAAATTAATCATAAAGGACCTCATTTTAGGTATCAATGGAAAGTATTACCCCAAGGAATGATGAATTCCCCTACGATGTGTCAAATTTATGTCAATGCAGCATTAAAACCTATCCGTAAAAATTGGCCTCAGTTATATATTTCTCATTATATGGATGATATTCTCTTTTCAGGACCTGATACACGGGAACTTGATGACTTATTACAAAAATTGCCAATTTATTTTCAACCTTATGGGTTAATAATTGCCCCTGAAAAGATACAGAAGGAGGATGTCATCAATTACTTGGGATATACAGTTACTAGACAAAAGATAATTCCTCAAAAATTATCAATCAGGAGAGATAATTTAAAAACACTTAATGATTTTCAAAAATTATTAGGGGATATTAATTGGTTACGACCTTCTTTGGGGATACCTACTTATCAATTAAGTCATCTGTTTTCATTGTTACAAGGAGATTCTGCACTTAATAGCTCTCGTATAATTACTAAAGAAGCCTCTGATGAATTGACCTTTGTAGAACAACGCATTAAAAATGCATTCCTTCAGAGAATAGATCTACAAGCCCCTATTTCTCTTTATATCTTAAATACATTTCAATATCCTACTGCAGTTCTGGGACAGCATGAGCTTCCTTTAGAATGGATTTATACAAAACATAGATTCTCCAAAAATATTATGCCATATGCTGACCAGATCGCATTATTAATTGAACAAGGAAGACAGAGAAGTATAACTTTGACGGGCAATGACATTTCTCACATAATTACCCCATTACCTAAAGACCAATGGACTTACTTGGTACAAATGACTGAAATGCTACAAATAGCGTTGGCTGAATATACCGGAAGTATTTCCTATCATTTCCCCAAGGGCAAATTATGGGACATGTTAAAACGTCAACAATTTGTAATCAATAATATTATTAGTGAATATCCTTTAGACAATGTTGTTACTGTGTTTACTGATGGATCAAAAACTAAAAGTGCTTATTGGACAGAGAATCAATATTGGGTTCAAATAACAAACTATCAATCTGTTCAACAAAATGAATTATTTGCAGTCATTCAAGTTTTAAATGATTTTGATAGTCAAGACATTAACATTCTTACTGACTCTGCATACACGATGGGAGTAGTTAAAAATATATTTACTGCAGTAGCCTATTCTAATAAACCTACTCTACAAAATCTTTTTCTTACTTTACAAAAACTTTTACAAGCTCGTAATGCTCGCATATTTATAGATCATATTAGATCACACTCTAAATTACCAGGATTTTTGACATATGGTAATGCTCAGGTAGACAAATTAGTGATGTTCAAAACTCCTCAAGAAGAACATAATCTGTTTCATTCTAATGCCGGACATTTACACATTAAATATAAGATTCCATATAAACAAGCAAAACAAATTATTAAAAATTGCCCAGTTTGTCGACCTTTACATCTTAGGATTGTACCTTCCGGAGTAAATCCTAGAGGGATTCAACCTAATGAATTATGGCAAATGGATGTTACACATGTTCCCTTGTTTGGACGTTATTCTTGTGTTCATGTTACTATTGACACATACTCTAAATTTTTGTGGGCTACGGCTCAAATTGGAAAAACCACCCATCATGTTATTCAACACTTAGTGGAAACATTTGCTATTATGGGAATTCCCGCTATGATTAAAACTGATAATGGTCCGGCTTATACTAGTAAAAATTTTAAAGATTTTTGCAAATTATATGATATTGTTCATCTAACTGGAATAGAATATAATCCACAAGGACAAGCTTTAGTAGAACGTGTACATGCTACGCTTAAAACACAAATTAAAAAATTAAAAAGGAGGAAAATGACAGATTTAAATATGCACTTGTTTAGACATTTACAAAATCAACCTAAAGCATTGTTACATCAAGCCTTATTTATTTTAAATTTTCTTAATCTTCCACAAGGAGAAATATTGACAAGAGCAGAACGACATTTTGAGCAAAAAACCTTAGAAACAGTTCATGAACCAATTTGGATAAAAATTGCGGCAGATGCTGAATGGCAGCCAGGGATTTTACTTTATAGAGGAAAGGGCTATACTTATGTTTCAACAGAAAATGGACACCGGCAGTGGCTCCCAGGGCGGTGGATCCAGACCCGTCACAATCAGAATGGCACCAAGGGGGGCACCCTATCCATTACCCCAGCCAAGGAATCAAGATCCTGAGCTTGATGTTCCGGTGGCAGCAATGGCGCGTCTTCATCTTGGGGCCCGACGTCGTCGACATCCTAATTTTTCTCCCTTACCTACGTGGGGTCAAATTAAAAAGCTGAGTGGGGAAAAGCAGAAGGTGCTGCAACGAACAGGGAAAAATTGCACCCCAGAAAATTTATTTCTGGCTATGTGTGCATTATTAACAGTGTCTTCCACTTCTGAGGTACAAAATAATAATACTCACTATTGGGCCTATATTCCCAATCCACCTTTGCTGGAACCTGTTACTTGGGATGACATGGATATTACCTTATATACTTCTCCTGCTCTTTTATCTCCCCCTTGGAACAATTTAACATATATGAATATTAATGATGGAACACCATTTAATTTTACTTATAAGAATAATAACAGTAAACCTATATGCTTGGGCGTTCCTCCTTGCTTACAATTAGATTGGCAACATTGGATACTAGTTGGAAATTGGAGTAATAGTTCTCGAACACGTTTACAACGGTTATCTGCATGGTCCGTCAATATGACCTGGGATAATATAACTGAACAAAAATACCCTATGTTCCCCGAGTGCCCCGATTTTACTTATCAGGACTTGAGATACTCCCCTTTCATATGGCAGGAATGTTTAGGCAAATTTGGGAAGATATTTCAGAATATTATCATGTGGGGTCCTTACGGGATGTTCTTAAAAGATTGTTCAGAATGGAATATTACTGCTTGTGATTTATCTTCTACATACAGAATCCCGCCGAAAGAGAGATGGAATGAAACCATTCGGAACGACAAATTGATGGCCTGGGGTGATGGCGGAATTGCTGATCCACGCTTGGCTTCAGTGCAGTACCCTCATCATTTACAAACACATTTATGGAAAATTGCTGCTGCAACTAAACCTGTAACTTTATCTAATGGCTCTTTTTCTGGGACTAGTCAATCTGCTGCTTCTTATAATTTTACTGTATTTAAAGAATATAATATAACCACATGTGTGCCCATGCCATACCTGTTCTTAATTGGAAATGTTACTTTTGATGAGGGAATTTTATGCTTTAATTGTAAATTGTATACCTGTATTAATACATCTGTTTCTATTCCTCCTGGTTATTCCATTATGCTGTTACAACAGCGCTCTCACATTTGGCTTCCTGTAAATTTACAAAGAACATGGTCCCAAGATCCTGTAAATACTTTGGTTCTGGAATTTTTTAGACAATTGTTAAAACGTACTAAACGGTTTGTAGGAGTTGTTGTTGCTGTAATTCTAAGTCTTATTGCAGTGACTACAGTTGCTACAGTTTCAGGGATAGCTTTACATACTTCTTTACAAACAAAACATTTTGTTGAGGAATGGCATAAAGATTCGCATGAGTTATGGCTATCCCAGACTCAAATTGATTCTAGACTTCAAACTCAAATAGATATTTTAAGACAGACAGTTAATTGGTTAGGAAAAAAGATACTCACCTTAGAACAAAAAATTAGATTAAAATGTGACTGGAATTCAACTTCTTTCTGTATAACTAATATACAATATAATCAAAGCTTACACGAATGGAGTATCATACAAAATTATCTCGATGGTAATGAAACAGCTCAATTAATGATCGATTCTTTACAAAAAGATATATTTGAAATTTTTGGAAAAGGGTTTCAACATGATGATGCTGCACAAATAGCTGAATTATTTTTAAAACAGTTAGAAGGATTAAATCCCAAAGGAATTGCTCAAAGTCTTACCCATACGGCTGGAGGAATGGGAATAGTGTTATGCTTAGTTATTATCCTGTTTATAATTATATATTGCATGTGCATAAGACCATCTCAAAACTCTATATTAACTTTGTGGAAAGCTGTTTTAGAAAAACAAAAGAAAAAAGAAGAAATTGTTGGGGTTTAAGTGTGCAGAGTTTAGCTCCCTCAGGCCTGACTTTTTGCAAGAGCTGTGGCTGTGATTTAGGTCAGCTGAGGCAAACCTCAGCTAGGAGGAGGAAACGTTCTCTTCCCCTTATCGCAAGGCACAAGTTCTGCATGGTTTGGCCAAGAGGAAGAAGCTTCCTGCATACTTATCCTGGGAACAGTACATTCTAAAGAAACAAATGCATCCTCAGGGGACTAGATAATGTCTACAAAGAACTTTAGGAGGGTACTTATCAAACAAACAGGAACAATCTGAATCTAGCTCTGTGTATCCGCTGAGGCATGATATTTGGGCAATGTGGGCAACGTGATATTAAAGAAGTGCTTGCTTTGTTAGAAGAAGTGTATAAAAGGAACTTGCAAATAAACCTCAGCATGCAGTAGCAATTGCTGCCTTGGCTCTGCATCCCCTGTGTCCTGGTTATTTCGCGACCCTTACCCAGGGACCCGAACGCTCTAGACGTTCACACTGAGCACCCTTGGCCTTGAGTGCTGGATGCCTGAGACTGGCCCCCGCTGTGTGGGAAAGCAGGTGGATCTCACCTCCACTTGGCAGGGAGTGAAGCTCTGGGAGTGGGTGCTACCCAATGGGAGTGAGCTGCCCCCCTGTAATACTACCCTCTGACCTGTTTTGATTGGAATGTTCCATCCAACCACTCTCCTCAATAAAAACCAAGGTTTGGGCATTTTCTCACCTCCCTCCTCTCTCTCTCTCTCTCTCTCTCTCTCTCTCTCTTTCTCTCCCCTCCGTCTCCCATGTTTTTCTCTTGCTCCCTTGTGGCAGCTTACCCTGAGGCCCAGGAGCCATACTAAAACACTCTGAGAAAGGTATTTTCTGTGTCCGTGTGATTCGTTCGTGCCAGCCCAATTCACCCGAGTGACACTGAAGAAGACAGTTCTCTCCCTGAAAGGAAATCTCAGATAAAATCTCCTAATGGTTTTCTCCATTTCATAAAGACCTATTTTGACACTATTTTCTTCAACTTCAATAGTAACACAAAGTGAAAAATTAAACAATATATCACTCAGTCTATCAGATTCATGATTTTAAAAATATTGGCCATGGAAAAGTTTTGGAAGATTTATAGTTGGAACATCGGAATAAACATGACCACTCAGAAAAAGCATATGGAAAGAACCAAATAACCCCGCCAGCTCAGGGAAAAATGAAAAAGACAGAAAAGTGCCAAAGGCATCGGGCACTTTAGTGGAAATTCCTAACTTCAGGGTAAGGAAATTCAGCTCTTTAGACTAGGAGTGGGGAGCTTGAAGGCATAACAGTAGTGATGAAGTTAATGATGAGGTAAGGTGTGCAACCACCAGTTGTCAGTTTATATCTACCAAAAACAAAAGACTGGAGAATAACTTCTGGGGTTACAATATAACTTCTGCCAAAGAAACAAATAATATAAACTGTTGTTAACCCGCTCAAATTCCCAGTCCCTTAAAGGGAAACTGTTTTGGATACTGTGCTTGTGTAAGGTACTGGACACTTAGATGAGTCAAAGGTACTGGACATTTAGATATCCTAAGGTATCCAAACTCCAATTAATCTTGTCTTTCAGAGGCTGTGGCTGCTGTCCTTGTCCATTTGCCATTGAAATTAGGCACAAGAACACCAAGAAGTCTAGAATCTCCTGGGCACCAAAATATCCATTCTGCAACCATTGAGTGGCATCAGCTCTAATTATTCCTGTGTTTCATTGGCAGGGGGCTACTGGGGGATTGAACTCAGGGACACCCAAACATTGGGGAGCTAATCCCCAGCCCTATTAGGTATTTTGTTTAGAGACAGGGTTTTATCGAGTTGCTTAGCGCCTCATTTTTGCTGAGGCTGCTTTGAACTCGCAATCCTCCTGCCTCACCCTCCCAAGCCGCTGGGAGTACAGGCATGCTGCACCACACCCCCCTGTGTCTCATTTTTTTTGATAGACTTAGTGACTCCCATGGTCATATGCCTGCTCTTCTGTTGACACGTGGAACCAGAAGTGCCCCAGCAATGGCCATAGCTGATTCAATGGGATCTTCACTGTGTCCCTGGATGGAAGTGTCCCCTTCTAGACCTGCAGAGTTAATACACTATAGGGAAGGAAAGGGTAAATCCCTAGGAGGTTTGCTGAGAGTGATGGAAAGTGGAACCTCATCTACTTCTATTCCTTAATTTCCAGACACTTGGACCTTGACTTAGGTTGCCTAGAAGGGTGGTAGCTTATCCTCATGGGTGTTAACTCTAAAATGAGATCTTGGCTGCTCTTAGAGAGGCTGTTTGCTATTCTAATGGTCTGGTAGGTTCTGGGTGATGAAGAATGTGATAGACTTAGTGACTCCCATGGTCATGTGCCAATTACCCTTCCTCTTTTGTCTGAGGTAGGATCTTTAGCTTTGATCCCTTGCTGATCTCCAGGAATCCAATTTTTTGTGTGTGTTGGCTGAAGCCCCACAAACCCACATATAGAATATGAGTTGATCTATTTTGTAAGAGA
Source organism: Marmota marmota marmota (assembly GCF_001458135.2). Lineage (NCBI taxonomy): Eukaryota > Metazoa > Chordata > Mammalia > Rodentia > Sciuridae > Marmota > Marmota marmota. The sequence goes on from NW_026000101.1 coordinate 1,444,373, forward strand.
TCTGATACAGTCAAGTGGCCACCAAGTGGCTGGTTCATTTCCTTAGAGCATGATCCTGTATCAGGGTTCCTTGTTAGTTGGTGCTGCTGATACGTTGGATTTTCAGCAGAAGCAATAGCTAGATCAGCTGTTGGACCATATGTAGCCTCCATTCCAACTACCATGGCTTCTCTGTTGATGAACTCATTATGCCAACACTCAGGTTGCTAATGAAGTCTATTGGCTGAGTCAGGGAAATTGCACTTGCTAGTGTTCTGACAGCACTTTGCCCCAAAACGAAATATTCCATGTTAGGACTTCCCTGTTGCAAAAAGAGCAAGATGAACTTTCCTCCATGTGGGTGTAAGGTTAGGCCCTACAGGACATGTTGACATTTTCTCAATTTGTAAAATCATTATAAGTTGTACATTATTAATTTGAAGTGATCTTACTACCTTAATTTTATTAAACATATTCATACAACTATATCTTCATACATAGAGATTATTTTGACGTGTAAGTCCCTTGAGACTGTCATTGCTGGGTCAATGTCATATCAAATTCTAAATTTTCCCAAATAATTCATTACATCACTGTCCTAAATAATACTACTGACTTGATTTTACCCATCAATATTTAAGGTACTGATTCCCCAAGCTTAGATCAACATTAGATTTAATGATAATAGTAATTTTCCTAGATTGGTGAATAAAAGGCCATTCAATCTTCTATTTCATTTTTTTATTATTAACATTACATAAAATGTTTTTCCTATGCTCTTTGCACATACATGTTTTTGGATTGATCTTCCAAAAATTGATAAAAGACAGTCATATCAAGATGCCACTTCCTATAGAAAGTCCAAAGCCAGGAGGACTTGGTGTGAAAGCACTGCCACTGAATGCTTCACTTCTACTTCTTAAAGGAAACTTGCAATCGATAATGTTTAATTTGGATTCTTAACTTATCAAAAGATCTATGAAGCTAAAAATATGATTGAGTTATCTAAAACTATTTTCAGAATACAAAAATAAGATTAGATATATGATCATTTTTTTTCACGTTCCTGGCAACTTAAACACTCAAACCTGCTCACCCAGAGATGCCATTTGCTGCATTGCATGTGACTAAAACACTCAAGGGTCACTCCAGGGGAACTGGGCTGCACAAAATAACTGCACAAGAGACAGAAATACCTTTTTCTTTGGGGGAGCTGTGACAGCTCCTCTGACCTTAAGGGTCTGCAGAGAGAGAGAGAGAGAGAGAGAGAGAGAGAGAGAGAAAGCCCCCACATGCTGGTCTCTTGTATTGAGGAGAAGCCATACAAATGAGGTAGGGGGTCAGGTTTCAAGGGGCTGAGTCTAGCTTCATGATGTCTGCTGTCAGCAGGTTGAATGACATCTAGGAAGGCCACACCCAGAGCAGAGCAAGAGAAGGGGACACACAAAGGGCGTCTCCATGGAACATTCTATCCCAAACAGGGCAAGGGGTAATATCACAAAGGAACAGGTGAGCATAGCTCCATCTCTGGGGATGTAGGAAGGCACGCCCATGCACGAAGACACATTTGCATTTTGTCTACCTCAAGATAGGGGCTACCATCTTCGGTTACTTAAGCAACCAGATCATGGGGTGACCGACAGGGCCACACAGATCAGGAGAGGAAGCAAACCCTGGTCATATGCTATGTTGGCCTCCCACACATTTTAACTCTTTAAAAATCCATAAGATTTAAATGATTCCTTATTGTTTGGGTATTATTTACAGCCATATGATAAAGGCCAAATTAAACCTGGCAACCTGATTGATGCTACTTTTGAAAGGCCAATAACTCACATTTGGATTTATAACAGTCATTTCTTATTTAATGATAATTTGGGTTCTACATATTTTAATGTATTCTTTCAGGCTTATGTCTGTCTCCATATTGACTATATTTCTGGACATAAGCCATTCTCTCATGATGCTATGACTCCTGAAAGTTTCATTGATAATATCCTAGCCTTTAGCAAAGGCAATAACCAAAAAGATGTTTGGCACTTAATTGCAGCCTCAGATTATCTACATTATACAGATAGTCCTTTGCCTGACTTTGTAGGCAGGAATTGCAAAGAGGCATCCTGCTTTGGCCTGCGGGGCCTGTGTTCAATCTCCTTATGCTTTAATTACTGGACATGTAAGAGTGAAGAAAAGGGATGATAAATATCTTATAGCCTGTAAAAAATGCAATTTAACTAGTTTCATCACTAGATATAACAGAGGCTAAGGAACATTAATCCTTTACCAACCTTCCTTTGTCATATTACCAGCCAGTATCTCAAAACCAAGGTATGCAGATGCTGGTGTTCAGGTTTTACAATGGATGCGTGCTCAGTTAGCCAGACTTAAGTGAGCTCTTGGTCTCATAATTCTTGTAGTGGCTGCTTTAATTTCATTTATTGCTTCTACAGTTACATCCTCAGTGGCTATATCTCAAAACATTCAGCATGCAAATTTTCCTAAAAATCTGACTCAAAATACTTCCAAAGCCCTCCATGATCAGATAAATATTGTTGAAAATATTGAAACTAAATTGGATGCCTTGGAAGCTACTGTCATAGATGTTGGTAATGAGCTTTCTACCACATTTAAGGAAGGCTTAAATGCTCTGCTAATTATAAACATTTCTGTGTTACTGTGGCTAAATATAATGCTTCCCAATGGGATTGAGAAAAGATTTAAAGTCATCTAGGGGTATTTGGCAGAGCAATAATTATAGCCTGGATCTTATTGAGTTACAAGGCCACATCCAGGATATTAAAAAAAATTGATCTTTTGGATCCTGTGGCTCTAGGTAATCAAATACTTCAAGAATTAAAAGGCTTTAATCCTGGAAACATGCTGAAACATTCTGCATGGTATATGATTGGAATAATATGTATGCTATTAATTCTCTTTTGTACTGTGATAATAGGTTGTCACTTGCTCAGAACAAGAATCTGGGAACTTGAAATAACAGCTCATCATTACTGCCGCAGTCTGGCTGGGCACAAAATCACGAGCCACTCAAGCAGGAACAAAACTTTATTTTTGAAACTGCCGCCAATGCCCCGGAGGCTCCCAGGAAAAATTGCCGACCAACACACGCGGCGTTCTCCTGGACCGGACAGGAAGTCCCTCCTCCGGAATTCCCTCCTACCGCACCTCCCCAACCAATGGGAACTCTCCAGGAGTCCCTTAGCAGTCCGAGATGGACAGCAGGAGTCCAATATCCACATGAATGCAGATCTTAACATAATCATATCATCTCAATGGCTTGCTGGCGCCACCCCTCAACCAAAAATGCCATGCATCATACTACTTGGCTATGGCTCTTAGCACATTACATTTGCAAAGTAAAAAGGGGGAATGTGTGGAAGCCACCCGTGAGCTACTTGAGGGGTCTTTACTCAGTACTGAGCCAAGGAGACTTAGGTTTTTTCCTTGGGAACTATTCCAGGTTTCCCATGTGTATCAGACTGCCCAAGGCATGAGATCTCTGTCTTTGCTTTACTAATGAGACAACTCCATAACTCCGGAGTGGGGCATACCCATTGGGAACTGGACAGCCCACCTCCTACCTTATTTGGCAAAGAACATTCCATGTTCTTTGATGTCCCCCCATATAAATAAAGCAAGCACAGGCTCCATCGCTCTCTTTCCAATGTGGAAGCTCTATCCCTAAGAGCAAAGAATTGTCCTACTCCCACTCTGCAAAATTACTTCTCATGTACTGTGGGGGTTCTTTGCCATTTTCTCTTTATTAGCTTTAATTCCACAGCCAGCCCATTCCCTGAAGAGGGACCCCAATTACATCACCTGCCTGAAACATGGGTGAGACCCCACCACCACCTGAAAAAAAGACTACTGTAGAAACTCACAAAGGCAAGGATTGGAGTTTTTATTTTATTTTAAGAAAATCCCTTTTCTAATTAACTCACAAAGAACTGCATCAAAACTGCTGGTTTAAAGAAGCCACACAAATAACTCCAATTCTGTACCAACTCAGTGAGCTTCTATGCCATTAGAATACTCTCTTGCATTGCCATTCAGAAACAATGAAGCTATTAAGAGGTTTTACATTTCATACTTTCACTATCAATTACATTTTTAATCTAAAGTAACTTGGTCATCAGAGCCGATTTTCCACTTCTTCAATTGAACTTCTTAAGTAGATGAATCCTTTTGCAATGCTGCACTGTCTCGGCATCTCACTGAATCCCTCACAAAACTTAATGTCACCCTGGTTCTGGACACACTACAAAAATTGTTTTATCTTTTAAAAGCTAAGGGTCACCAAGCTGCTGCTGCTGTGCTGGCTGCGTTCCCCGAGGCTACAGGTAAGTGATATCAGGCTTTGAGGGCTCAGCTTTACTTCCCCACTAAAGACCCAAGGATGGTATGACCCAGTTTGTGCTCAACAGCAGAGCCCACAGCCACAGTTGTCATCTGGCCCATCAGACCTGGCTGCCTTGGTGCAGCAGCAGGTGGGGCTGCTGCTGGTGACTGTTAGCACAAAAGGACCAGGCCAGACGCAACCTTCATGGATCATTTCAGCCTTTTATTCAGGAAAGAGATTACACCCACAGGAATGGACCCACTCTCCTGGTGGAAAATGAGCCACTGGCCAAAGGAAGAGTTTGGGCTTATACAGGTTATACTAAGAGGTGATTTAGTGAGCAGGTCAATTTAGGGACTTAGAAATTTGGGGTTTGGAAATTTTGAGAGTCAGTGGCCAGAACCTGGGGAGGACTTATCTTGGAAAAGATTAGTGTCTCCTAGAGATTGTCATTCTAGGTTTGATGAAATGCTTTCTCCCCACCAGTGGCCAGCCTCTGAAAAGGATTTACCTTGGGGAGAGATGAAAGCTCTCAATGTGTGTCTTTCTTTTTTACTCCCTTTTCCCAGGTCACACTATCTTGGGGTTTTCCATATCTAACTGTGACCAAGCTATTGGTGTTGGCCTGGGCACAGCTTTTCTCTGAGGGGCCCAGCTCAGGGAAGGGTTCACGTGGAATGTACAATTTCAGCTTTTGCACAGCTTGGCTTCTAGAAGTGTGAAACTATTGGGATACAAGCTATTTTGATCAGTAGTGTATTCCCAGTGCTTAGACATTGTAGGTTCACATAGTAGGCATTTGTTGAATAAATAAATTAATCAAAACAAAAGGATACGATTAGCTTTCATTAATGGATCACACATTTGTACCGGTTCTGTCCCAACCTCTTTAGGTAACTAATTGCATCAAACCCTCACAATGATAGTATGAAGCAAAATTTTCTTATTTTTAAAATCAAGTCCCCCTGTGGTAAAATTGTAACACTGGTGACTATATTTGGGAATCCTTGACCTTTTTCCTCCAGGGTTCAATATGCAAGACTGGTTCTTCCCCTGCTGTATTCTCTCTCCCTCCCCAAACCTGGTGGTGTTGGGGCCATTAGACTAAATTAGTCTTAAATGATCAACTATTGAGAGACTTCAGGATGTTACTCTGGGTACCTGGGGCTGCATATAAGTAAGCACTTAATGGTTATTAATGAGGGGACCTGGAGACAACACGAACTGGGATTCCTGGTTCTCTTATATACACGAACCCTCACTGTAGCAAAAATTTCCAACCAGAAAGGAGGAAAGGGGATCCTTCCACCTCTCCCTCTCCCCAGAGAGGAGTCTGAACATCTTAGGAAAAATGACCTGTTTTGAGATAATAGGATGGTTTGTCAAACGTAGATGCATCACTTTGATTCCCTTTCCAAGAAGAGACCTGTGGCTTAGTTGTGAGGAGTGTGGTTAGCTGATGGCCTCCACTGTGAACTCACCCAGATCCACCTCAACTTTAGAGTTGAGGCCTTTCTGAGGGTGGCCCCAGCAAGTGCCTGAACAAAACTGTGGTACCACTCTAACATGCTCCAGAATTTTCCTGGGCTGACAGAAATATTGTTATATCTACCTCCAGCTGCTTTGCTAATTCTGCTTCCTTTTTGCTCCTTTCACTAGAGTTACTCCCTGGTACTCTTTGTGCTCCTAGGTCTGTCTTTTTAGAGGATCCAACTGACCTAGGTGGATGTCGATAGCACCATGCCTCCTTCTGTCCCTGATGAGAGCACGTAGTTAGAACTGGTCTTGAGGCAGCGCCAGCAGACTGTATGATCATCCTGGCCCTGAGGGGACCAATGATATACTTCCATTTTACACCCAAATCAAACAAGCTTGTGTGCATTGTTATTCTTCTTGCCTTGTCATCATGTAACATGACTTAAATGTTTCCACTGGTATATCTCAATGAATGATTTGTTTAAGAAAGGGTGTGATTGAGGACAAGGTCACTAAGTTCATTTCCAATTAGCTAGTTAGTGTTAGTTTCAGTCAAGTTACTTGGTCAGTCAAGTTACTTGGTTACAGATGGATTGTTATCTGGTCATATCTGAGCTCTATAAATTCCTCACCCTGTGCTGGGTCAGTCATTAATTGGGCCAGTCATTTCTCAGCTACCTGGAAAACTGTCATCATCCCTTTGGGTCACATAAAATGCCCTATTTGTGGTGTTTGCTAGAAGAGTTTTAATACGGTTGGTGAGCAGGTACTTTATTCAAAGTCATGAATGGAAGGGAATAGTTCTTGCTTTTTGCTATGTAACTAACTTCTAAGTCCTTATTAGAAAAGCAATAACCCCCAAATTATCCACCCACACATCAAATGCTTGTGAACCAAGAGAGTCGTTACTCACATTTCACTTTATCAGACTTTCACAGTGACAACCATGGTACTGCATGTTAAAGAAGTCTCCAAGGGGTTTCTTTAGTAGCAACTACCAGGCAGTGGCCTCTCAGGGTCTACAGTATTACTTACTCCTGTTCCTTCTGCATGACACTCTCCCCTTCATGTTAGCAACAAGGAGCTCTAATCCGTGTACTGGAATTAATAATAAGAGGAGGAGCTTTAGGATCTGATAGACCTTGGTATGATTACTTAACCTTTCTGAGTTTTAATCTACATCACTGTAAAACAGGATAATGCACAGACCGTGAAGAGTCCTTATGAGGATTCAATGAAGTAATATTTGTAAAGCACTTATCTACCTCTTCCTTGAATTCCTACTTTATTTCCAGCGTCACAGTATTATTTTTATATTTCTGGCCCCAGGACAGATGGAATCGGTACTGCTACTTTTGTATTTTCCCATTATACCTATTTGTCTTTGAACAAGGACTCTGACATAAGGCTATGCTCGGAGCTCCCTCAGCAAATATGACTTTGAACAAGATCATTCTTTTGAGTACCAGATGGCTTCAAGTCTGTGGAATTCTAAAGACCTCAAACTAGTTGCTGTAACTTGACTGTTAATATAGTAGTTTGGATTCAGGTGTCAATATTTTGTTCCTAAGAGGCTGCGATGACTTTTTTCTGGTAATCTTTACATTTTTTTTTAATTAGCAAGTAAGAATCGTATATGTCTATGGTATACAACATGATATTTTGATATATGTATACATTATGGAATCCAGCCCTGGAATGACTCTTGAGAAGAGTAAGGCCCATAATTAGTTGGACCCATGAAAGAGAAGTTCTGAAGACTAGCTCTCTGGGGTGGTGACAGATGATAGTTATACATTCTGTCCCTCTGCTACTACTGTGCCCACAGAGACGTGCTCACCAGAGCATGATCTTCACATGGCTGAAGGAAGAAGTGCTCTATTCGGGGGCTTAAATCCCATCCCTTAGCCCCTACCAGGAGCACAGACTCTTCCCTTCCCAGAGATCACCCATTTCCCTCTCTGATGTGGGAGGAGAGAGCCAGAGTCTACTGCAGCTTGCTTGGGAATCTGTGCTCCTTAGGTAAAGGTCTGCTCATCTTCCTGCTCTGTACCAGGCATTGGGGGATCCACGTTTAATTGGACCTAATCATGTTTTCTCTCTTCTCCTCTTTTTCCTCTATATTGGCTCCCATTTTCCCCATACCATTTTTTTTCACTCTTTATCTTGTAGTTGGGTTGCATTCAAATCACTCCATTACACTGGCCAGGAATTGTGGCCAATAATATAAATTAGGAGTCATTGAACATTACCTGATGGTAATATTCCTATTTACAAAAGCATTTTCTAGAAGTTTCTTTCTAGTAACAAGAATCCTTAGTGCTTTAAAAATAGGGTTTTGTGGACAAACATGCCAAAGGTGACACTACGTCACAGGTATAAAGGTGAACAAGAAAAATCTTCAGAAGGGAGTTTGCTTTCTCACACCAAATAAAAACAGAGGGGTATAACATGGCACTGGGGAGTGCAGAGTCAGTTAGGAGCGGTGGGGAAGTGAGACAAGACCGAGTAAGCAGTGGTGTATGCAGCGAGGGTAGTCAGCTCTCCGCCCAGCATCAGACACCTAGAACAGTGGGGCTCACTTTCAAAACCTGTTGGCTCACGGTCTGTGATCTATTTGCAGAGAACAAACTGGTGGAAATAAACGGCATGCCTTCTGTCACCATTTGTCAAATTCAGTCCTTCCATTATGGGGCCAGAACAACACAGAGACACCTATCGTGGCTGAAGTTACATAGGCTTCAAAATACCAGTGAGTGGATGTCAGTGGAGCACAAAGGAAGAATGATCACACAGGAGGCTGGGGTGATTTGTTTTTTTGTTTTTTGTTTTTTGTTTTTGGTGGGGGGGATGACTTTTAAACTGTCCCACAAGTAAAAAGCCACAGCTACAAGGTATATTGCCTTGTGCCACCTTCTCCCAGGATGCCAGCCTCTTTCTGTTTGGGGGGCCCAATAGCATGGGGCAGGAATGAACCAGAGCTTTTAACAACCTCGCTGGCAGCATAGGATCTGATTCACAGTATTTTTCTCACTTGGAATGTGGTTCCCGCATGCTCTCCACATCTGCAAATCCCCCTCCCCAACATTCAGAAACCTACCCCAAGCCCCACCTTTCCCAGAAGTATGCTCTGACCCCACCAGCTCCACCTCTGCCAGACACTATGCTGAGGGGTTTACAGGCATTGTCCCATTGGACCTCCAGTAATCTGTCAGGAATGACTGTCTCTATAAAGAGGGAACTAAGGCTCAGAGAGGCTGAAGTATTTCCTATGGCTTTGGTATGGCAGAGATGGGATTGACACTCAGGTCTGCATGATTCCAAAGCCTGTGGTTGTAAGCCCCTTCTGTATGGTGCCAGCATCATTCAGTACTTTAGTCAGGACTTGGGGTCACTCAGTTGGGTCATTTCATGTGCTCATAGAACTAAGCATCTGAGCTCATGAAGCACTCCTTCAACTTCATTGAAGGTTCTCTGAGGGAAAAGATCTCTCTAGTGCTTCTATTCTCATGTGGGCAATGGCATAGTGTTACTCAGAATTAAATACTTGTGATTTCTTGTGGGGAGACAGAAGGTTGCTGTGGTTGGGTTCAGAGAACAAGGAAAAGGAATTTAATGTTCTCAATACAAGATACCAAACATTAAGGACATTGTTTTATTCAACCCTGTTTTAATGCTTGTGATAAACAAAGATCCTATGCAGCATCTTTGGTAGAGACAGTCTCATTGTTTCTGAAGTTTGTGGAAAATTGACTAATTCACCTAACGCCATACCCCAGGAGAACAGCAGAGCAGAGACCCTCCATACATTTCATTTCCCAATGATGCTCATTCCCACAACTTACAATGAGCTTTCTGATTTCAACAAGCCAGACCTACAGTTAAATCTGGTTCCAACTGGAAGCTCTGTAGAGCATCCATGACTCTTCATGGGACTGTGTTTTGAGAAATGTAAGGTCACTAAGTAAATTTAAAAGAGGGAGGACTGCCAAGTTTCAAAAGGGCAGGAACAATCCTTGGCTTCACCCCAGGGAATGAAAGACCATTCCAAGGACAGGAAGGAGGAAAGGTGGAGGCACCTGGACAGAGAAAAAAAAAAAAAAAAACCCAATGCGTTTAGATAAAAAGGTAGAAGAGCTGGGGTGGAGCTACAGTGGGGAGTGCTCACTCCTGGGGACTGTGAGGAGACAGTTTTATTCCTTACCAAGATGAAGCTCCTGCTGCTGAGTCTGGGACTGACCCTGATCTGGGCTCACACAGAAGGAACCCATGATGCTGTGACAAGCGACTTTGATCCGTCCAAGGTAAAACTGTGGAGCATTACAACTTTTGATGTTGAAGGGTGGCATGTTAAAGGAGTGGGTTCAGACCTGAACTAAGAGCAACTGTGCCGTATTAAAATGCAACAAAAGGGCTGGGGATGTGGCTCAAGCGGTAGCGCGCTCACCTGGCATGCATGTGGCCCAGGTTCGATCCTCAGCACCACATACAAACAAAGATGTTGTGTCCGCCAAAAACTAAAAAATAAATATTAAAATTCTCTCTCTCTCTCTCTCTCTCTCTCTCTCTCTCTCTCTCTCTCTTTCAAAAAAAAAATGCAACAGTGCCGGGGACTTCCATTTTCACTGAAGAGACAGTGGAAATGTCCTAGGTGTCCTGCCAAATGATCTGAGTTCTAATTCCCTCTTCTCATCCTGAGCCCTGCCCCATAGGCCAAGAGTTCAAGGGGAAGAGTGTCTGTGTGGCATTCCCTCTCCCCTTTTCTCACTTAACCATTTTTCTTATTTATTACAGTATTCAGGGGAGTGGTATTCCATTCTCCTGGCCTCTGATCAAAAGGAAAAGATAGAAGAAAACGGTAGCATGAGGGTTTTTGTGGAATATATCCATGCCTTGAATAAATCTTCCTTAGGCTTTAAATTCCATATAATGTAAGTATGGCTTTTTTACTTGGGAAAGGGAAAATGAAAGAGTAGGTATTATCTTAAACCTAAACACACACACACACACACACACACACACACACCAACACATGCACACAGACATGTGCACATACATACTGAGCCTGCATCCAAAATCACAGTCCCTCATTTGAACTGACCCAGGACTTGATGGACCTGGGACTTTTCAAGATTCATGGATAAAGAGTTGGTTACAGGAGTAAGTTGATTAGAAGTGGGGGATGCAGAGGGCAGAGGAGTATCAGAATCAAGGTTAGCATGACAATATGGAATAGTTCAAGAGCATGGGATTTAGAATCAACAGACTGAATTTGATTTTTACCACCTGTTGACCAAGAAAACCCATCCCTGACCAGGTGTGGTGGTGCACAACTTTAATCCCAGTGGCTCAGAGGCTGAGGCAGGAGTATCATGGATTCAAAGCCAGCTTTAGCAACTTAGTGAGACCCTGTCACTAAATAAAATATAAAAAATGTCTGGGGATGTATCTCAGTGGTTAAGCACCCCTTGGTTAATCCCCAGTACCATTAAAAGAAAATTCATCCCTTCCCACCTTCATTTTCCATGGACAAAAGCTGGTGATAAAGATTCTCCCTCTTGATTTCTTGCGAGGGCTGAGTCAGGTGATGTTCATAAAGAACTCAGCTGAGAGGCACCATTAGTGCATACTTAGCTAATGATCTTAACGAGTGGTGGTGGTATATTAGTAGTAAGTATGGTAATTAGTAGTAACAACGGTGACAAACAGTTCAAGCACTTTTTAAGTCATTTCCCAAGTATCAAAGTAAATGAAACAATTATGAAGAAAATCTGTTTGGTAATTGTACAAAAAATATTCAAAAGTTAGGTGGAATCCGAAACCCAGGTTATAGGTAAAATAGAGGATGAGGAAGCCAGCCTCAACAATATGTCCTGGCATCAACTCGTTCTTTTTTACAGTATAAATGGAGTATGTGCTGAAATTGCGTTTGTTTGTGACAAAACAGAAGAGGATGGTGTATATTCTGTTGAATGTAAGTAGACCACAAATGTTCTTTCTAAATTATATTTCCAACTGCAAGGAATTCACTGAACTCCAATATCATCAGGATATTTATCAATGACTCATTAATTCTTATTAAAGTAATATAATAGGGGCCATCTAATAGCCAATGTCCTGAATATAGGAAAAACGTATGTGCAAAAGCCAATTCCTATAATACCATCAAAGAAAGAATGCAGTCTGGTCAGACGTAGCTCCTTCTGCAATAAAGGTAATTGGCAGGAGGGAGAAAGGTAAACTGGGTAGGATAACTGCTCGTTTTCTGCCATCTGTGTGATGATGCCTGGGGGCATTGCCACACATATAGCCCAGGATGTAGCACCAGATATGTAATTCCAGAGGGCTTATTGGGAAGACAGAGAGCATTATTGACAGAGATGGTGAGGGAGGTGGACAGGTCTCAGGACGATACAGGGTGAGTTGCTGCTGAGACTGAATGTTCTACACTCATGGTCTATTTACCAGTGTCCTTTTTAGAAGTCCTTCATGACGCCCGGGGAGTTACAAAAGGAAGGCATTAGCCATCTTCACTGTGTCTTCTAGAAGATGCATTGTATTTTTTCATGGGAAAGAATAGGTAAAAAGTTTTCATTGCCTCCCAAAAACCAAAGAGGTTCTGAGCTGTATTCTGTTTCCTTCACAGATGATGGACATAATACATTTAAAGTACTCGAAACGGACTATGATGACTACATTATTTTTCACCTCATAAATAAAAATAATGGGAATACATTCCAACTGATGGAGCTTTATGGTAGAGTATTTTCATTCGGACACTCATCTTGGGTGGGAGGAAAGGGAAGGAAGGAAGCCTAGACACAAAATGATCTCACCGAGGTTATCCTGGACCCTCTCTTCCCCACTGAAGACAGATGTATACCTTTGGGAGTCCTCAGGCTCACTGAAGGGAAGATCAGGAGATCTCTCATTGTGCCAGAAAGATGTCTTATTGATGTCAGATTCAGAACAGGTCCTGACATACAATTGTCACCATCCATTTTCCTGTTCTCCTGGAGCCCTGTCCTCTCATTCTCCTCTATCCTCAAGACATAAGTCACAGCAGTAATGTCACTACTCTCACAGGTCGAGCACCAGATGTGAGCTCAGAACTCAAGCAGAAATTTGTGAATGTTTCTGAAAAATATGGAATTGTTAAGGAAAACATATTGGACCTGACCACTGTTGGTAAGTCTAGCTAGCTGGCTTTCTCCTCCTGAACTTCATGTCCACAGAAAAGGAAAATCCAAGGGAAGATAATCAGCCTCCTTTGTGCCAACATGGAGAAGCATCCAATTTCTTCTAGGGAAAAATAATAGGGATGGTCTCTCTGAATGTCTTCTGTTGTGCCTCTGCAGACCGCTGTATCCAGGCCCGAGGTGGAACACAGTCCTGAGTCTCCAGGTAGGTGATCTCTGACCCTCATGCAGAGGGGGTGGACCAGGGAACAGTGCCTTCCAAAACCATTAGGGACTTGTGCCCAACGATTGCATGAAGGAAAACAACATCGAGGGCTTTCTGTACTCTCTATAAGCCCACTGGTGCTCTGCCCTGGGCAATGTGCTGTGGCAATGTCACACAGATGGCAGGCAATGAGAAGCTCTCCTACCTAATATACTTTTTCCCCTTCCAACTATCTTTGTTGCAGAGGAGGCACACATGACCAAATTGTACAAAATTTTGAGTTGGTTGACCATCAACATTTGCACAAATGGCCTAAGCAACCAAAAAAGGAAGCAGTGACGTGCTCCTTACAGAGTGCTGCGAGCAGGGGATGCAGGTGGAAAAGGCTCAGTTACTGATAATGAGTTTAAGGTTATCAGGACGTGAAGGTTGAAATGGAATAACAATAATAGGGTGTGAGTATGAAACCCATATAAATATGAATCTGTGTTTGTGGTCCATCTTCCAAGCCCAGGAAGCCATCTCACCTTCCAGTTAGGATCAGAATATCTTCTCTGACTCTGCACATCCTTGACTTCTCACTCCAGAATGGAACTGACTGATCTTTCCATTGTCCTCCAACCTGAAGAACAGAATTGGGTTTAAAAAAATAAGAACTTCCCTTTGTCCTCAGTTCAATCCCAGGAATGAGTGATGAGTTTCTGTGTTCTCTCCAGGGCAGAGAGAAAGTTTCCCCACCTGGGCTCCAGCATCATCTATCTCCTTCCTCACTGCTACGCCATCTTATGACAAGTTCTGTCACCTGATTTCCACCACTGTCACATACGAATGTGTCATCCTGGATCTCGAGGATCTTCTCAGATTGCTGAGGAAGATTCATCCATTCACCAAGAATCATAGGCTTTCTCTAAATTTCTCTCTTTGCCACACCCAGGTCAACTCTACATGAAGAAGGTCTTTCTCTACCCCTTCAATAAATGATCAGCCCTGGAGTCCTGTGACTTGTCCTTGTTCTGGGAGAATGGGAGGCTAAAGTGGGAGGATGAGAGGACCTCCTGGTCCCAGCACCAGAAGTCCTCCTCCAGTGTCTCAGAGTCTACTCTGTGTTTCAGGATTCTCCCGTCTCCTGCAGTAATCCTTAGACCATCATCCCAAGTCCCCAGAAGGCTGCTTGCCCTTTTATTTGCATATTTTAGTGACCCCATAAGACCCTTTTGTGTACTGTAAGAATATAAGACTTGCTCCATAGTTTCTTTATCCTAGAATTCTCTTTTTCAGTGTAACACTGCAAGAGTGGCAGTGCTGTGACAGACACCAGCTCAATGTGGTTTGGGCATGTCTTGTGCAAAAATAAAGGCTCTGTCATCATAGGCTCAAAGATTAATGAGAGAACACTATCAACACATTTGAAGCTCCCTGTATCTCTCTATGTCTCCAGATCAGAAAACTAAATCAGGTTCAGGTGTATTCCTCCTCAAATACTTGGTCTGGTTGCCAATATATGGCAAAAGGCTATGTAGAAAGCCCACCAGTTATGGTAGGATCCTGCCCACCTCCTTTTTTGAAATGGGTTTCACAATGTTGTCCAGGCTAGCCTCAAAGTTCCTTGCCCAAGCCATCCTCCTACCTCAGCCTCCTCAGTACAGGCACATGCCACCACAGCTGACTTGCCATTCCTTAATGATGGCATTTAAGGGACAGGAAAGCTGAGGCCCAGACTGCATGATCCAATCTCCCAGAGAATACTTAGAAAATAAATAACAGTAGCAAGAGCCACATTGATGATGGGAAATAGTGGGCCGTACCACATGCAGAGAAAATACAGCCCAAAGAGAAGGGTATTGCACAGAAGATGGAAGGAGACCCTCATTGTTATACAAAAATACATATAAGAGGATGTGAGGGGGAAGGGGGGAAAAAAAGAGAAATGAGTTACAGTAGATGGGGTAGAGAGAGATGATAGGAGGGGAGGAGAAGGGGGATAGGAAGGGGATAGAAAAGGCAGCAGAATACAACAGACACTAGTATGGCAGTATGTATAAACGTGGCTGTATAACCAATGTGATCCTGCAATCTATACACGTGGGAAAAATAAGAATTCATACCCCATTTGAACCAAATGTATGATATGTCAAATCATTGTAATGTTTTGAGCAACCAATAAAAAAAAAGAAAGAAAAAAAATACAGCCCAGAGAAAGTCATGAAAACCCGTGTCTATCCCCAGATCAAGACAGCTCACACCTAGACCCATCCCTTCAACTCCAAATACTTTGTGCAAATGAGACACGAAATATTCAGAACACTCAAAGACAGAGGGGAATGTCTACAGATCAGAAGCAGAGCAAGCCCTTTCTAAAGAAAGAAAAGGGGAAACCACGTGGGAACCAGAGAGTAAACGGAGCAATGCTGTCCTCTGGGATCTGAGGACAGATCTGAGACAATGATCCATGGTTGGGGGCAAGTGTCACAAAAGCTAGGCAAGGGTGTGGGCTGAAGATGCACCTCCAAGGTCCAGGAGCTGAGCCAGAGAGACCCACCCCTAACTCCAAGGGAGTTGACAGCTCCTCTCCCCTACCTGGAGTCACAGAAAGAGGCTGTGGGCCTGTGGTTGCAGAAGTGACAAATTCCAAACTTTAGGCAAAGCACCCCTTAATCTCCTGGGACTGGCCCGACTCTCACATTTAGGCTTCAGTGTTTTCACAGCTGGCCTGACTATCCTGGCTGGGCTCTAGATTGTTCTGGTGGACATGAACCATCTCATAAAACAGCAACATGAAATAAGGGCACTCTGAGATCAGAAAAACAAAATACTTTTGCAATCCACTAACACGATTCTCTCCTGGCTAAATTGAGTCACAGCTACTTCTCTATCAATTGCAGATTTATGTCTGTCTATCTCCATTTCTTGTTAGAAAGCTTTATTGAGCTCTCCAACCATTGAATTGTCCCTGCAATTCTGATTGCACCCAACTTAGAGCTCCTCTGGACCTCCCCAAATCCTATAGAAGGTTCTTCCTATGACTCTTTCTGAGATGCCCAGTTCCCCTTGGTAATTGTTCTTTCTAGCAGTAAAGTTGGCTTTACTAGCCAACTTCTTGACTTACACATGTGTTCCTAGTGGTCTTTGGTGGAAGGATATTAACATTTTTAGGACAAGAACACAGGTGTCCTCCATGCAGGGGAAGCACCAGGCTGAATCACAAATGCAAGGCTCGGTTTGACACTGTATACCCATCAGGGGCCAGAACACAGAATGCCTTCAAGGATTTTGGCCTGAGCAATGGAAAGCTGGAACTGCCATTTAATCCAGTCAGTTGGGGGGATGAATTTAGTGGGGAAAGCTACATATCTCTGTTGAACATACCATTAGTCTATCTAGGTGGGCTGCTATCAGAAAGAGATGCAGGTGTAATCCAGTATGGTTTAATGAAGATGGGATTTATTTCTCCCCTATGAACATCTGAAGTGAATATTCCCTGCAGTCATTCAGGAACTCACTTCTTTCTATACACTACTCCCTAGGACAATGTCCTCATCCGCAGGGGTTAAAGCTGAGTTGTAAGAGGTAAGCAAAAATAGATGGTGGGGAAGCATGGACTTCCCTCCACTCCGCCCTGGGAGGTTCTTCCAAGTTCATCCTCCTTCATGGCCACTACCCACTTCCTGCTTGCACAGGTTTAGAGAGATTACTTTCAGAATTAAAATACCATATAATTTGCTATTGGTTAGGCCCAAGTTTCTTTTGGCAATATAAATTCCTCAAAAGCTTAATAGATTTCTGGTGCACTAACCTCTTGATTTCTCCCATGGACAGATAACTGTACTCTTAGAAAATATTTAAGCCTGAAAACTCTGCCATGGTCTAGGTCAGCCTCTATGATCTGCCCACCCTTTCCTTTCCTTTAACAGTGGTTTGACAACATCTAAAGCAAGAGATTTGGGTAGGATGGGTCCTTCAATCTCGTCTTCACCAGCGGTCTCCCTACCTGTCACAGCAGCAGCTTTATCTCTTACTAAGCCTGGACACCCACTTCCTGTCACTGCTTACAATGCTTCACTTTGGGATCCCAAAGCAGTGGCACTCAGTCAACTTCCAGTGAGGCTGCAGGTAGGGAAGGCATCTTTTAGTGATGCTCTGCTACTGTGCCTCTTCACTTGCAGCTTGGCTGCCTCTAGCCCCAGCCCCTCCCTCTTGTGAGTTTTGCTGAAAGCACAAGAACCTGCCAACACCACACCAGACTTTCAACACCCTTTTTTTTTAATCTAGTTCCCAGTGCCTTTGTCGGCACACACTGCATCTTCCATAGAACAGCAAGCAAATATTTGACCAAAGGTTTTGCCAACATATAACTAGAGGTAGCAGGTTTCCAGGCTGTTATACCTGAATTCATATCCCCCCCTCCTCCTCCTTAATCCTCCTCCTCCTCCTCCTCCTCCTCCTCCTCCTCCTNCTCCTCCTCTTCCTCTCCTTAATCCTCCTCCTCCTCCTCCTCCTCCTCCTCCTCCTCCTCCTCCTCTTCTTCTTTCTCTCTATCTATCTTTGGTACCAGAGATTGAACTCAGGGGCCCTCAACCACTGAGCCACAACCCCAGCCCTATTTTGTATTTTATTTTGAGACACAGTCTCACTGAGTTGCTTAGTGCCTCGCTGTTGCTGAGGCTGGCTTTGAACTCACTATCCTTCTGTCTCAGCCTCCTGAGCTGCTGGGATTACAGGTGTGCACCATGGTGCTCGGTGACACCTGAATTTTTGATACCCAATACCTACCTTCTGAGAGTCTACTGGCCATGCATTTTGAAGTTGATCAATTGCCTTAACTAGTCAGTCTCCACCTTGTGGCATATTCTTTGAGCTAGACTTGCAGCTACACGTGGCTAATAAGGATCATGATAAAGCCAGACACTGCACTTACAAATGAAGATGAAGGTCTAGGTCAGTAGAGGGGTTCAAAAACATGGAGCAATTTGTGTTCTATAAAGAACACAAATTGTGTTTGTTGGTTAGTTTCCTTAAAGATATTAAGGACATGAATCTTAATCCAAATGAGATAGATAACCCTTATTATGTACATTTTGCTTGTTTAATTTACTTTGAACATTCCCATGACACTGAGACTTCAGGACTTTATAAACTCAGCATCTCCTCCTGCCCCAGGTCCACAGCAATTAGTCTTATGGCCATAAACAGTAATGGCTTTTCTTTGGGGAATGCGGGCTCCTGGTGACTGTGATGTCTCTGGAGAATGAGTTCTTTCTTTCTTTCTTTCTTTACTTTTTTTTTAAAGAAAGGGTATTTGGGGCTGAGTTTGTGCCTCAGTGGTAGAGCACTTACCTAGGATGTGTGAGGAACTGGGTTAGATTCTCAGCACCACATATAAATCAATGAATAAAATACAGGTCCATCAACATCTAAAAAGAAATTTAAAAAACGAGGGAGTATTTGTACCCAAATGCAATAGATCAACGTCACTAACATACTGATAACAGATTTCATTATCAGCAAGATAATGTATATTTTCTTCAACAAGTTAAAGTTGTTGTTCTCTATTAACATAATTAAATCTCGAAAACATCTGAATGAGTAAGTGTAGTACAATATCATATATAAAATTTACATGACACACAGTGTGAGATGCCACCCATGAAGCTACCTGAGTGGTCTTTTACTCAGTACTGAGCCATGGGGGACTTAGGTCTCCCTTGAGGAATGATTCCAGCTTTTCCATGTGTAGACTGCCCAAAGCGTGAGATCTCTGCCTTTGCTCTACTAGTGGGTCAGCTCTCTCTGGACTTGGGCGTAATCCACTGGGAACTGGATAGCTCGCCTCCTACCTTATTTGGCAAAAGAACGTTCCATGGAAAAATCTTTGATGCTTCCCCCATATAAATAAAGCAAACACAGACTCTCTTTTTCCAGTTTGGAAGCTGGACCCTTAAGGTGGAAGAGTGTCTGGGGCTGCCCTGAACAGGAGCTGAGCACGCCCCTTAGCCTTGAGTAATGGGGTGTGCAACTGGCATCCCCTGAAGTGTGAGGCAGGGCCTCACCTTCACTAGGGAGTGCAGCTCTGGGAGTGGGCATCACCCAATGCGACAGGGCCACACCCCCTGTTTGCTGTAACACAATCCCCTTCCCTTATTTGGGTGGAATTTTCTATGGAATGTCCCTCCCTTAGTAAAAACAGGGGTTTGGGGTGTGCTTGCTCTCAGCCTCTTGCCTCCCTTGTTCCCCTTGCCCTCCAGCGTGGGAGCTGAGGCCTCAGAGCCCTCCTTGAACCCTGGAAAAGGTATTTCTGTGTTTATGTGGTCCTTTTGTGGCCAGGCCAATTCACTTTGAGTGACCCTGACTCCATGGCCCATGCGGGACGTGGGTGATAGAAGAGCTGTCCCACACCCACTTTCTAAAATTACTTCCTGGGTCCTGTGGTTTCTTCACCATTTTCTCTTTCTGTGCTTTATTTCGCAGCCAGCCCCTTGCCCGCTGAAGAAACCCTAATTCCACCACCTGTGCAGGTCGCAGGCCAGAACAGACGACAATGCAATTCATTATTCATGGAGACCTGGACTCAGATTCAGTAGGTCTGGTGTGGAGCCTGACATTCGGCTTTCTCCCAGACGCCCAGGTGATACCAGAACTGCTGCTCTATGGTCCACATTTTGAACAGCAAGGCATTCAATTATGAAAATGGATTAGAACAATAATACGAGCTCTCCATAGAGTTAACTCCTGAGTTGGGGGTGGTAATCAGAGGGGACCATCCATATCAGTGATTTTTACTACTGGTGGTTTTCTTGTCTTTTATCCCTACATAAACTAAGTAGGGATAAAAGACAAGATGCCATGTTGTTTTCTGGGTGGTAGATGTGTGGGTAACTGTTAGTCAGTTCTCCATTACTAAAGCAAATACCTGAGAAAAATCAGCTCATGAAGTGAAAACGTTTATTTTGGTCCAAGCTTTTGATTTTTCAGCCCAGAATTGGATGGGCCTGTGTCGAGGCAGCACAGAATGGCAGAAGTATACAGTGGGGCAAACTGCTTGCCTCCTGCTTGGGAGACAAAAGTGGGGGCACAGGCTGGGGCCACTCAAAGGCACTTCTCCAGTGACCTGAAGACCCCTCACTAGGCCTGGCTCTTGACAATTCCCCACCTCACAGCACCAGATGTTGGGGACCCAGCCTTCAACACACGGGCCTTTGGGGGCATTTCAGATCCAAACTGTAGCAGTAATTATTATTTTCTGCTTCCTGTGTTTTGTGTTTTTCAAATTTCTCCAAAAAATGAGAGAAAAGAATAAAAGAAAGGAGTAAAGAAAGCAGAGTTTTAAGCTGCATGCTCTCGGAGGCTCTAGAACAACCTCTTCCCTCTTAGCACTTCCAGAGACTGAAGTTCTTTGGCTCGTGGCTCTTCCTCTGTCTTCAGAGCCAGCACCAGGCCAAGTCCTTCTGGCATGACCCTCTCTCTGCTTCTTTCCTCCATCTCCCTCTTCCACTTGGAATGATTTTTGGATTTTGCCAAGCCCATCCAGATAGCACAGGATGATCTGCACCTCAAATTCAGCTGATGGGGAATGGAATCCTCCTCTGCCATGGAGCCTAACATGCTCACAGGGTGCTAGCACATGCACATGTCTGGGGGAACCTCATTCTGCTAGGGAGTCTTCCCTGCCCTGCTCCAGCCTCCAACCCAGCCCCCGTGTTCTCCTGCCTCGGCTTGTCTTTGTTCTTCTGATTCAGGTTATTTCTCCCACTATTTTCTAGAAAGTAACATCCTTCTCCTCCTTTCCTCCTCCTCCTCTTCTTTCTTTTTCTCCTCCTTATAACAAAAAGGCACAATTAAAAGACAACTAGAACATGACAGACCAATTCAAGTCTAGGTACAGAGAGTACTCACAAGACACAGTTGGGGAAAGCCTGTGGGAAGCCTCAGAATCCACAGGGCCCTGGGCAGAGTGCTCAGAAATTTCCTCTCAGCAGAATGAACAATTAGTTCATTCTGACAAATATTAAAAGCAAGATCCAAAAGGATCAAATTGTTTTCAAGTAATTTAACAATGTCTCAGAACAAAGCTCAAAAATATTTATAGAGCTGGGCACAGTGGTGCATTTCTGTAATATCAGTGGCTCAGGAGGTTGACATGTTCAAAGCCAGCCTTAGCAACAATGAGGCACTAAGCAGCTCAGTGAAAGCCTGTCTCTAAATAAATACAAAATAGGGCTGGGGATGTGGCTCAGTGGTTGAGTGTCCCTGAGTTCAATCCCCAGTACCCTCCAAAATATGTATAAAAATAAAGATGATCCAATCACAATGTCTGGTATTCAATTTAAAAAGTTATGAGGCACATAAAAAGCAGGAAAATATGATCCCAATGAGGAAAAATGTATAAATTAATTAAAATTGACACAGAGATTAGGTTCAACGGGGACATTAAGATCCTAATTATAACTCAACTCCTCAGATAAAAACTAACAATTGTGAGATAAAACATATACTACTACCAGAATATTAAAGGAAATTCTTAAGGTTCAAGAATAATGATACCAGATAAAGTTAGGAAATCTGCACAAAGTAGCGAGGAGACCAGAAACAGTAATTACATATGCATATTTTTTTAATTATTTAAAAAATAATTGACTCCACACAACGTAATAACAATGTAGTGTGCAGTTTTAACAGGTCAGTGTAAACTGTGGGACCAAAAGAACACCAGGGCTGGGAGGGGAGAAGTGGAAGAAGACTGTCGTGATGCTCTTGCTCCGTATACACACACTCCAGCAGGGAAAGTCAGATCCTCCAACTCCCTGCTAACACAACAAAGCTGCAGTGGGTGGTTATATGTTTGCCCCTTAAGCGTCTCCATCAGAATTTCTCTGGATATAATAAACCCCGGGTCGGAGGGAAGTCTGCATGAGGGCATATGTGCAAAGAGTATTTGATAAGAACTGTAGACCTGCTCCCATCCACCTCCACCAATGGCACATGAGTGTTCCTCTAGTCCCCTCTCTCTGCCAACCTGGTTTTAGCCAGCTCTCTCATTCCTGCTAGTGTAATGGGCATAAATGGGTGTCTCCAAGTGGACTGAATTTCTATTTCTCTGGATACTAGGGAGTTGGAGGGTTGGAGAGTCTCTTCCTCCATTCATTCGCCTTTGGTGTGTCCTCTTCTGTAACCTGCCAATTCATATTTCTATTGAAATTTCTGTCTTTATTTTTTTGAGAGTATATTGGATGGCCTGGAATATTATAGTTTAGTCTTCTCCCAATTGCCACTGTTTATTAACTCTAATGTCTTTGATACCATTACAAATTTTGATGTAACCAGATCCATCATTTTTAGTGGGGAAGAGGTTGTTTATGTTTTGTGCTTTTAAAATTTTGTTTTGGAAGTTCTTTGCTAAAATGCAAAATATCCTCCTATATGTTCTCCAATTAACTTCAGAGCTCATCTTTCATATTTATGACTGTATTAGTTGGCTTTGTTACTATAACAAATACCTGAGATAATTAACTTATAAAGAGATATGGTTTGTTTTGACTGTCAGTTCTGAAGGCTTCAGTCCAGGATCACTCCAGCGCATCATGGCAGCGGTGTGTGGCAGAGCAAACCACTCCCCTCATCAGACAGGAAACAGAGAGAGAATACAAGAAGATGGAGTGTCCCCAAATCCCCTGTGGGGGCACACCTTTAATGACCTAAGGATCTCCCATGAGGTCCTATCTCCTGAAAGTTCTACTATCTCCCAGTAGGGCCATTTCGGGATCAATCTTTTATTTGGGGAGGGGGTATTACCAGGGATTGAACTCAAGGGCTCTCGACCACTGAGCCACATCCCCAGCCCTGTTTTGTATTTTATTTAGAGACAGGGCCTCACTGAGTTGCTTAGCCCCTCACTGTAGCTGAGGCTGACTTTGAACTCTAAATCCTCCTGCCTCAGCCTCTTCAGCTGCCAGGATTACAGGTGTGCACCACAGCACCTGGCAGGACCAAGCTTTTAATATCCGGACCTTTCAGTGACATTCTTTCAAAGGACAGTGAAGTCTTTAGTCTATCTGAAATCCACCTCTGTGTGTCAGATTCATTAAAAATCTAGTTTCCCTTCCATTGTTACTAAATAATTTGTCTTTGCTCAATCATTTTTACTGCTCCCTTTATCATATAATAATCCATATACAAACATACATAGGATGCCACTAATTTCTCAACATGCCCCCTTGATCAACTGGTACATTCTTACATCAATATCACAGCCCTGTGATATTATCCTGGTAGACCCCAAATTCATATTGCTAGGTAAATACCTACATAATATCCTCAGTTTCCCCTCTTGACTTGCAAAGCCTAAAATATTTACTATTTAGCCATTTAGGGAAAATAATGTTTGCTGATTTCTTTTCTATATGCTGGCCTTTCCTTTGCTTATGGTAGCTGTTTGTGCTACATTTTCCCCTAAATAAACAAATCTGTCAAGCAGAGCCCTTTAGAATGCCTTGAATATAATGGTTATTAAATCATGTGATTGTGTGACTTGAGTTTTTAAAAGTAGTCTTCTTACTGTTCCCCTTTAAATATCACAAATATCCTTAGCCTGAGTGGAAGAAAATCAAGAAATGTCAAGTAAACTTTCATAGTAAATATAAAACAAGAACACTCTGGGGTTATTTTGGAGTTTCAAGGACAATGGGGAAGACTCCAAGTCTGTGATCTTGGCTTAGAGGACTTTGTCATCCTGAGACAGAACTTTAGGAACTGAGTCCCAAGAAACAGGGCTATTGTTCTTGAAAATTAGTATTTCAGAAACATCATTCTATGGGTTTTCAAAAGTTTATGGTAGATGATTTCAGTTAGGAGGATAATAGAAAATTACTGGCCAACCACTTGGCCAAGAGAATTGGTATGCCAGGTTGAGGCAGAGAATGTGGATGTTGTCTTTCGAGCTGGTCAGCAGCACCAAGGCCCATCACCCAGCTGTCAGGATTCCCACATCCTAACACAACTACATATTCCCCTATTATCTAAATGGGTTACAGCCCTTGACCCCAGGGTGCATCTGAAATCATAGTACAGAACGCCTTGTGTTTTTCCTATGTGCATATGATAGTTTAATTCATAAATTAGGCACAGTAAGAGATTAACAATAATAACTAATAAAATAGATAAAAACAATATGCTATAATAAACGTTGAAGTCCGATGTGGTCCTATCACTTGCTTTAATCAGTGAAGAGTGAGTGGAAAGTACTTATGTCTGGGCATCAGGATTTTGTGTGTGTGTGTGTGTGTGTGTGTGTGCGCGCGCGCGTGTGTGTGTGGACATAATGTCCTTATTGTATTTATTTATTTTTATGTGGTGCTGAGGATCAAACCCAGTGCCCCAGTCGTGGGAGGCAAGCACTCTACCACTGAGCCACAACCCCAGCCCCTGAGCATCATGATTTTTAACAGCTTCCCAGGCGACTCAACAGTGCAGCCAAAGGTGAAAGACTCTTAGGTAAGGATGGAATGAGTTGGTTACACTACAAGACTCTAAGCCCGGATGGGGGTGTCCAGAAAGACACCGCCAGCAGAGCTTGACCTCTGCGGAAGGAATCTCTGTATCATGGCTCAGGAGGATCGCAAGTTCAAAGCCAGCCTCAGCAACTCAGCGAGGCCCTAAGTAATTTAGGGAGACTCTGTCTCAAAATGGAAGGAAGGAAGGAAGGAAGGAAGGAAGGAAGGAAGGAAGGAAGGGAGGGAGGGAGGGAGGAAGGAAGGGAGGGAGGGAGGGAGGGAGGGAGGGAGGGAGGGAGGTAAGGAGGACGGGCGAGCTGGGGTTAAGTGGTTAAGTGCCCCTGGGTTCAATCCCGGGTCCAAAATACAAAGACCTTAGGCGGGCTCACAGGTGGCCTCCATGCCGCCCCTGGCTCAGGTTTCTCCTATGCTACAGCCGGATGCTCCTGCAGATAGACCGACGTCGGTGACCAGCGCCGCGCTCCTAGGGCGTCCACGGGGGGCTGGCGCCCTCTTTCGGCCAACTGCGAGCATTGCAGGCTCCTCCCCGCTGCTGCCTCGCGCTGCTCAGAAACTGAGCCGGTGTCCCTTGGCCAGGCATTTTTAAGAAGCCCTAGGTAGGGTTCACGCTGGCCTTCTCAGATTCTCTACTGACTTGAAAAGCCAGGCCGGCGCGAGCATGGAGTAAAATGCAGCCCAAGGGGGCTACAGGGATGCAGAGACCGATCAGGCTCCAGGGCCGGGGAGGAAAGGCAGATACAGATGCTTCCCTCAGAACTGCCTTGAGGAACCAAGGGCCATCCTCTGTAAGAGCCCAGGGCCTCATCCCAGCAGCCCCTCTAAGGGAGTCAATGCAGTGTGGGGAAGTCATGAATTCTGTCTTCCAAATATAGGAATTTCCTGCTTCACATCAGAAATTTGTTCATGAAAATCAGAGGTTCTTTGTGAAAATGCTATTTGAAAGGCTATGTGCTATTTTTTGAAATAACTTTATGTAGTTGTAGGTGGACACGATGCCTTTATTTTATTTATTCATTTATTTGTATGTGGTGCTGTGGATCTAACCCAGTGCCTCACCCACATTAGGCGAGCACTGTACTGTTTAACCACAACCCCAACCCCTTGAAATAACTTTTTGAAGTGCACAATGGACTGTACATGAAGTGTCAACTTTCATTAGTTTAAATATGTATTGACTAATCCATTGGTGGTGGGAATACAAATTGGTGCAACCACTATGGAAAGCAGTATGGGGATACCTCAGAAAACTTGGAGTGGATCCACCATTTGACCTAGCTATCCCACTCCTCCATTTATACCGGAAGGATTTAAAATCAGCATACTATAGTGACACAGCCACATCAATGTTTATAGCAGCTCAATTCACAATAGTTAAACTATGGAACCAACCTAGATTCCCTTCAACAGATGAATATACAATGGAATATTACAGCCTTAAAGAAGAATGAAATTATGACATTTGCAGGTGAATGGATGGAACCAGAGAATATCATGCTAAGTGAAATAAGCCAATCCCAAAAAACCAAAAGCTGGATATTTTCTCTGATAAGCAGATGCTGATCCATAGTGGAGTGGGGGGATAGGGAAGAATGAAAGAACTTTGGCTCGTGTAGAGGGGAGTGAGGGGAAGGGTTGTGGGGATGGGAAGGATGGTAGAATGAGACAGATATTATTACCTTCTATACATGTTTGATTACACTACTGGAGTGACTCTGCACCGTGTACAGCCAGAGGACTGAGAAGTTGTGCTCCATTTGTGTACAATATGTCAAAATGCATCCTACTGTGAAATTTAAAAAAAAACAATAAATAAATACATATGAATTGTCCCCCTGAGACCCTCACCACAGTCAAGATCAGGAGTGTAGCTGCCATCCTCAGAAGTTTTCTCATGTCCCTTTGTGATCTCGTCCCCCTGCAGTGCCACCTGAACCCCAGACAACAAGGGATCTGTCTTCTATCACTCTTATGCTCTGGATCTGGAATGTCCCACAAACGTTTCTGTGTTAAAGCCTTGGTCCTTAATGCGGCCATTTTAAAAAACAGGGCTTGGGGGAAGTGACTAGATCATGAGGGCCTTAACCTCATTGATGGATTAATACATTGGTGGGATCATAACTGAAGGGACTGTTGAGAGGTGGTGGAAACTGTAGAGATGGAGCCTAAATTGAAGGGTGTGGGTCCTTGGGAGGGCCTGCCCTTGGGGACTATTTCTTTCCCTAGTCCCTGCTGAAGGGGTTCCCCAGCTGCCTTCTCCCCCTTCCCCTCCTTCTCCCCTCCCCCTCCTCTCTCTGCTTCCTGAGCCTCTGCCACACCCTTCCACCATGTCCTGCCTCACTTCAAGCCCAAAGTAACCGTGGACTGAGACCTCTGAAACTGTGAGCCACAATAAATCTTTCCTGTCTTAGTTTTTCTTAGGTGTTGTGCCACAGCGACAAAAATCTGAGTCATATAGTCATTATCATTTGCATTTTGTAGATTTATACAAATGGAATCATCACAGGTACTCTCTGAGAGGTGGCTACTTCCACTCTGCCGTCATTGACATTCACTTTCATTGTGTGTTTATCAATAGTCCATTTCTTTTCACTGCTGAGTAATATTATCAGAGTACACAGATACAAACAGAACAAGGTGCAAGTTTCCCAGGCAATTGAGTTCTGTGTCCAAAGGATTCTTCATATTCTCCATGTCAGAACCATTAGCTCCATCTTCAAGGGACTTCCACTTCCTCAGGCCACTCTCTGAGTGTATTCAACATTCGTTTGAAGCTTAACATTCTAGCAGTGTTTCTAGTGCTTTTGAGACATGGCTTTTTATACCTAAAATGTTTGGAAGTAATGTTAAGGGAATAGTATAATTAGCTGTGTGCTAAATCTGGTTATAATTAAGAAATTACCACTAGGACTCCAAGTTGGGGGTGGGGGGTATATGATTGTCTGTGCTCCTCGCTGAAACCCTATTAAAACACCATGAATTAAAAGGTCTGTGGGAGGGAAATGAGGTTGCAGCAGAAGCATTCAAAGATGAAAAACATGAAAGAGGAAATAAAAGCAGAGCAGATGACTCTAACCTTAGAACATGGTCAGCAGATGCCCCAGGGCCGAGAGCAAGCAGAGAAAACTGAAGCTCACATGTGCAGGGGACACCCAGAAGAGCAGAGATCCTTGGGACAAAGGCTCCAGCCCAGGAGAGAGGCTGGCAAAGGGGACATCAGGAAGGCTGGGTCAGAAGTGCACGTTAGCACCATCCCTGCCGCAGTCCACGCTGGCTCCAGGGTGGAAGCAGGAAACAGGAGCAGCAGCGAGTTTCTGGACACACTTGGAAAGAGAAGAAACAGGCTGTCACAGTGGGTAAGACGTGCAACGTGAGAAAGGACAAAGAATGCTGTCTTTGCTCTCTGGCCCCAGCAACTGGGCAAAATTTTAAAAAGGAGTTGACATCAGTTGTAAAGAAAACTGCAGGACCCTTTGTCTTCCTCCTGTCAAGAGTCCAGGACAGTTGGGAAAGGCCCCTCCTCCCTGCTCACTTCCCAGTCTCAGGCACTCCCTGTGCTGGGGCTGATTGGTGGCTGTCCCTCTCCTGCACTGAGTCTGCAGTCCCATTCCAGGGGCTTCAGTCTCACCCTTTATTCAGTCATTCCCTTCTCACACCCACACCTTCTGCCTGGGAAGGAGAAAGAGAGGAGGACATTCTTATAAAACTTAACAAGTTTCACCCGCTCGGCATCTGTGTTTGTTGTAGTCCAAGTTCATCAATAATCTGCAGAGGTATTGACAATGGTAAGACAGCACGTTTAGCCCCTGAGGGGCTCCAAGAGCTAATAGAGTCAGTGTGCTGGGCAGAGGAGAGGGAGACACCCTCATGATGTGCCCCCCCACCAACAAGAGGCAATTGGGTCAACTTTGGGCAGAATTAGCAATCGGGCTTGTAGTCACAGACTCTGCACCAAAAACAGGTTCAATCAGCAGGTTCAATCAGCAGCCTGATTCTGATCAGCCTCAGAACCAGCCATAGAATCAGAGTGAGGAACCCAGATCATTCAGTGTGCAAACAGTGTTTGTTTCCAGGTTTAAGGGCCTCTTTGGTCTGCCGATCTGTACTTTTCCAGGTGGCAGAACAAAACCCCATTGGCAACAGCCCACTAGACCAATTTCATGCTCCTTGAGTGGGAAGACCATATCCACCCTCCACTCTGCATGGCTGGCTTGGGCCAAGCACTCACATCAGCTCATTAGACTCTGTTGGGTTTCAACTAAACCAGACCTCACTGAGCCAGGCCCAGGCAAGCCCAATGGAGGACACACTGGGCCAGCAGCCGTGATTCAGGTAGCACAGTAGCAGGGGAATAACGTTACCCTGGAGGAATTTTCCCATGAAAAATGAAGATGCCACTGAGTCAGGACAGCCACATTCTTGAATACACCGTGTCCATATTTAAGGAGGCTTCTGGAACCATCCCACTTTGTTCATGATTAAAAAAAATACACTTTTTTTAAACCTTTATTTTATTTTATTTATTTTTTTATGTAGTGCTGAGAATCAAACCCACTTCCTCACACATGCAAGGCAAGTGCTTTACCCCTGAGCTACAACCACAGCTCTACCACCTTGTTCATCTATGAACTCAAGTTGAACCATCCCCAATGGAAATTTCTAGACAATAGTCACAAGGCCATGAATCAGGTGTTCCATTTCAACAAGAACTTAGTAACGACCAAGAGCTGCTTTCCAAAAAGAGTCTACCCAGGTAGCCATGTCAGAGGGACTACAAGCCCCAAACCCCAATGGTACCTCCCAAGGGAGACTGCTTCCCTTTGTTAGAGGCTCCAACTGAGGAAAATCAGAGACATACAGCCAGGTGAGGTGGCACATGTCTGTAATCCCAATGGCACCAGAGGCTGAGGCAGAAGGTTCACAAGTTCAAAGCCAGCCTCAGCAATTAAGCAAGGACCTGAGCAACTCAGTGAGACTCTGTCTCTAAATAAAATACAAAAAGGGTTGGGGATGTGGCTCAGTGGTTAAGTGCCCTGGGGTTCAATCCCTGGTACCAAAAAAAAAATCAGAGACTTGTTCTGTCTCCAATGCCCAGTGAATCCAATAAGGCATGTGGCTCCTTTGGAGAGATGGACTAGAGACAGAGTATGTTTTTTCTCTTGACTTCCACAGACATTAAAAACCGTGAGCCCACCCACATAGACCTAAGAAACTTTACATAGCACCCTGAAATACAGGTTTGCCAGCCTCACCTGCTGACACAGGTGTGATCACATGGCTGTCAGGGTCATTGATATTTGACTTGCCAGCCAACAGGATATCTATATAGTGAACGTCAAAGGGTACGGGTTCTTGGGCTAAGTCCTGATGCCCTTATAGTGGCAATGGCCGTGGACTTTGTCCCCCTAGCTCTCATTTATATGTAACTCTTCCCCAATCAGGACAGTCCCTTCTGGGATGAGGAGATACATACACATAACAAATTGATTCATACTGTACGTTCACATGTGGACACAATAAAAACCATCTACAGTGTGAACACCAAGGGCCCTTCCACAGATCACAGTGTAACCTTGATAAAACCCATCACTCTTGATAAACACCCAGACACCCTTTTCAGCACAAGGTCAAGTAGTAGGGTGATTTGGTGCCTGTGTTCAACAGGGTCATTGTCCTTTCCTTACCCAGAGTTCCCCAGCATACTTGGCCTTTTCATTTAAATGGCTGCCCTGCAAGTGGAGAGAAGGGAGGGCCCAGGGCATGTAGAGAGAATGGCCCTCCACTGGGAAACAAGGTTCATTTATTGTCTGTTTCTGCTCATAACTTAAACTGACTTATTTTTTTTTTGTTGTTCACCTTACACTCTGTATCCCTTTAGGGGACCCCTTGACCCTTCTCCCTCCCACTGGGAAGAGTGTGAACAACCCAAAACACTATTGGGGCTGCTTGTCTCAATCCTATCTCCCACTCCTCCATCTTAACAGGCAGCACAGTAGAGACACTTACCCTATCAAATGGGCAAAACATCCACTCCCAGATAGAGCAAATGTCCTAGGGTACTTGCTTCTCATATCCCCTAACCCAGGTTACAAAAGTTCTTTGTCTCTTCTCTACCAGAAAGCCGTCTGTCAACATCCCAGTCTCGATGTTAAAACTTGAGACCTATGAAATATCTGAGTATCTACTTACAAAATGACAAATTAGCCTGTCACTGTTTCATGGGTGCTAGACAGAGAACACGACCCTCCTGGGTCAGAGATAAAAGACTGTTACTTACTGCTTGGCAGGCAGCATGAGCTTCTAGTCTGCAGGTGTTCCTTTCCCCCATCCCAAGTCCCATGGCAGCACCATGGAGCAGGCTTAGATGCTGCAGAGTAGCTCCATCATAACTGAAGAACCCCAATCTTAGGAAACCCTAATCACTGAAAGCAGCTACTGGCAAAAAAAATATGTCTGATTTTGGCCACCCATCGAGGCATCTTCAAGAATTTTCAGGCAAAAAACTAGTTTTCAGTGACATAAAATGAGCTGAATCCTGGTGAATCAGTAGTCCCATAATAAAGGGACCACTGCCCCAGTTCCTACAGCTCCACCTCCCACTTCTCAGTGCAATCTCAGATCTCATGGCTCAGGCTGGACAGCTGAAATCCAGACTCTACTTGATCAACAGCAGCTTTGTCATGTGGTTCTGATAAGGAATGACTCTTGTGTAGGGAATTAGACGAGGCTGGTCCAGGACCTACGTGGAAGATTGCAAAGGATTAGCAGAGAAACGACTCACTAGTTCTTTAACCTGCTGAAATCCCTCAAGCAGAGTCTCAGTGTCTGGTTTTAGCCACCTGTCAAAATATATTTCCTCTACAGCATTCCATGGAAAACCTCGTTTACACTTTTTCAGTGACTTAAATATTTAATTGATCCTGGAAAGATGAATAATCCTCACAATCTAGTGTTCACCATCCTCAAGTCTCCTGCATGCCCCCAACCCTCTCAAAAAACTAGTCTTCCCTGGGAAATCAACCTTTTAGTTTATGTTTTTCATACATCTATTGCATATGTTTCTTCACTTCCATAGTTATTTTCATCTTAATAAATCTCTGGAATAATAAATGGAAATGAGTGAAATTATAATCATAATGGAATTTTTTCACCCAGAAAATGACAGATCAGATAAACAAAAAATGAGAATATTTAAAGTTTAAGTAATTATTATTAATAATCCAAATATAATGGGGTGGGACTGTTAAATGAATATCGTCTTTACGCAATCAAGACTCTTTGGAGAAACAGCTGTTCAATAAGACAGACTACACACTGGGACACCAAAAAGCAAGGAAACTGTAAAGACCACTTGTCAACAAGCACTCAGGAACGAACAGAGGAGGATCCCACTGGCTTAAACAGGACAATGTCAGCACCAAAGGGAAAGATGATGGCAACAGATTGAAGTGCATGAACATAAGTGTCATTATGAAATGGCACTTCCAAAAAAATTTTTAAACCTTATTGCTGGAGGATGGTAGGACAAGTCAATACCATGAAAAACAATAAATAAGGGGAAGGAATCAAATATTCATCTTCCCTTTCTGTAAAATCTGTATTGGAGTTGAGGAGAAGAAGTTCCTACTTACAGAAACATTCCAGCTAATAAATGAAAAGGGAAGGACAGAGTGAGAAATTGGTATTTTGCATCTCCCAGTGAATCCTGCATCTAATAAACAGTCATCAAGGGATGCTGAAACCATAGGAGAAGAGGTGCCAAGGCCTTTGTAGTGGACGGATCAGACCGTCACCTGGTGAATGGAATTATTAGTTTTTGCATCTGCCAAAGTGGCACAACTGGACACTCTGCCTCCTGACGTGGTGCCTCCAGAAAGGCTCAAGCCACGAAGCCTTCATGCCTGAAGAGGAATTGAGTCTGAATCTACTCCAGCTCTAGCAAACATGTCAGGAGGCCGAGGAAGCAGCCAGCAGATTCAAAATGTCACATTGGACATTCTACAGTACAAATGCCTCAGTTCCCCATTAATGAAAGATGGAGGGGGGGCACTATTGTAGGGATACAAAAAAGAGAGAGAGAGAAATAAAGAGAGAGAGAAAGTTACAAAGCAATGTTCAGACGCCGTTGGGTGGACTTGGGATTCAAATAATTCAGCAGAATAAAATGCTTCTCGTGAGACAATGAGAAATTTGAATATTACCTAATATAAAGGAATTGTGTTGATTTCTGTCAAATGTAATGATGGCGAGGTGTTTGCAATGGCAGGACCTGCTTTACACTACTCTGATAAATATTTTAAAACATGGAGCAGGAATACATAACAGAAGATTGGCAAATGCTAATTACCGAAGCTGGATGAACAGCAGGGAGAGGTTTGGTAAATTACTCCTTCTGCTTTTCTTTGAAATTCTAAGCAGTGGGACCCCAAATCCACCTTCAAATGTAGATGAGACATTGTAGCTGAAATGTCTTCAGTGTGGCCCAGGCTAGCTTGAGAACCACCATTCTAACCTTGCGTGTATTATATGCTAATAAGAACTTTACAACTTTGATATACCAGATATAAAAGAAGTTCCATTGGACTTGAAATTGATTTCCCGTAAAATTTCAGTATTACATTGGTCAATGAAAGAAGCGATGCTAAATACAACTTCAACTTTGGGGAAATTTTGAATGGTTACAAGGAGAAGTAGTTAAATATTTTATCACTTATTGATGCAGTGTTTCATTAATGAGAACTAGCAACAATTTCAAGAGATTTTTACTCAGAATTTTATGGCTTTCATGTGGGCATTTCCAAGTATAAAAATTGATAGTAAAAATGTTGGAGGTTTTCATTTGAAAAAAAATTTACAAGATTGTCTTTGAAGTTTTTATATAAATTGTATATTTAATATTTCTAATATTTTATTTCATATTTTATCATAATTGTATAATAAAAATAACTGATAAATATTTTCATCAAATCCCACCTGGATGCCCCGAAATACACTCTAGTACAGCCCAGTGCTTCATGCCAATATTATCACTTTCTATGAATGTTCATGACCCAAAACATGTTGAGAGGCGTGGCTATAGAGGCATCAACCAAATAATACAAAACTTTATCTTTTGAGGTTGAAGCTTACATTTCAGGAAGATTAGACCTCATCTTTGTAGTGGACAGCCCAGGGAGAACCAAATAGACCCTAACTAAAAAGAGAAAAAGAAAATCCTCCCTCCTACTTGGTCTTATTTCTGTGTCCTGCAGATCAGAGGGTCTCTGACGCCTCCACTTTGGAGGACCAGCCCAGCTTACTGAATTCTCACGCTAAGGTGATCCTTCCTCCATCAAGTAGATGCGCTCCTTGAAGTCAGGGCTTGGCATTTGGATTTTCCTACGTTGAGCTACTTAAAGATAAATTCCGGAGCGCTGCATCAAGATGGCAAAGACAGTCCCAGATTCACGAAAGCATGGGTGGCAGTACCTTAAAACTCTAAACAATAATGTTAGTCAACAAGAATGTTTCTCAAGCAACTCCAAAGGTCGTTGGATAATTGCAGAAGGAAAGAGCTGTGTGACAATGGCGACCTCTGGCGGTCGCCGTCTGAATGGCGTGATTAAGCATCACCAGGACTAGGACAATCTCACATCATCTGCTTCTGAGGTGCTGTGTGAGGTACACTGCATCACCTGTGATGAATGCCTGCTCAAATAAATAAATAAATAAATAAATAAAGGTTAAGTCAAAGTGAAGCCTTTGTCACTTGTCTTCAATCTACAGGAGATTCGAGAGATTCGGAAAGGTTACATAGCAGTATGAGGAAATACTCAGAAAAACCCAGAGATGGGGCATTTGAAAAAACAACTGTCTCCTCAAAAGTTTATACCATGGAGGAGAAAGTCAGTGATGTAGGAATAAATGTGGGAAGTCTGTTCTCAGGGCATGGTTGGCTGCTGATCTGTTACTTGAAGTTTCTAATGAAAGTTACTATGGCTGATAGGGTTGCATTTTTTTTTTTTTTTAAGATGAGATGGAGAACTGCAAGATACTTTTTCTTTTATTGCTTCCTGCAGTAACTTCAGCTAAAAAGCAGTGTCTCCAGCTGGGCATGTGGTGCAAGCCTGTAATCCCAGCAGCTCAGGAGGCTGAGGCAGGAGGATTAGTTCAAAGCCAGCCTCAGCAATTTATCAAGGCCCTAAGCAACTCAGTGCGACCGTGTGTCTAAATACAACACAAAAAGGGGGTTGGGGGTGCTGGGGATGTAGCTCAGTGGTTAAGTGCACCAAGGTTCAATCCCTGGTACCAAAAAAAAAAAAAGCAATCTCTCCAGTGGTAAAGCATAATCAACTTCTCTTTGATTTAATATCTTAATCTACAAAACAACTGCATTAGCTTGTGATTTGGAGAAGATTGAGAAGAGCCAATTGCAAAATAGCTCCGTGCTCCCAATGGCACAGTATTGAATGGTCACCTTACCTTCTCCCAACCCCAGCCAACCTCCCACATCCTAGTGGGCCCTAGAAGTCCAGAATCAGATCTAGGTCAAGTGTCTCCCACCTAACTCAGTGGCATACATCTGTAATCCCATTGACACCAGCGGCTGAGGCAGGAGGATCACAAGTTGGTGGCCAGCCTGGGAAACTTAGCAAGACCCTGTCTCAAAAAAATTTAAAAAGACTGGGGATGTAGCTCAATGGTAGAGCACCCCTGTATTAAATCCCCAGTACTGCAAAAAATAAATAAAATAGCAGGAGGAGAAGAAGGAAAAAACAAAAGAAAGAAAGAAAAAAAGAAAATGTCCCTCACCTCACAAACTGCCTTCTTTCCTAATATCCACTCCACTTTTTCTCTTAAGCCCTCAAAACACAGAGTCAGGTTGTTTTCCTTTCCCCAGACAATAAGAGTAGACACCACTCACCACACACACACACACACACACACACACACACACACAGGCAACTTCACTCAGAGACTCGAAGGGAACCCTCTCCAACCTACTGAGGAAGCCACCCTAAGTAATTCTAAAGGATCTTTCTCCTTCTAGGCTGCCTTTAATAAGTCCAAGGAATAGAATTACTTATTGGACTAAAAAATTGATGAAGAGAAGGATCCAGAAAGTTCACCTCTGGTGGTATATAATCTCTGGAAGGATATACCATTGTACCTTACCTTAAATATGATTTTTTATTTTTATTTTATAACCTAGCACAAAACATGACTCCACACTAATTAGGATGGCTCCAATAATTTTTCAAAAATAGCAAGTGGTGAGAATGTAGAGAAATTGAAACCTTTCGCATCACTGGAGGGAATGAAATGGTAAACCAAGATGGAAAACAACTGGCAATTCCTCAAAATGCTCCACATAGAATTTCCATATGACCTAACGATTCTACTCCTAGGCAATAAATAGAAGAATTGAAAACAGGAATTCATGGAGATACTTGAATGCTAATGTTCACTGCAGCATCGTGCACAACAGCCAAAATATGGAGGCAACCCAAGTGTCCATCAACAGATGAATAAAATGTAGTATATACATGCAATGAAATACTATTCAGCCCTTAAAAGGAACAAAGTGCCAATACTACTACAAAATACATGGACTTGGAAAGCATGTTAAGTGACATAAGCCAGACACTAAAAGACAAATATTGCATGATTCCAATCACATGAAATATCTAGAATGTGCACATTCATAGAGACAGAAAGTAGATGAGAGGTTACCAGAGTCTGGGGACAAGGAGGAAATGAAGAGCCATAGCTTTATGATTACATTTTCTATTTAAGTTGATGAAAATATTTGGTAAACAGAGGTGATGGTTGCACAAAATTGTGAATGTAATTATTTCCAATGAATAGCATACTTCAATTGGCTAAAATGGAAAATTTGTATGCTACATATACTTTGCCACAATTAAATTTTCCCTAAAAATATTTTTAAAAACGGCCAAAACATATTGCTAACAGTTTTATCATTGTAGAGTGGTGTTCCTATCAATAAATAGAAGCTTGTAATATTTGTTTTATAAGAATATGAATAATGTGTGTATATACATTCAAATGCATGGTTCTATAGAATATACTTCTTGGAGTAGAAGTGGATGCGAAAGAGCATAAACTTTTTTGAAAAAGCTCTTTTATAAGCTACCCAACAAGGAAATGGACAGGTTGGCCTCCAAAATGTTGACATGGATCTCATCACCATGTTTTTTTGGACTTTTTACTCCACAACCGTGAGCTAAATAACACTCTTTTTCTTTGTGAAGAGCCCAGCCTCGGGGACACAGTAAAGGAAAACAGACCCCTACAGAAGCTAAACCACCAGAGGTCTTGATGCTGAGGGATGTGGGCGCTTCTTTCTGGCAGAAAATGGGGAGCCAAGAAGGGTTTTAGGCGGGGGAGTAGGTGGTCGGAGCTCTGCCTGGGCAGGTACCCTGTGGGCACTGGAGAGGGGGCTCTAGCAGGACAGCACTGAGCCAGGGACCTACAGCCACCTGATGCAGGAGTCCAGGTAGAGAGGACGAGGACAGGTCTCCAAGGCTGATCAGCCCTCTGCTTGTACCTGTAGCCACCAAGGAGAGAGTGCACTCTCAGGGTTTTGTTCAGAGGGAGATCTCAGGCTGTGCTCTTACCACAATAAAATAAAGACTTTTTTAAAAGGAGAAAAACAGATTTTCAGTGCCTGAGGGTCCAGCCACGAGCTTGTCCACTCTTAAGTGAGTGTGGCCAGGAAGGTGGCCCCAAACCCAGTAATCAGGATCCTTGCCTTTAAACTGTTTATTTAGGCACACACTTTGCCTTTCTGTTCCCTTTAGATATGTCTGTAGAAACAATTTATTACACAGTTCTGCAATTTGCCCACATAGTTTCTTAATGGGTTTTACACGGGGCGGGCAGGGGGCACACTTCCTGTCACACATGGGCAATATTTTAAAGGGGCCATCCCTCAGCAGCAGATCACCTTTAGGCATAAAATATAGCATAATTTAAAAAAAATTCTCAGTCTAGCTTGTAAATCAAATTAGATCACCATATGCAAATTAGAGCCCCAGTACTGCTGCCACCACAGTCAACCTGAGCCAAGTCCCTTCTTCGAACAAAAAATTGGGGCTGGGAATGTGGCTCAGTGGTAGAGCACTTGCCTTGCAAGTATGGGGCACTGGGTTCCATCCTCAGCACCACATGAAAATAAATAAATAAAATAAAGGTATTGTGTCCAATTACAACTAAAAAAAATATATATTAAAAAGAAGACAAAAATTCATGTGGCATCATTGATTTGGAATGCCCATTTGTTCTGAGATTTCTCCAAATTGCCACCATCTGTGTGAGAAAGATAATTCATTTAGTGATTGCCTCAAATAAAGAGGAGCAAATACCTTTAATAGCCATCTTTTCTCTTGTGTTTACCAAACAGACTTGCCCTGACAGAAACGGTCTGGGGTGGTGTGGATTATACAGTAATTGCTTCAATAGAGTTTTTCATTATATCCTAGTATTATGCATTAATTTGATTGAACAGCTAGATTAATATGTCTCTGGACTTTGTTTACCAAATGCTGAAACCCTTGCCGGGTGCTATGGCGCTCGCCTGTAATCCCAGAGGCTCGGGAGGCTGAGACAGCCTCAGCAACTGTGGGGCGCTAAGCAACTCAGTGAGGCCCTGTCACTAATTAAAATACAAAATAGGGCTGGGGATGGGGCTCAGTGGTCCAGTGCCCCTGAGTTCAATTCCTAGTACAGAAAACAAAAAAAAAAACACAAATTCTGAAATCCTTACAGGTTTGGAATTGGTGGGAAAATATGGGGTTCTTACATAGAAATGTTGAAATTGGGCACCTATTTTGTTGATTCTCAGATTATGTTTGGGTTTCTTTTCTTTTACTTTGTTGTTGATTTGAGGCTGGAGCTGGGGATTCAACCCAGGACCTCACACTTGCAAAGCAGACACTCTACCCCTAAGCTACACCCTGAGTCCCAATTATGTTCTTTTTGTTTTGTTTTATTTTGAGGTACCAGGGATTGAACTCAGGGACACTTGACCACTGAGCCATACCCTCCCTCGCCCTATTTTTGTATTTTATTTAGAGACAGGGTCTCACTGAGTTGCTTGGTGCCTCGCCATTGCTGAGGCTGGCTCTGAACTCTTGATTCTCCTGTCTCAGCCCCCCAAGCTGCTGGAATTATAGTCCTGCACCACTGTGCCCAGCCCAATCATGATTTTAAATAAGAAGTCTTTATACCAGTTCCCCTTAAAGGTACAAATCCAAAAATTATACTTTCCAAATATTTGATTATAAAATGAGCAGAATTCATGATATGTAATAATGGATTATGAGAAAGTTAATTTTATACCATTTTAACTTTATAGACAACATCTAAACACTGAGACATATTTATACAGCCTTGCATAAGGGCAGATGAGTGTTAATTAACATATTTTCCACTTTAAGTACATCCCCCCACCCCCACCACCACTAAAGTGGTTCTGGTGGACATTGTCCAAGCTGGAAGCAGACGAGGCTGGGAGATACTGCTGGGGGATCATGCTGAACCCACTGGTCCAAAGCTCAAAAGCCTGTGAGTGAGGGGGGTGCTGCAGGCCAAGGAAGTAAGATCAAATGTTTTGCCAGAAGGAAGAGAAGCAGACATAAATATCCCCCCCCCTTGTCTGTACACAGTGGCCTCATAGATACCAGATCATTTAATAAAATATCTTCATATGCCAGGTTTACTTTACGTCACATAGGTAACCGTGACTCTGAAATTAGCATGTCCTCTGTAATAAGGAATCCATGTCTCTACGCTTGTCCTCACGATGTTTCCCTGCTGCTCAGGCTAAGGTCACTGCAGGCAAACTGCAGGCTTCTGGGGAGTGTCCTTTTCTCTTGCCCCCATCGCTGTCCTCTCAGATTTCTAACAGCAGCTTCTGGCCTCTCTGGGATGGAGTGACCACAGGAGAGGGAAGGACCAAAAGAAGCAAAAGTGTTCCCGCTGAGTTGACGCTACTGCAAGATGGCTTTGTGCTGGACTTGGCCGCTGTTGAAAGCTGACCCTGTCTCACACGGATCCCCTGAAAGGCAGCCCTGACAACCACTCCTGTGCTATAAGCCGGCTCCTTTGACCAGTAGTACATCCCATAATCACCCCTGGCAGCCATTCTCCTTCACAGGACCCTTGGTCAGTGCAGCTGACATTCCTGCTGACACTTCTGAGACCTCCTGGCTGTGTGCTGCCCTTCAAGGGAGCACACTGCTATTCCAACTGCAGGCTCTGCTCCATTCCAGGGCCACCGAGGCTTTCCCAGCTTTGAAGAGGGGGCTGGTCGTCTGGTCCCCCAGTGTCAGAGAACATGTGTTGACCTGTCATGGACTGGATCTCCTCAGGAGCTGCCACAAGGGAGCTGAGCACCCTTGGCCTTGAGCGCTGGATGCGTGAGACTGGCTTCCGCTGCAGCCCAAAGCAGGTGGATCTCACCTCCGCTCAGCAGGGGAGTGCAGCTCAGGGGGTGGGTGTTACCCAATGGGAGTGAGCTGCCCCCCTGTAATACTACCCTCTGACCTTTTTTGGAAGAAATGTTCTATCGAATGGCTCCTCAATAAAAACCAGGGTTTGGGATGTTCCTCCCCACCCCTGGCTGCCTCTTGAGTTTTTCTCTTGCCGTCCCCCCTTGTGGGACCTTACAGCTGACACAGAGGAGCTGAACTGAAACACCCCGAGAAAGGTATCCTCTGTGTCTGTGTGATTCATTCATGCCAGCTCAGTACACCTGAGTGACTCTGGTTCTGTAGCCCACGCAGGACGTGGGTTAGAGAGTCTGGAATAATAGGTTCCAAACTGGAAAAGAGAGTAACCACAGATAAGAAGACGGGCAGGACAAACCAGATGGAACCACAAACCTGGAGCCTGGAGTGAGCAGTCACTCCAAGCACAGAGCATGGGATCCAGGGTTAGGCCACTATGAAGCAAAAGAACAGATTGTGTCACTGGTAGCCCAGCCGAGCAGCAAGAGGGAGCCCCAATGGAAGGGACGGCAGGCAGGCATTCTGTTCACCTATGAGGAAAACATCTCTTCTCTCCTCTTTAACTCAGGATATCAGGACAATAAGTGGTCCTCATGTGAGTTCCATTTGCAAGTGTCCCTGGAAATGTCGAGGACTATTTGCAATGCTGTTTCTGGGAAAATAACGTATTTCAAGCTAATAAGCCAGTGTGGGGCTTGGAGTTGCAACTTTGAGATCATTTTAAATATGACAGTGGACTCCAGGAAGACAGGAATTTGTGTCTGTTTTTCTGGATGCTGTATCCCCAGAACCTAGAACATTCTGTGTAGCTAAAAATTAACCTTACCCAAAAGGAAGTCTGGACTTTGCCCTCAGTTACTGGGAGGGGGCTCTCCAAGTCCTTAGGATACCCCGCCTGGTAAGGGGGTCACAAGAGAGACACGCCCTCCATCCACAGTTGGCAAAACTTCACACAATCAGAAATGACCACTCCAAGAAACCTCAGGGACCCAATAGTACTCTCTTAGCTACCAGACAAAATAAGGTCTCCTCTTTATACCAGATCATGCTATTGATGACCCCAAAGAAGGATAAAGTCCATGGATATGACTTCAAGGCCCTCGCCCCATCCCTGAGATACCAAGAAATGTTTTTCTCTGTCCCTTTTTGTACCTTTGAACTCAGGGACAGTTAATTCCCCATTGCCAGAGGAATTGCTGTGAGGCAGTTGTCACAGGATCATTAGCAGAGAACAGAGCGTCAGTGTCACAATGAGACTACACTGGAAAAGAACTTCATATCCCTGATGTATTTCAGCTTCTTGACGATCTGTAACTGGGTTTCCTCCTAGGAGGAAATTCTGACTTCAGAAATCACCAGAGAAATACTGACTTCACTATCCAGACCTGGGATCATTGCCCTTCACCCTGTTAGTCCCCAACAGAATGATGCCATTTTGATTCGATAGCCTCAAGCATTGCAAAAATTTGCTGAAGCTATAAGTATTCTCTTCCCAATCCCCAAAGTTTAAAATCAACTTCTATTTTCAAACTTCCCTGCTAGGTCAATTCTGCAGTAGTGTAATCCAGCCATTAGGCAGGGCCTCGTAGCCCAGACCTGTAAGTCTGAGACAACGGTAGGTTGGACTTATTCCACAGTCTGGAAAATCAAACTTTTATCAACATTTCTCAAATTCCCCGGGAATATATTCTCATGTTTGCTTGGCTTCCACGTTTTAGCCTCCTTGTGGGATGCCTCCAGCTCCTTCCACAATTTATACCAAAAATCCAATTTACACAATCCATTTGAGTATGTTATGTTTCCTCAAAAGTTCAAAGCAAGTTCAGTAATGGAAACAACCTGATGTTGACCTTGAGATATCCCTGTTTTTTAAAAATATCCTTTAACCACGAGCTACTGGTTGATTCTCCTGTGTAAAACATCCCATCTCATCATATTCTCTCCATCACTTCCTCTCTATCCTTCCCTACCAAGTATTCTCCATTGTAGCAGAGCAATTCATTCAATTTTGAAGCCATAGTTTGCATCCCATCCTCTTTCAGTTTACCGATGTAAGCCCTTAACCAAAAGACAGTTCTCACTGAGCATGGTGGCACATGCCTATGATCCCAGTGCCTCAAGAGGCTGAGGCAGGAGGACTGCAAGTTTGAGGCCAGCCTCAATAGTGAGGCACTAAGCAACTCATCGAGACCCTGTCTCTAAATAAAATATAAAAAAGAGCTGGGGATGTGGCTCAGTGGTTGAGCGTCCCTGCATTCAATCCTTGGTACCAAAAGACAGTTCTCTCCCTGAAAGAAAATCTCGGATAAACTCTCCTAATGGTTTTCTCCATTTCACAAAGAGCTATTTTGACACTATGTGTTCAATATCATTAGTAACGAAAAGTGAAAAATTAAACAATATATCACTCAGCCTATCAGATGTGATTCTGCAATCTGTATATGGGGTAAAAATGGGAGCTCATAACCCACTTGAATCAAAGTGTGAAACATGATATATCAAGAACTATGTAATGTTTTGAACAACCAACAATAAAAAATTTAAAAAAAAAATATTGGCCATGGATGAAGTTTTGGAATACTTGTAGTTGGGAACATAATAAACATGACCACTCAGAAAAAGCATATGGAAAGAACCAAATAACCCCGCCAGCTCAGGGAAAAATGAAGAAGAGAGAACAGTGCTAAAGGCATCGGGCACTTTAGTGGAAATTCCTAACTGCAGGGTAAGGAAATTCAGCTCTTTAGACTAGGAGTTGGGAGCTTAAAGGCGTAATAGTAGTGATGAAGTTAATGATGAGGTAAGGTGTGCAACCACCAGTTGTCGTTCATATCTACCAATAACAAAAGACTGGAGAATAACTTCTGGGGTTACAATATAACTTCTGCCAAAGAAACAAATAATATAAACCATTGTTAACCTGCCCAAATTCCCAATCCCTTGAAGGAAAACTGTTTTGGATACTGTGCTTGTGTAAGGTACTGGACACTTAGATGAGTCTAAGGTACTGGACACTTAGATACCCTAAGGATCCAAACTCCAACTAACCTTGTCTTTCAGAGGCTGTGGCCGCTGTCCTTGTCCATTTGCCATTAAAATTGTGCACAAGAACACCAAAAAGTCACCATGAATCTCCTAGGCACCAAACATATTCTTTCCTACCCCCATTGAGTGGCCTTAGCTCTAATTATTCCTGTGTTTCACTGGCAGGGGGGTACTGGGGATTGAACTCAGGGGCTCAACCACTGAGCTAATCCCCAGCCCTATTTAGTATTTTATTTAGAGACAGGGTCTCACTGAGTTGCTTAGCGACTCGTTTTAGCTGAGGCTGGCTTTGAACTCGCAATCCTCCTGCCTCAGCCTCCCAAGCTGCTGGGATTACAGGGTGCTCCACCACACCCCACTGTGTTTCATTTTTTTGCCTGCTGTTTTGTTGACATGTGGAACCAGAAGTGCCCCAGCAATGGCCGTAGCTGATTCAATGGGATCTTCACTGTGTCCCTGGATGGAAGTGTCTCCTTCTAGACCTGCAGAGTTAATACACTATAGGGAAGGGAAGTGTAAATCCCTAGGAGGTTTGCTGAGAATGTTGGAAAGTGGAACCACATCTACTTCTATTCCTTAATTTCCAGACCCTGGGACCTTGACTTAGGTTGCCTAGAAGGGTGGTAGCTTATCCTCATGGGTGTTAACTCTAAAATGAGATCTTGGCTGCTCTTAGAGAGGCTGTTTGCTATTCTAATGGTCTGGTAGGTTCTGGGTGATGAAGAATGTGATAGACTTAGTGACTCCCATGGTCATGTGCCAATTACCCTTCCTCTTTTGTCTGAGGTAGGATCTTTAGCTTTGATCTCTTGATGATCTCCAGGAATCCAATTTTGGTGCTGGTTGAAGCCCCACTTGATCCCAGTCAAGATGACAGCTCCTCTTTCTATTTTTGCAAAAGATCTGATATAGTCAAGTGGCCACCAAGTGGCTGGTTCATTTCCTTAGAGCATGATCCTATATCAGAGTTCCTTGTTAGTTGGTGCTGCTGATAGGTTGGATTTTCAGCAGAAGCAATAGCTAGATCAGCTGTTGGACCATATGTAGCCTCCACTACAACTACCATGGCTACTCTGTTAATGAACTCATTATGCCAACACCCAGGTAGGTAATGATGTCAATTGGCTGAGTCACCTGAGCTACATGGTTGGGTAAGACCTCTTCAATAATGGATGCTTTCATGAGCCAATGCATATGGAAAACAAAGGTCTTCACATCTCCTGTCAGTCCACCCACATGCCTCTTCCCCAGACCACCTTGTTCCTGATCTTCTAATCTACATCCTCTAGACCCCTAACTCACAAGCCAGACCATTTGCTACTGCTCATGAACCCATGCAATCCTTGGTAAACTTACATGACAAGGTGCACCTCTCCATCAGGACAGAGGTCCCTAGCAGGAGGATTTCTCACGGCTACCTTTCAATGCCATCCTTGAGTGGGATTGTGGTGTAACAGCAGTCCTTTGGCTTGGGCTGACATATTGAGTTGACCCACTTGTGAACCAGCC
Organism: Marmota marmota marmota; assembly: GCF_001458135.2. NCBI lineage: Eukaryota > Metazoa > Chordata > Mammalia > Rodentia > Sciuridae > Marmota > Marmota marmota. Next base: position 1,489,156 of record NW_026000101.1, read on the forward strand.
TCAACCTTTTCCCCACTCCATCAGTGATCATAAGAGATCCCCTGTGTGACTGGTGCTGAGGGAGAGGCACTGAATGGCATGGGATGAGGGCTACCTGCTCTTACAGCTTGCTGGTGCCCTCTGACCCTACTTGTTCCCTGTATCACACGAAGGAATCATTACTACTGGGTCTACCCATTCTTAAAATTAAGTAGTCTGGAAAAAAAGAACAATGCATAATGGATAATCCTGACTCTGTGGTCATCTGATGGTTCTTGGGCTGATGTCCCATCTCTACAAGGGCTGAACAGCACATCAGAACCTGGTTTCTGAATAGTTGATAGCTCTCTGCTCTGACTGGCATAAGCAGTCTCCAGTAAGCACATTACCCAGTACGGTTATCCTTTATGGGACTGAGAATTTGGGCAAGATAACAAAAGTTCATATTACTTCTATCTCTAGAATAAATTATATTTTAACCCCAGAAGTTATTGGGGTTGAATAACCCCAGTCTTTTGTTATTGATAGATAGAAAGGTAACCTCTGTAAATTTCCATGGGATAAAGCCTTCTGGGCACTTTTATACATTTAGTACTATGTCTCCCGTCTTAATTTTTCTCTGAGCTGGAGGAGTTATTTGTTTTCTTCACATACACTTTTTTCTTGGCTGCTGTGTTTTTTCCCATGGCTTCAACCACGATTAGTCCAAATTTTCAATCACCCATCACCGCCCCAGAATCTCAAAGTACTGTATGCTGGTTTTGATTTCTTTATCCATGGCCAGTATCTTTTTAAAATCATGAATCTGATAGGCTAACTGACATATTATTTAATTTGTCACTTTTCCTTACTAATGAGGTTGGACATCTGTTTTTACATTCTTTCTGTCACAGTGATCTCTTCCTATGTAAACCGTCTCTTCTCATTTGCCTGTTTAGTGGCTGCTGTGGTGCTCTGTCCAGATCACCCTGGAAGGCTGATGCATTATCCTCTGTGTTGACGGCTGACAGCTCTTGTCTGAGTCTCTCTCTGAGAGACCTAGGCCAATGTCACACCTCCTCTCTCCCAGACAGCCTGAATCCAGTGATGACAGGGAGCATAAAGGCTTGGCCCTTTTGCCTCCAAGTGGAACAACTTTGAAGAATCATCTCAGCTCCCCATAAAATCAGTGGGGGACTTTACTGTAACTGAGTCACAATAGGCTCCTCCCTGACAGACACTGCTTCTCTTGTTCCCTTAGGGGTGTTGATCCCCAGAGGTCTCCACAACACACCTCCTGCACATAAATCTCTCTCTCTGAGTCTACTTCTTGGGGAAGCCAACCAAGACACCTATTTTTTAAAGCTGGGAATATTTATCTTATTCTTAATGATATATTTCTTAAAACTTTATTATCCCTAATTCTATGTAGGTTAATTCTTTCTCAATTCATTTTTATCTTTTACAGAACAAGTTAAGTAAAGCTATTTTGCTACCTAAGTGAGGCAGCAGAGCTAACAAGAGACCAAGTGGGGTAGGTAGGAGGTAGGAATATGGAATATGCATGAGGGTGGCTTATAGAGAAAGGGATGAGTAACCAGCTTAATGCTTCCTAATCTTGGCCAAGCTGTCAGCTTTTCCCCCACGTGCTGGGAGATTTACTTAACACTCCTTACTAAGCGTAAGGAATGAGATGATTTTAAGACTACTAGGCACTGGCCCGTGGAGTGCCAATGGAGAAGCCCCATACTGTACTTACAAGAACCTCTGGTCAAGAGGTAGATGAAAGGGTTGTTCTCAATGCACACAGCACCTGCTTTTTCTGAGCTTGACCTGTGCCCCGTTCTGGGCACCTCCCCTGGAGGCATGTTACCTCCCGACCGCAAGACCGTGTACACTTTAGACTGTGGACATACACCCTGGGCCTACTTTCAGCCCCAAATCTCTCAGTCTCCAGGACTCTAGATTCTTGCTCCTTAACCTGCAGGAATTGTAAACTCCCAAGGCCCACCTGGACCCCCTTTCCAATCCTAGACTCAACATCTCTGTCACTCCTACACATATATGTGCCCGCGCGCGCACACACACACACACACACACACACTCACTGTTCTTCCCATGGCCTCCACAGTGGCATGCAGGTACCCTCTCTGTCCAGTTGTCCCTGAGTCTCCCAGAAATGATTACCCCTCCTCTTCTGAGGCAAGACTTCATGGTAGACATGGAAGAGACAACTGATAACAAACTCCTGAACCAGGGGGATCAAGTTTCTGGCCCCTTCTCCCAGCACATAATAGATGAGGCCCTGAGAGAGTGAGAGACTCCGGAGCCCCATCCTTTACCTGTGAAGAAAAAACTGAGCTAAGAAGGGCCGAGAACCAAAGATCAAAGCAGGATGCTAGGAGATGGGGTTTTGGAAAAGGAGGAACCTTAGAGTAGAGGATTCAACTATCCACTACAGGAGAAAAGGAGAAATTAGTTTTTCCTTTGAGCCCAAAACCCAAAAAAGTATTCTATGCCTGGCTTGCTATGTGTCAGAGAAAGAGTCGAGAATCTCTAACTTCAGGACTGGGGAAGTAGCTTGGTGATACACAACTTGCCTCCCATGCCTGAGGGCTTGGGTGCCATCCCCAGAATCTAAATAAATAAATAAATAAATGTAAAAGGGAAGAGGAAAAAAAAAGACTTATTCCAGATATCAACTAGAGCAGATCTCATTTGGGGTGAAGCAGGAAGTTTGAGAAAACTTGCCTTGCAAGATATTTTCCCAAGACATGTTCAGTAGAAAAGTGCCGGAAGCCATCCATGAAATACATGAGGATCTCCTGTGGGCATGGTAGCCAGGGACAGGCAGGCCTGGCTTGGGAACTTTCCCTGGTTCTCCCACAGCAATAGATTGCCCCATTCCCATATCTTTCCCTCTGCTCTGCCAGGAAGGTTCCTCATAGTATCTCCGGAGATGGGCCTAGGCCCACCTTTAACCTCTTTTGGAGAAGAACATTCTATAGAATCTCTCTGATGTTTCCCAATATAAATAAAGCAGGCACGGGCTCCATTTTTGTCTAGAAGCTCAATCCGTCTTTGAAACTTTTTGTGTTCTGTGGGGATTTTTTTGGCATTTTATTTCCCTTAGCTTTTATTTCTCAGCCAGCCCATTCTTCCTAGGGCAATCCCATTCCCACTGCCCACAGGGGACAGGGGCAGGAGAAAGTATTTATCTTTGGGTAGTTTAAAAGCTCAGAACTGTCTCAAAACATCAAGACAATGCTCACTTCCAGAATGTTCTCCTCCCATGTTGCATCTCATCTACTTCTGGTCTGTCTTACCTTCTGCCCTGCAGACTTCTCCAGCTCAAAGGGAGGCCAGCCCACCATCCCTCCTTCTTCATGGAGGATCTTGATCCATTATTGACACAGATCCCTCTCTGTCCTAATTCTTCTATCAGTTCCTTCTTTTTGGCTCTATTCCCTGAGCCTAAAATCCTTCCCAAAAACCACACTAAGCAATGTTCCTCTTGAAAACACACCTCCAGCCACCTTAATCGCAAATACCTGTGAGCTTTTGTTCACCTATGTCCACCCAAAGCTTGTGACTTCCCTGAAGGCCAAAGATGCCATCTTGCCCACGCACCACAGGGCACACTGACACTGTAGTTTGTGAGAACGGTTTTATTAGTGCATAATAGAATAAATGAGCAATGAGTGGAAAAAAAATCCTTTCCTCTGCTCACTAGGTGGCCCTCAGGTATTTTTTCCAACTGCATGATATTTCGATGGTTCAAAGGTTGACATGGTCGTTCTTTGAACTCACTACCACTTTCTTAGCCAAGGAGACCTTGATTACAGGTTCTTGGAATTACAGACTCAGGTTCTAAAACAAAAGCTTTGAGTTTACATAGTCTTAGTTTAAAACATCTGCAGTGAAAGAAATAGGATTCCCACTTATTTTGTAAGGTATTCTGAGGCTGGAGTTGTGGCTCAGTGATAGAGCACTCGATTGGCATGTGCGAAGCCCTGGGTTCAATCCTCAGGACCACATAAAACTAAATAAATAAAGGTATTGTGTCCAATACAACTAAAAAATTTTTTAAAATGTAAGGTATTCTGTTATGCATTCCTTCAAAAGTTTATTGAACACCCATCGTGTGTCAGCTCCTGGGCTCCATGCTGAGGTCTGAGGTGAGAGTAAGAAGAAAAAGACATTATCTCGGTACCCATGGATGGACATTTGCCCATTAAACTAACACTCATACAAAAAACATTAAATCATAAACGTAGAAATGAGAGGTACAAGCTGCTACCAGAATACCTACTAACCAAGAAGCTCAAGGAAGGTCCTCTGAGGACAGAACGGCCAAATTAACATCTGAAGGATCTGAAGGGAGCAGAGGCCCAGGTACAATGGAAGTGGAGTGTGATGAGCAGAGATAAAATATGTTCCAAGGCCCTAAGGGAGTTTGAGGAAGTGAAGGACGGAGAGAAGCTGGGTCATTGTAAGCGTGGTGGAGGACCAGTGAGAGGAGGCTGGGGACACGGGAGGGTCAGACGGGGAAGCCTTCAAGGTCAAAAGAAGAACTTTGGTCTTTATTCCAGGAGTAGCTGGAAGTCACTGAAGGGATCTAAGCAGGGAAATGACAGATTGTATTTGTGCTTGAATCCCTTGGGCTCCATCTTAGGATGGCTAATGTTCTGGAGGGGGGGCCTTCCAGATGTGGGAAACCAGACAGAAGTAATTGCAGTGCAGAAGGAGAGAGAAGTTGATGGCTTGCACTACGGTGGGTTTCAAGTTCCTTCCTTCTACCAAACCCAAACTTACATCTGTGTCTCCAGCTCTTTCTTCTGGGACCGCAGAGAAGGGTCAACTCTACATCAATATGGCAGCCCTTTAAGTAGCTTTAGCAATGCATTGTGCCACCAAATTTTCTGCTCCACCCCACCTAGAACTTTCCTCCTGTTTAAAAAGCATGAGTCTTTAAAGCAAGGTCCTCAAATGGCCTGAATATTAGTTCCCTTCAGTGCCCCTCTCAAGACAGTCTCAGTGGGCCAATAAAGACGAAGCTCAACAGGGGCTGGAGTTGTTGCTCAGCGGTAGAAGGTTCACCTAGCACGTGCGAGGCCCTGGGTTCGATCCTCAGCACCACATAAAAATAAATAAATAAAATAAAATGTGTCAACTACAACTAAAAAATATGTTTTTTAAAAATTATTTTAAAAAAAGACTACGTTCAACATGCCAAAGCTGCTAGAGATTAAGATGAACACCAAAGATAAAACTGATGTTGCAAAGTCAGGATTACAGAATGAAAACAAAACAGGAAGAGTTAAGCCTGCCACCTGACACACCAGGAACATGGTAAACAAAAATCTGGTTTCAGCAGGCTAATGATAATAGAAACCAACTTTTACTGCAGTTATTTTAAACATATAGCATGCTGTAACTCATGTAGTCCCGCAACGAATTTAACATGGGTCTAAATGCTATTCCCATTTTGCAGATGAGAAAAATCAGGTGTGCTAGACCTTAGGATGGCACAGCCAATAAGCACCAGAGCCAGGACCCAAGTACTAGCCCACTTCAGAGGCTGCACTCCCAGGCCCTCCGCTACTGTCATCCGGGGCAAGGGAGGGTCTTCAGACTTAGAAAGGAAACTAAGCATGATTACAGGGAAGTGAAGCCCCCAAGTAGAGAAGAGAACCAGAAAAGCCCTGTTAGATCGAATGCTATTCTAAAGCCCAGATGAAGAATATTTTAAGACACTGAAAGAACAGCAAGTTATAAACCCCCAATAGCAGCTGGTCATCTGGAGCTGTCCAGAAATGCCCAACAAATTAAAAAGGCAAAATTTCAAAACAGAAAAAGGATGGAGTTCAAAATATCGATGCACTTTTTATTTCTGTCCATTTTAACTCTGCTTCCTCCTCCTGGGATATGAACCCTTGGCGTGAGATCTTAGCTCTGCGCATTTTTTCCTGTGTGGCTCAGGCTGTGGGCCACAGGGACAGTGGCCTGCAGCAGCTCTGGAGCTTTATGGACTTGACGCCCTCTGATGAGCAGCTCCAACCTCCTCCTCCTCCTCCTCCCAGCCCCTGGCAACCACCATCCCACTTTGTAATTCTGTCAGTGTGACCATTGACCTTCCTTCTGTGTTAGTATCCTTCATCATTGACCAGGAAGTCCCAATAGCTTTAGAAAAAGCTTTGCGATTCAGGCTCTGGAACACATTCATTCCCTTCTTCCCAAATCTTCATTGAATGAAAACCTGCCACAGACACCTGGGGCCGGGGAGTCCGTGGAGACTAAAACAGACAGGGGCCCGCCTTCCGGCACCTTTCCAGTGAGAAAGATCATGATTCATTTATCAATTACACAAATGTGCACATGATTATAAACTGAATCACGAATTACAATTATTCGGAGACTATCTCCAGAACAGTTTTAAATCACCGGCAAAAAATTTAAATGATGCTTTGATCACATTTTAAATGAAATTTACAGGATTTTATTATATATGAAAAGCATATATTAAATCTCTCGATGGCTTAAATGTTTGGTTATCATTCTACCCCTTAGAGAATACAAAGAGAATTATAAAATTATATTACGTGAATCATTTGAGACACCACTAAAAACCCCAATGAAAGATTTATTGTAAGCCGGGTGCTGTGGCGCACGCCTGTAATCCCAGTGGCTCAGGAGGCTGAAGCAGGAGGATGGTGAGTTCAAAGTCAGCCTCAGCAACTTAGTGAGGTCCGAAAGCAACTCCTGTTTCTAAATAAAATATTTAAAAGGGTACCAAACATACATACACACATAAATCTATTGTAGATCATGGTGACTATAGTTAATAGCAACATATTTTGTACTGGAAAATGGTAAAGAGTAGATTTTAAGTATTCTCTCTACGTTAAAAAATGATAAATATGTGAGATAATGCATTATATGAATTACCTTGATAAATCACTCCACAGGATTTATATACATCAAAACATCATGTTGTGCACCATAAATGCAGATCATTTTTTCAATTAAAAATTTTAATAAAACCTTAATGAAAATGAAATTGAAGAATCTTCTTTATGAATCAATTTTTAAAATTTATTGAGATGAAATTCACATACCACAAAATTCAACATTTTAAAGTGTAAAATTTAGTGGATTTTAGTATAGTCACCAAGTTCTGCAGACACTAACTCCATAACATATTCATTACCCCAAACAGAAACCCCAGAACCCATTAGCAGATATTTCTAATGTCCCTCCCCATTTCCGCTGGAAACTACCAATCTACTTTCCATCTCTATGGACTTGCCAATTTGGAGATTTTTGTGTAAATGGAACTGCAGTATATGGAGCCTTTTCTGTCTCACTTTTTTCACTTAGGTCATTTTCAAGCTTCACCCAGGTCGTAACATGTACCAGTAGAACATTCCTTTTTCGTGGTAGAATAATATTCCCTTACATGAATATACCACATTTTGCTTATCCATTCATCAACCGGTGGACTTTTGGGTTGTTCCCACTTTTTGGCCATTTTGAATAATGCTGCTATCAACATTCACGTTCAAGTCTTTGTACAGACATATATTTTTAATTATGGAGGGTATATGCCTAAGACTGGAATTTGGGGGTCATATTGAAACTACTTAACCTCTTGAGGAATTGTCAAGAATATTCCTGCTGCACCAGTTTACATTCCACCAGTGTACAAGGGAAAATTTGTTATATTATAGTTTGGGGTTTTTTGTTTTTTTTGTTTTTTTTTGACTATAGGGTGTGAATTGGTTTTGTGTTTTGGGCCTCTCTGATTGCTAATGATGTTGAATACCTTTTCACGTATTCATTGGCCATTGGTATATGTTCTCTGGAGAAATTGTAAGGGTTCTAGATAAACTCCCTAACCAGACATATTATTTGAAAATATTTTCTTTCTTTCTGTGGGCTGATTTTTCTCTTTATTGATGGTATATTTGAAGTAGCCTGAGAGTAATAAATCTGTTATTTTAAGTTACTGGGGTTTAGGATTTGTTACCCCAGCACAAGCAAGACTACCATGATGACAAATATGTTTTTTATAACTTCATTGGTTGTCAGAATGTTACCAAATAAAAACCAAAATACTTAAAAAATAAATCAGAGTTTAGAGTTTAAAATGTCAGCTCTATGAGCTACAGAAGACTCTACTTTTTCTCATATTTGCGGTCAAGAATGCCAACTAGTTATTTGATGACATGGAAAATGCCCAGGACATATTACGTGGGGAGAGAAGATCAAATTTAAAGACAAAACTCCAGATTGTTTACAGTGGTTGTAACTTATTGTTGGATTGGGTTTTAATTTTTTTCTTCGGGGCATATCTGTGGGAGGCCGTTGCACTATGTGACCAGCATTTTCTTTTCCTGATTGGTGAGGCTCTATCAGTCTCTTCCCGTGATCTGGCCATATCACAGTGGCCGTAGACAGTGGCCCTGATCTTGAAAGTCGTAAAAATGTAGCAAAATGTGTCTTCATGCATACGCATGCCTTCCTGCAGCCCCAGGGATCGAGCTACGCTCACCTGTTCCTTTGTGATATTACCCTCTTGCCCTGTTGGGGATAGAATATTCTCTGAAAATGCCCTTTTTGTGTCCTCTTCTCCTGTGTGGCCTTCCTAGGTGTCAGTCAACCTGCTGACAGCAGACATCATGAAGCTAGACTCAGCCCCTTGAAACCTGACCCCCTGCCTCATTTGAATGGCTTCTCAATAAAAAGGGTCAGCACGGGCTCAGGCTCTCTCTTTCTGAGGACCCTTGGGGTCAGAGAGGCCATCACAGGACCCCCAAAGAAAAAGTTATCTCTGTCTCTTGTGTGGTTATTTCGTGCAGCCCAGTTCCCCTGGAGTGACCCTGAGTGTTTTATCACGAGGAATGTGACACATATCTATATTTTCACCTTGGAAATGGCAATACTAAATTTCATGCTAGAAAACAATTTAACATGAAAGATGTCTTCCATTTTCTATGCTTTTGTCTTGCCGCCTAACAATCTGTAGATGATCATGGCAAGAATTCTTATCCCATAACCAACGGAATGTATTTCGTATCACAATTTTTTAAGTGATGAGTTCAAAGGATACAATTTTATAAGCACTGAGTATCAGTGCAAGGGACCATATTAGTTTTTCCTTTAATGTGGGGGCACAGAAGGTGGATATTACAATCACAAGTATGGATTGTGTCAAATGAGCCCCAAATCATCTATATTATGAACCTGGACACACAGAAGATAGAATGTAGCTTTTATGTCAAGAAGATGTGCATGACTTCTCCTTCTCAAAATATTGTTGAATGCAGAGGGGATATTCTAAGGAAGAATAAATAAGAACAACTCCATTGAATCAAAGGCAAACAGGAAAGATGCCATTGGAGAACCAAAACTTTCAATAACTTCTGGAAGATGCTTCCACCATTCTCCCCTGGGGGAAGGGAAGTGTTGGGGAGCAAACATCAGCCCCAGAGACATGACTCGGCCCAACTCCAAAACATTAGCTTGGTTTCCAGAAGGGGAAACAGACGCGTTTGATCTTCTCCTAGGTCCTGCAGTTCTCCACGTTGGGCAGTACCCCCATGTGGGGAATGCCTGTGCTGTGCTTTTCATTTCAGCCTTTTCCACAGGGCTGGGGACTCCCAGCCCGTTCGCTCTGTGAAATCAGACAGTGAGGGTGTGCCAATTTTATCAAGCTCATTGCAGAGTTGTTTCCAGGCCTGTGACAACCGCATCCCTCCCAGATCTGTTTTTGTTTGTTTGTTTGTTTTGTTTTGTTTTGTTTTGTTTTTCAGTTTCACAAAGTAAAATTGGACAGAAAATGAAAATACAGATAAGCGAATATTGTCACGTCAAGGGGTAAACCTACTTCAGCCATTAAATTGCAGGAAGGCTGCCTTTTGAAATGTCTTGCCTCCTTTGCTTCCTGAATTACACAGTGAAGTTGTGTGTGTTTGCTGGCTGGTTTTGTTTTGTAGGGGTTTCTTGGGGTTTTTTTTTGGAATTTTCCCTCTTCCTGCCTCAGCGTCCCAAGTAGCTGGGATTACAGGTGTGCACCAAGGCTTCCCTATTTGTTTTTTTAAAGACGATTTTTTTTAAGAGTATTTGTATGCTCACAGCAAAATTGAGAGGAAGTACAGAGGTTTACCACAGACTCCTGTTCCCATCCATGCATGGCCTCCCATATCAACATCCCCCACCAGAGTGGTACCTTTGTTACAACTGATGACCCTCCACTGAAACATAATCACCCCGAGTCCATAGTTTATATTAGAGTTCACTCCTGGTGTGCATTATGGGGGGTTGGGCAAATTTATAATGACACATGTCCACCATCAGAGTATCAGACAGAGCAGCTGCACTACCCTGAAAATCCCCTGTGCTCGGCCTATGACGCAGCACAATTTTGAAGACAAAGCTTCAAGTTCAGAACATTTGTTTCTCTTTTTTTCTTTTTCTTTTTAACATTGTGGAGATTTTCTTTTTATTTTCTTATCTCCAGTGTTGAGTAAGGAATGTGGCTCAGAGCCTCACTCCCTAAATCAGGGAACTTCAAGTCTCTAAAGTTTCCTGAGGTGGGGACTTTGGCCCTTAGAGCATCCCGCCTGCAGCACCAAGCCTTTTAGCTCCGCCCACTCTCCCAGCCCTCCGCCTCCGCAGGTTCCTATCCTCTCTGCAAGTCTCCCATCTGTGTGAACGTTTTCCAAAGTTTTCAAAGGATTTTCAATTCAAGGTCAAAACTTAGAAGATACTGGGATTGTCATTCTGAATTAATGTGAACATAAAAAGAGGAAATGAAAAGCCACAGTGAGGAGAACCTAATATTAGCATGCAAATTCACAGCGAGGGCCAAATGCTAGAACAAGATAGAAGAGGGGAATCTCAAGAGGTTTCACTCCTAAAACAATGTGATGCTTGATGTCTTGATGACAACACAGTGCTAAAGAGATCTTGGGTAATCAACTGAAAGATAACAGCTTCTCTATCTGAGCTGAAGAATCAGCAGGCTTCACCAATCAAATTCATGCTACAGAATTTGTAGATTAATGAGGGATGAGGAGCGGGGGCTGTGGCTCAGTGGTAGGGCACTTGCCAGGCATGAACAAGGCCCTGGGTTCCATCCCCCAACACTGCAAAAAATACCAATAATAATAACAATTGGATACATAGCTGATGATAAAGAAAAATTGTACTTTAAAGAGATGTCCTTAAAAAAAAAAAAAAAGACCAAGATGTATTTAATATCTTGTCTGCATGTTTAGAAACAAAGGATCTGTCTTAGGGAACTGTGTTGGAATTTGTACTGATAGGGCCACGTCCATGTTTGACTCTTTGAGAAGTCCCACCTTTCTTGTAAAAAATAATAATAATAATAATATTGGGGGGTCCAGGGACTGAACTCAGGGGCACTCAGTCACTGAGCCACATCCCCAGCCCTATTTTGTATTTTATTTAGAGACAGGGTCTCAATGAGTTGCTTAGCATCTTGCTTTTGCTGAGGCTGGCTTTGAACCCAAGATCCTCCTGCCTCAGCCTCCTGAACCACTGGGATTACAGGTGTGTGCCACTACACTTGGCTAATAATAATATTCCTAAAGAAAGAAAAAGAAGGTTTGGTATTCACAATGTAGTGCTTCCTTCAAAGCAAGAGGCTAGAATCTAGCCTCTTTTGCAGATGGAAATTTTAGAAGTTTTGAATGATGACATGACTGTTAACTTCAACAGTTTTTTTGAGAATTTTTTAGAACTATAACATGTGGACCCACACCCCATGGATAAAATAGGAAAAACCATCCTTACACATACCATACCTCATTAATAATCTTATAGAGTGGAAATTTTGATAAGAAGTTAAGCCCATATTGATATTGTTTAAGTAGAAAATCAAAAATAAAAAGAAAACTGAAAATTTCTCTCCCCCATTTTTATTTATTGCTTAGAGTTATTTCCATTGTAGGTAGGGGGAACCACACCAAAATGACAGGCTCAGTTAAGGCAGGATAAACAGGTCCAAAGACAAATACCACTCTCTACTCAAAGAGTATTGACAATGTTATTATATCTACATTTTTTTTTTTTTTTTTGGCACCAGGTATTGAACTCCAGGGCATTTAACCACTGAGCTACTTCACCAGGCCTTTTTAAAATATTTTATTTAGCAACAAGGTTTTGTTGAGTTGCTTAGAGCCTCACTCCATTGCTGAGGCTGGCTTTGAACTTGCAATCCTTCCGCCTTAGCCTTCCAAACCACTGGGATTACAGGTGTGCTCCAAGGTGCCCGATGATACCTATAATTTAATCACCATGTCAATGTAGCACAAGCTGCATTGCATCACATCAAATTATATCACATCGAATAATTTTTACATAGGAGTTACTTGAAACCTGAAAATTATTTCAAATTTTCCTCCAGAATAAAATGATTTGAGAAATACTCAAGAATGAGTGTCAGGCAGGGGAAAACAAGGGTAGAAGAGTTTGAAAGATTGAAACGAATGGCAAAGGTCGAAGGTAAGGGTTTTGAAGAAGGAAAGAGACAAGTTGTCTGGCGGGGCTCAGCAGGATGGCTGGGTAGTTTAAGGACATGTTTGAGATTGGAGTTTGTACTTTGATAGAGGTGTCAATCTTCCCTATTGTGATGTCCCCTGACAGTCCTAAACTACTTGAATGCCCCACAAAATTGGTTCCTCAATGTCAGCACACACTAAAAAGACAGAGCCAGGGAGCCTGATCTCTGTCAAGGGTGTTAGTAATGCAATGCACTATGAAGTCAGATGGTAAAAGAACAGAAGAAAAGAAAGAGTTAATGGTGTAGAAAATCACATATTATTCTAGGGATCACTGGGTCCTGACAAGATCAAAGAATCATTGAAGTGAGAACAGCTGAATAAGGAACAAAGAAGGAAAGGAGGCTGTCGTTAGAGAGTGGGAGGTTTGAGTTAACGGCTCTGGAGTTCGCACCAGATACAGCTGATGATCAGATCCAAGATCTAAGGGAGTTTGTAGCTGAAGAAGAGCAGAGAGGTCACTAGAGAAGAGACCACGGTTTGACTCCATCAGATATCTTGTTGCACTTGCAAATGACAGAAAATCAAACACAATGGCTTTTGTTATTAAAAGGTCAAGGAGAGGGCTGGGGCTGGGGCTAATGGCAGAGCACTTGCCTAGTATGTGTGAGGCACTGGGTTCGATCCTTAGCACCGCTTACAAAAAAAAAAAAAAAAAAACTTTATAAAAGAAGTCAAGGAGTACTTTAGCTTGGGCATAGCTGAATCCATGAGCTCAGGACGTGGATTCTGCACTTTCCACTTCTGCTTTTCTCCTCTGTATTGGCTCCAATCTCAAGCAAGCTTTTCTCTAGTGGTAGCAAAACATCAGACGTTCCTCCTCCTTGGTCCAAAACCAGCAGAAAAGAAAGTGTCTCTTGCCTAACTATTTAAGCCAAAGTCTGGGCCACAATCTTATTAGTCCAAATTCGGGTCACACTCCCATCTCTGGGCTAATCTGCAAACACTGGTACACGATGCTGTGATGAGGCAGATCTGAGTCTCATGTCCACTTGTGATACACTTGTGGGGAAAGTTGAAACACTCTGGAGAACATGACTGAGGAGATTAGAGGAAGGATCATCAGAGGAAGCAGGAGGTAGGAATTAGGGGAGCGGATGTGCACTGGGCAGCAGAAATGACCCATGTCTTTCTTCTTTGACAGTGTTGAGCAGGTTGTTCAAGAGATGGTTCAAGTTGGTAGGAAAGTCTGGAGTGGAGAGGAATACCCTAAAGCCAGTTGTGGCATGGCTTCAGTGTCCCTGTGCCTTAAACGGATCTGGTAGTATTAGCACAAATGCCTTTTAATAACTCTTCAGAGGAAAAGATTCTTAAGGGCAAAAGATTTTGCCTACTTGGTACTTACTAGTGGGCCTGATACTCAATAAATGCTTGTAAATGGATGGATGAGGGGATGGATTAATGGGCAGGTGGGTGGAAGGGTGGATGGATGGGTGGGTGGGTAGTTGGGTGGGTGGATGGATGATACAGGAATGAAAAAATGAACCACTGAGTTTGGAAATAGCTAGAAAGAAGCTTAGATAAATAAACAGAATGCTAATTTACTAATTGACCAAGAGAAATAATTTGGCAGTATCCCAGTAACTAAAACATTTTCTTCCTGTCTGCAACTACACTTGGGAAGTAAAATCACAATTAGAAGATTGCTAGTGAGTAGAAAAGGGGACTTGGGGTGCCTCCTGCATGTAGCAATGGACCCTTGAGAAACACTTGAAGGACAGAGCGTGGATGGTCATTAACAAGAGCTGTCTCTTCTTGTACATCTTTCTTTGTTCCATTATATATATGTATGTTTCAGAGGGTATCTTATTTTCTTTATTCTTGATTTTTTTTTCTTTAAGAAAGTCTTACCTCAGCATCTAAAATTCTTGTAGTAAAGAGAGCACTTTTCTCATCCACATAACCTGCACAGCAGCTGCGAGCGTCTCTCTGCCCCTCAGATGGCTCGGCTCCCCAGTCTCAGAGCCTGTAAAGTCCAAAGCCCACCCCAGATTTCAGAAATCCTTGGTAGATCTGTGTTCTTGTGGCCACCCCTTCCCCTGCTTCCCCGAGTGATCTCAGTTATGTCAACCCTGAAACCACTCACCGGTTTCTACCAAATAGAAAACTCACTCACACTGTCCACTCCTAAGTAGATGATTTCTAAAGAGCTGAGCAGAGGGGTAGGAGGTAGCAGAAGGGGCTCTTCTGCTCATGGAACAGCAAGCTGTTTAAAGTCATCCCTGGCCAGGGGCAGTGGTGCATGCCTGCAATCCCAATGGCTCAGGAGGCTGAGGCAGGAGGATTGCGAGTTCAAAGCCAGCCTCAGCAATGGCGAGGCACTAAGCAACTCAGTGACACCCTGTCTCTAAATTTAAAAAATACAAAATAGGACTGAGGATGTGGCTCAGTGGTTGAGTGCCCCTGAGTACAATCCCCGGTACTCCAAAAATAAATACACAAATATATAAAGTCATTCCTGGACACTCCTATTCTACTGAAGTCCTTCTGACCATCCTGACACCAGGGGTTCCCATGCTGGCCTCTTCCACCAGGGCCCCTAGTCTCACTTCCTCCTCACACTTCGGTTCCTCACCCCCTCCCTTGTCCCTCCTCTGTCCTCCTAGCCCCACCCCAGGGTGTGGGCTTCCCATCCTTGACTCAGGCACAGAGCTTCCCTCTCAGCTAAAGCTGGGCCTGATGATTTCGTCTTTTAACTTTGAAAATGTTTTCCACAGCTGGGGGTGAACTTCATGGTGAAGCACCTGTTAAGTACATGAGAGGTCCTTGGTTCAGTCCCTGAGACAATCAATCAATCAATCAATCACAATGACTTTTTCTTTCTAAAATGAGGTTTGTGGGCCATCAAAACAAAACAAATGTATTGAATGTTATTATAAGTCCAGTAAATAAACTTCCCAACCACTCCTCTTGTTCTTCATTTATGCAATACGATGTTGATCAATAATAATTACGTCATGACTATGTTGTTTCTGCACCTCTCCAACATTCCTATCCATGTTGGTTGAGAGGACATCTTCTCTGTGACCTATATTTTCCCCCCACAGCGACAGGCTTTCTGATTTACTAGCTGTGTGTTCTTGTGCAACTGACTTAACCTCTCCGGTTTCAGTGTCACATATACTTCCGGAGACAATTTCATTCATGTAAAGTGCTTACTACATAGTGAGGGCTCAGTAAATGTTAACTGCCAGTTTTCTTCTTAGTCCCTTTTCTCCTGGAATAGTGTGCCTTTGTCAATATAAAAACAAGAAGAGTTTAAACCTTTGCATTTTAATGAATCCATTTTTGAGCTGGGGACTAGATTCTAAACTGTCTTAATGTGATGCCCTTCAACTTGCTGAAAGTCTAGTCCATGGAGGATGACCAGGGGCTAGCCCAGTTGAGGCCTGCATTCAGAGATGAAGAAGGGTACAGGAACATGACAAGAATATAATCCAATCCACAGTAGCCACAACCAGAGGGACACCAGCTGTCCTGACTCTAGCTCATTATCAAGCCAGAGGACTCAGGTCTCAAGCCTGAAGGGTCTCAGAGCTGGCTACCACCTCATGGTCCTGATTCCACTAGACCTGTCCTGGATCTGAAGTGAGTCAAAGGCCCTTCAAATTTCACAAGAGGATGGGAAGAACTGAGGTACCACACACCTCCCAGAGAGGACCCAGTTTGCCCCCTACTGTCTGGAGCCCCAAGAATAGACAGACTCCTTGATCAGGTGGCCAGAGTGGTCCTTCTAGTTCAGGTCATTCTCACAGCTGTATCTGATTGCAAAATCTACCTTTTCCCACAACCCACCCATCCCCTGCAGCCTCGGCTGCTCACTGGAGCAGGCTGGTTGGGCTGTGTGTTGCAGCCTCTGGAAAAATAGGATAGGAATGGAGTGGGAGAGCCAGACATGGTTGGTGAAACCAGGCGGGGAGTGGGGGGAGCTGCTGAGCAGGTCCACAGGGCACATCTTTTAGGCTGAGACTAGCTGCCTCTCTACCCTTGCAGAAGGCAGAGCTATCTGAATCTGGACATGAGGGGGCTGGCAGTGGCAGGCAGGGGTAAGGAGGGACATTATAGCCCCCATAAAAACTACCTAAGGGGCACAGATCTATTTAAAAAATAATTTGTTATCTGATTCCTACTCCTTACATGAGGACATGTTCCATTTGATGTTTCAGTCTCTTCCTGCAGACTCGAACTTGTCTTTCTGACATTGGGTTCCTGTTTGCCCATGTGTTTTTGATTCTCCATCCCTGGAGGAGAGTCTCTTGCTCCTTGGTGTGTTCTGACCCTGGCCCTCATGGTCCTTTTTGAAGAAGTGTGTACTTAAAGGGGGATGAAAGGCCACCTAGGGGAGAGGTCTCCCACCAGCCCAGGGGGGTGAGCCCATGAGACCAGGAACTAAGAAGCACAAGGGGTCCCTGGGGAATCCACTCTAGGCAAGATGACCCTGCCCTCTCCAGGAGGCTCCAGCTCCTACAGAGTCCAATTTTATCATCTGGAGGGGGACAACTAGGGCTGGGAGTTTGAGGCAGGAGCCCCAAGCTGAGGCACCTGCTGAGTGGGGGCCACCACCGCAGGAGCACAGAGCAGCGCTCTTCCCCCAAAGGCCTTGGCCCTGGAAGGACCCTGGGCTTCGGAGCTCCTCGGCTTACTTTTCCCAAAGTCTGTGCTACTAGCTCCCCACATGGGTCCTGCTGCTTTTAAACTCTACAAGTAAAGCTTCACACCCGGGCGCTTATCCCAGGCAGAAGCCTAGGCATTCCGCCCTCGCCCAAACCTGTCTTCCTGGGACAGTAGAATTTGGAAAGGCTCCCTGGGCAGGTCCCAGGGCGCCCTCTCAGGTGAGTTTCAGTCCCTGAAGTGACAAACCCTAGGGGCCCGCGGGAGGTCCCGGCACGCCTGGCTGGGGGGAAATTCGGCCCTGGTC
>NW_026000101.1:1506642-1531323 GCF_001458135.2 Marmota marmota marmota
TCACTTGGCTGCTGAAGTGGCTGCTCTCACACGCGCTCCGCGCCCTCACTCCGCTCGCCTGGCTCGGGTGCGCAGCAGCACGCGCGGCGCACACCCGCACTCTGGGTCGGAGCCCGGACCCTTTGGAGCTGCAGAATCTGGCAGCATCTCCCGATCGCTGCAGCCAGCAAACCCCTGTGTTCTCCATCAGAAGAGGTCCCATGGGTCTCGAGGTCGCCTGCCCGTGGAGGGGCCACCGGCCTCACTTCCAGGTGAGGACCTGGATCGAGCCGGTGGTAGCCTCGTCCCAGGTGGCCAGCTCCTTCTACGACGCGGGATTACTCCTAGTGGTAAAAGCGTCCTTCGCAGCCGGGGGCTCCTCCAACTACAGCACCAGCCCCTCGCCCCGGGGGGATCCAGAGGACCAACAGCAGAAGGCCATCTCCAATTTCTACATCATCTACAACCTCGTCGTGGGCCTGACGCCCCTGCTGTCCGCCTATGGGCTGGGCTGGCTCAGCGACCGCTACCACCGCAAGATCTCCATCTCCGTGTCGCTGCTGGGCTTCCTGCTCTCCCGCCTCACACTGCTGCTCAAGGTGCTGCTGGACTGGCCGGTGGCAGTGTTGTACGCGGGTGCAGCGCTCAATGGGCTGGGCGGCGGCTTCTCGGCTTTCTGGTCCGGGGTCATGGCGCTGGGATCTCTGGGCTCCTCTGAAGGCCGCCGCTCCCTGCGCCTCATTGTTATCGATTTGGTCTTGGGCTTGGCGGGGTTCTGCGGGAGCATGGCCTCGGGTCATCTCTTCAAGCAAATAACTTGGCACTCTAGGCAGGGCCTGGTGCTGACAGCCTGCAGCGTAGGCTGTGCCACTTTTGCCCTTTTCTATAGCCTCTTGGTGCTGAAGGTCCCTGAACCCATAGCCAAGGCCAACAAGAAGCTCCCTGCAGTGGATACGGAGTCTGGCATAGTGGGCACCTACCGCACCCTAGATCCTGATAAGCCAGAAAAGCAAAATGTAGTGGTGCACACTCCACCTCCTGGAAAAGGCAGACCCAAAAGAACCATCATTGTCCTGCTCTTTGTGGGTGCCATCATCTATGACCTGGCTGTAGTGGGCACAGTGGACATGATGCCTCTTTTTGTGCTGAGGGAGCCTCTCAGCTGGAACCAAGTGCAGGTGGGCTATGGTATGGCTTCCGGGTACATCATCTTCATCACCAGCTTTCTGGGCGTCCTGGTCTTCTCCCGCTGCTTCCAGGACACCACCATGATCATGATTGGGATGGTCTCTTTTGGATCAGGAGCCCTCCTCTTGGCCTTTGTGAAAGAGACATACATGTTCTATATTGGTGAGTCTGGCGTTCTTGGATTGCTGGCCCTATGAGTAATGGAGCAGACACAAGGGTCACTGGGGTCTAGGACCTTGTCCCAGCTCAGCACCAGTGATTGAACCTGCTATCCAAAACGCACAAGGAGACAGGATTATAGTCACTTGTGTTTATCTGTATTGTATTGTCTGCGTTGCTGGCTGAAACGATGCCAGAATGGTTCCTGTAGGTCTATAAGGTCAAGGAAGTGTGGTCAGGGGTACCTGAAGTCAGAGGGAAGGCTGGGAAGGCTCAGGATGGACTTGAATGGAAATGGGATTGAGGTTCTTCTCCACAATTTTTTTGGTGGGAGAGGGTACCAGGGATTGAATTTAAGGGCACTTATCCACTGAGCCACATCCCCAGCCCTATTTTGTATTTTTTTATTTAGAGACAGGGTCTCATTGACTTACTTAGCATCTCACTTTTGCTGAGGCTGGCTTTGAACCTGAGATTCTCCTGCATCAGCCTCCCAAGCCACTGGGATTACAGGCATGTGCCACCACGCCTGGCTCTTCTCCCCAACTTTAATGGGCTCTTCTCCCCAACTTTAAAAGACCTAACTCAAATGATCCCTTAATTTAAATCACTGGCAACCAAGCAAAGACTTTTAAACAATGTATGAAAATTATTTTTTACTTTTTGTTTGTGGGAGGCGGGGATTAACCAGGAATTGAACCCAGGAGCACTCAATCACTGAGCCACATTCCCAGCCCTGTTTTGTATGTCATTTAGTTACAGGGTCTCACTGAGTTGCTTAGTGCCTCAACATTGCTGAGACTGGCTTTGAATTCGCGATCCTCCTGTCTCAGCCTCCCAATTACAGGTGTGCGCCACCAGTCCCAGCTGCATAAAAATTCTTAATAAGTGCCTTCTACAACCAGTGAAATAAATTCCCTCAAAGAAACAAAATGAAGCTTCCATCTGAGTACAGAAATCAGACTATCACAAGCAGAGAGCCCTCGACTAGTGCTCCAAGGGGTGCTCTCTACAATGATGATGATGACCTGTATCCCATCTGTCCCATACAGTAGCCACTAGCAACAGGTGGCTACTGAGCACCAGAAATGTGGCTAGAGCAGAATTTTAAAGTCTGTTTTAATTAATTTAAATAGCCTATGTGGCTAACATATTGGGAAGAATGACTCTAGATAGCTATCAGAGGAGTGTCCCTTGGTCCAGATCACACACCTCAGAAAAACACCTAACAAAATGACAAGATGACCTCTGGCCAGTTCCTAGTTAAGAAAGCCATGTGCAAAGGACAGAACATTCCTCTTCCCACACACTTCTCCCTCCCTTCCTTCTACCCACCCCCAAACTTACACACATACATACACAGCTTCTGGCTAACAGCAGGGCTCGAGGGGTGCGTGGCAGTTATATTAGGGGAAACATTTCTGGAAGCAGTTTGCCAGAGCTCCTGGAACAGCCTTCCAGAGGTATTCAGAAATAATAAGGTCAGGAACTTCTCACTTCTGTCCCCTGGAGACCAGGAGAAAAGCCTTGGGTCACTTTGACAGCATCAGCTCCCTCTCTAGAAACCATTTAACTCTGCCAATAAAGATCCCTTCAGCCTGGGGAGTGGGGGACATCCCTGTAATCCCAGCAACTCTGGAGGCTGAGGCAGGAGGATCCCAAGTTTGAGGCTAGCCCAGCAATTGAACGAGGCCCTAAACAAATTAGCGAGACCCTGTCTCAAAATAAACTAAATAAATAAATAAAAGGGCTGGGGATGTAGCTCAGTGGTGGAGGATCCCTGTGTTCAAGCCAATAAAAATGTAAAAAAAAAAAAAAAACCTTAAAAAAATACCCCCCTTCACCATCAGCCTCCGTGTCAACTTGCAGATTGGTACTCAGCATCAATATTTCACTTAGAGCTGAGAGTGAGCGTCTGGTCCGTGCAGGACACCAGTCTTCTGGCAAAAAAAAAAAGATGCTTCTTTCGGGTCAAGCCCTGTAGGAACTGTGAGCTGAGGGACTGGATGAGTTGTTTTTGCCTTATTCTGATCTCTTCCTTGGCCAGTGCTGGGCCACAGTGAGGAGTGCTGTGTGTGATCTCTTACAGCCCGTGCCGTCATGCTGTTTGCCCTCATCCCCATCACGACCATCCGTTCAGCCATGTCCAAACTCATCAATGGCTCCTCTTACGGTAAGTGAAAGAAACCACTCCAGAATCTTCTGCTAGGGCTGTTTCAGAGCTGTTTAGCTGGAAGCACCGGCTTGCAGAAGACCTTGGGGAAAGTTCCAGAAGCATCCTCAAGTACATTAGGAACATACTGGTTTCCATCCAGGACAGGAGTGAAGACAGGAAGGTGGGAAAGTCTCAGAAAGTCAGTCACTGAAAAGCTTCGAAGAAAGACCCTGTCATCAATAGGCTTCGGGAAAATTCGGCTAGAGGGAGGTGGGATTCCTGATGAGGTGAGCCTTGAAGACTGAAAAGGAGTCTTTGGGAGAGCAAAGGGGTCCCCGAGAGCTCCCCAGAGATGCAGCTAGAGGGAACAACAGCACATTTCTTGGTAACCTCTGTCCCTCCACAGGAAAGGTGTTCGTCATTCTGCAGCTGTCCCTGGCTCTGTCTGGAGTGGTGACATCCACCGTGTATAACAACCTCTATCAGCTTACCATGGACAAGTTCCTGGGCACCTGCTTTGTTCTCTCCTCCTTTCTCTCCTTCCTGGCCATTGTCCCGATTGGGTAAGACCGGATTGGTGTGGTTCTGTGGGCTGGGCCCTGGTGCTTAGAACAGGACTGTTGGACCATCTCTACCCCAACCATCTCAGGATGATTTATTTTCAGTATCAGTGCAGCCACTTCTGAGCAGACTCGCTCATAAAGAAAACATCCTTTGGTTCCCTCAAACTGGTAATCTGGCAATCTGGGAATTCCAGAATCACAAATAATGAACAGAGAGCCCCAACCGCTGGCTCACTTCCTGGTGGTTTTGTAACGACAATTTATTTATAGGAGTTTCGCCTACTTCCTTATAATTAGAAGCTGGCATTAGAAACTCCCTTGAACCATTGGGACCTTTTTTGTTAGGTTCCCTTTAGGTGAGAGCCATCCCGCCTCCTTCCAGAAACACTCTTCTCTGGGCTCTGCAAGGGTTCTGTGCTCAGTGCGTGAAGATCTGCTCAGGGACTGAGCGAGCTCCCCTGTGGCCTTAGGCAGTGCTCTTGCCTCCTCTGGGGGAACAGTGTCGTTTGTGAAACAACAGCAAGCAACTCTCAGGGAGGTAACAGGTAGGAGGAGGGCTGAGAAGCAAAGGAGAGGAATACTGGTCTCAGACAAAGCACTAACCAGCGTGGTCCACAGAATGGAAAGACAGCTCTGCCTTCAGCCAGCCCCATCCAGTAGGAGTAAGAGTGTGAGTCACACAGACAAGTCATGCGCGCATGCTTTAAATTTGCTAGGAAGCCACATTTGGGCGGGGTGGGTGGGAGGGATACTGGGGCTTGAACTCAGGGGCACTCAACCACTAAGCCACATTCCCAGACCTATTTTGTATTTTACTTAGAGACAGGGTCTCATTGAATTGCTTAGAGCTTTGCTTTTGCTGAGGCTGGCTTTGAACTCAAGATTCTCCTGCCTTAGCCTCCTGAGCCACTGGGATTATAGGCTTGTGCCACCACGTCTGGCTACGAAGCCACATTTTTACAAGATAAAATGAGATGGGTGCTATGGCAATCCCAGTGTCCCTAGAGGCGGATGCAGGAGGATGGCAAGTTCAAGACCAGCCTCAGCAATTTAGTGAAAGTTCTGTCTCAAAATAAAAGTTTAAAAAAGGCTAAGGGTGTAGCTCAGCGGTAGAAGTCAATCCCTAGTACCAAAAAAAAGGGGGGTGGGGTTAAAAGTGACTGAAATTAATCATACTAACAGCACAGTTGGTATTCAAAATATCTCAACATGGAAATAACTTACAGAATTAACCAGAGATATTTTACTTTTTTTTTTTATACTTCTAGTACATCTCAGTTTGGGCTAGTTGCATTTCTAGTTTTCAGGAGCCGCATGTGGCTAATGGCTCCCATTTGGACAGCATAGTTTTGGTCCTTTGCCCCTTCCTCCCAAGTGAGGGGCTCTCATGTATCGGTGCTGCCTGGCCAGAGAAGAAAGAAATACATACGCATATAGATTATATATGTATATATGTACCTCTAGAGGACAGATATAGCCACAGGAGAAATACAGCCACAAAAAAGTACAAGGGATTTGATATGGGTTGCAGTTAAAGGTACATGCCCAGTAACCCATGAGAGTGCTATATATCAATTAAGGTGGGATTATAGGCTGCAGAGCAGAAAACGACTGAGGGAAAGTTGCAAGAGGACAGAGATAAACCCCTTTTTGAAATTTTCACACCCCATCATAATACAGGTCCCTGGCTGCACAAAATCTGAGCCTTCTAGGGTAGAAGACATCAATTATTAAGCCTCTTTAGTTTATTTCTTAATTGAGAAAAAATAAGATGTGAAGATAAAAATCACTGAGAGAAGCTGGCCAGGCAGAGGGCCATGACCCAGTCTCATTTATTAGAAGGGGACTGAACCAGATCTGTCCTTGGACTGTCCAGCCCTGGGGCCTTTTCATAGGAGTCCTAGCTGAGTAGGTCGGACTGACTGAGCTAGCAGGCAACAAAAATTTCTTGAGAGCCTCAGCCCCTTAGCCAGCCAAGTAACACATAAGCAATTCTGTCCACTGGAAAAGTCTTCAGTTCTAATTCACTGGCAAACACGAAAAAACAAGGACAAACTAATTTTGCTAGTTATGTGTGCATACAGACAAGTTGACAAATGGAAATCATGAGAAAATTCATTACTTCCTTTCTGCAGTTTGATTTGCTTTGGGTGTGCTAAATAAGTTACCTTGCCTTCATGAAGAGACCCGAGTACCATTCTTGAGAGGTGCTGTCCTCGATACTTCATTCCAGTGCACTTGGGCTCTTAATTAGCCACACAGGGTTGTTGTGATCTTATGTCGAAGAAGCAGGCGAGAATCTGGAAACATTCGAGAAAGGAACTAATCCTGTGCTCGTGGGGATGAGGCACTTTAACTGCTCACTTTTGCAGACGCGGAATAGCAGAGACACAAGCAAACAAAGCCAGTTCTCTGTACACTGGAAAACTGGGAAATTTCTCTAAATTACTGCTTTCAGGACCACCCCCCATCCCCCAACAGAGAACATTCCTCAGATGACCTGGGGCACAGTGCCGGTATAGGGATTTTTTACTTTTATTTTTTTATTTTTGTGTGTAACCATAATGGTTTATTACATACATGAAAAGTTGAATTTCATATTATTTCATTGGAGAGATGAGAGAAGAGAAAACTTTAACTAAAACCTTTTTAAAATTCTAAGATAGTATAAAGCAACTTTCAGCAGCATTTACTGTGGGATACTTGTTTTGAGATAAGCTTGTTTTCTGGACAACTGTCACTGTTGATCAGATCATAGATTAAAATTAGAAATGGAAATTTTAAAAAATTCAGCTATTCTGTAGCCAGTTGCTATCTAGATGACTTTGATGGAGGGAGAGAGACCTTAAGGATATACCTGGAATTGTAGGTGTGAACTTTACCAAGGTGCCAGAGTCCCCTAAAGAGACCCTTTATAGAGAGAGCAAAGTTCTGCCTAGAGCTGTGGGTGCAGGAATTTTTAAAAGCTCTCCAGGTAATTTGAATGTACAAGATCGAAACTTTCTAGCATAAGAGAGTGTTTCCATTACCTTTCCTGCCCATGAAGTCGTAAAGAAATGAGATCCTGAAAAATTCTTACAGGGAAAGAGGCCAGGCTGTATCATTATTGAGTGAAAGAAACAGGAAAGGACCTCAGAAAGACATTCCATTGACAGAAAAACCCAGAAAGAGCCCAGCAAGATGGTGCACACGTGCAATCCCACCCATTCAGCAGGCTGAGGCAGGAGGATCACAAGTTTGAGGCCAGCCCAGGCAACTTAGCGAGACACTGTCTCAAAATAAAGAAGGGTTAGAAATGTAGTTTAGTGGTAGATTCAATCCGTAGTATTGAGGAAAAGAAAGAAAAAAAAAAAACCAGGAAGGCATGTTAGAGCCGAAGAGGACCGGAGTGAAGAAGGCTGGAACATCACAGTATAAATCCTCTTTGATGCCAGGAGAGGTCCCTGGGCCAGAACTGCCAACAGCCTATTTGCAATCCCGAGGGGCTGTGGTCCTGCCCTTTCCTGGTATCAAAGTGAACTGATTTCATGCTATTATGAGAACCTGCCTTCTCCTGCTTGCTTTTCTTTATATGCAATTCAGAGGTGCTGGGGAAATACCTGTGCGGTCAGCTGGCCTGTCCTGCTAGCCTCCAACACACATGCACTCAGCACATGCCTCACTGCATAGAGAAGACAGAAGCTGTAAGAAGAGAATGACCTCATCTTCTCCAATCTACAAACCCACATTCAATCACACCCATCTCTTTTGAAAAATTATAACAACAAAACACATCATTTCATATCTGTAAACTAATTTAACCTTCCTAAACAATCCTTTGAGGTAATTGCTATTGTCCCCATTTGCAGATCAGGAAACAGAGACTCGAACTTGTCATTTTCACAGAGGATTTTCCTCTTTTCAGTCTGAATTAGATTCTTCTATTATATGTTCCCAAGGCTTCCTCTGTTTTTCCTTCATAGCATGATAGTTGAAGACCACTTAGTGATTATCTGTTTAATACACTTGCCCTTAGACCACAGCCCCCCTGAGGACAGCTCTGTGGCGTACCATGTATCCACTGTGTCCAGCAAAGAGCCTGACATATAGGAAGTGCTCAAGAAGGATTTGTTGAGTGAATGAATGAATGAATGAATGAATGCTGGGCCACAGGCTGTGGCACCTACTAGCCAGCAATACTGACCACTCACACCCAGAATTGCCTGTTGGCTGACCCTGAAGTTGGACCTGCCAGTTGACATGCAGCTGTTCCGTGGTGTCCACAGTCAGCATCAGCTGCAAAGTCAGGACTGCAAGGCACCGATTATGTGGCCCTGTGCTGGCGGCCTCTAAGTCTAGCATTTCCACTTACCAGCCTTGTAATACGGGGAGTTTTGCTGGAAGCACAGTAAATGCCTCCCCCTGGTAGGGCCTTACGGTTCATAGCAGGTGGGAAGTCAGTGTTCAGAGTTTCTCTAAAGCTTCCCTTGGAAGACTTGGAGTTAAGCTCACACCCCACTCAGCAGTGCTGGGTGTTGTGCATCCATCAAGAGAGCCGTGTTTGAGCTTAGAACCTGAGGATCCTGGAATTCCCACAGATGAGAAAAGTGAGGGCCCCAGAGGTTCAGGACAAGCCAAAGGTCACACAGATCCAGGACTTCAACCCAGAGATCCTAATTGCTATGTCTCCATTTATTACTGATATTTTAAAACTAGATTTATGGGAGAGATAAAGGAGTTATGGAAAGCAGAAGAGGCAGCTCATTTGTTTTGGATTAGTGAAGTTCAGTCCTCATCATGAGCTCTGCATGGAGTTTGTCATCAAGCAGGAGGGAGATGAGATTCCAAGAAAATATAGATGCAAAGGGCTCATGATGTGATGGGGAACAGGGAGAAGTTCATTATCACAGGTCTGATAGGAACCCAGAGTGAGAGAAGTCCCCTCCAGTGTCAGCATTCTGATGCCATAATGGAGACAGCTTCTCGCTCTCCCGTGATAAAGAGTAGCCAGAGACAACCCCAACACTGGCGGGCCTGAAGAGCTACCCCCTTGCCTCAGCTGTTCTCTTGTAACTCTATTGCAAACTCTTTCAGCATCGTGGCCTATAAACAAGTCCTATGGTTGCAATATGGAAACACGACTGAGAAATGAAGGCACTGACCTGCAGAAGCTGAAAACACCAGCCATGGCCAAGTTCCCTTGAAGACAAGGAAGGGTCCAGAGAACTGGTGACCAAAGCAAACTCACTGCCCAAGAAACGCGAGTCCCAGCCAGAATCAGCCTCTGAATGATCTGCTCTGGCTCAGGGGTCCCTGGTGGGTGGAATAAGCACTTTCTGAGTGATAGAAGAACTTTCTTAGCTTTCAGATGCCCATTAGGCAGAGGTTAGGTTCTGTGGGTGCAGGCTGTGTGCACAGCCATCCCAGGCCCTAGAGGGCAGCTGCAGCCAGCGGGCACCCTTTCTTCTGGGGATTGTCTTGAGGGCACCAACACAGGCTGACTGGTCACTTGGGTGCTGTGCTAGAAGTCCCACGGGAGAACCAAAAGCCTTCATTTTCAACAGCCCGGGGGAATGTGAGAGGGGTATTTTACAAGAACTTGCAACAGTTTTGTGTAAACAATAGTACCTTTCAAATTAAAATAAAACCTTGAAAAAAAAAAGCTAGCTTTCTTTCCTGAGGCCTTGTTAGCTGAACACTCAGGAGAGAAATGGAGCTCAGGCCGGAGGGGCAATGTTCCCTCCTCACTGTTGCTTTTAAGAAACAATTTTAAGAGCTTCCTTAGTGGAATATTCAATTGAATATTTTCAGTCACCGATACCTCCCAAAGCAGAAGTATGAAGGGAAAGGGGATATGAGAAGAACCATTTTATTCTGAATTATTTTTTATTGTCCATTTTACTTACATATATAAATGCAGTTTTATCCAAATAAAATCAACATTCATAGTATGAGTGCATGAATCATCCTCTACCCGGTCAGATTCCCCCTATAACTCTAGGGCTATGGCATTCTTTTTCAGGGTAGAGGGACTGGGGGATTGAACCCTGGGGTACTTAACTAATGAGCCACATCCCAAGCTTTTTTTCAGTGCTTAGGGTCTCACTAAGATGATGAAGTTGGCCTTGATCCTCCTGCCTCAGCCTCCTGAGTTGCTGGGATTATAGGTGTGTGCCACCCTGAATGCTAGTGATGGCATTCTTTATTGTTCTTTCCAAATATACATGACAGTAGAGTGTATTTTTTTTAGAGTGAGAGAGAGAGAGAGAGAGAGAATTTTAATATTTATTTTTTAGTTTTCCGCGGACACAATATCTTTGTTTGTATGTGGTGCTGAGGGTCGAACCTGGGCCGCACGCATGCCAGGCAAGCGCACTACCACTTGAGCCACATCCCCAGCCCCTGGTAGAGTGTATTTTAACACACTGTACATACATGGAGTATAACTTATCCTAATTAGGATCCAATTCTTGTGGTTGTACATAATAGTTATGACATTCTTTTTCCTTTTTTGGTGATGCTGGGAATTGAACCCAGGGCCTCGTGCATGGGAGGTAAGCACTCTACCAACTGAGCTATATCCCCAGCCCCAGTGATGACATTCTTAAACTGCAGTGAAACACAAGAGTTAGAGGATGCACTCAAATGTCAGGGCATTTGGGCTTAGAGTTTGTATCTCTAAACTCTTGCAGGGAGTGAACAAACCTTTATAGCACATCTACTCAGGTCCTGACAGCATGCTAGGTGCAGAGATACAGTTGAGAACAAGGTGTGACTCTTCCTGCCCAAACACAGCCTACTGTCCAGCAGGTGGAGGGGACAGAAGAGCAGGCAGTGATGTTTCCAAAAACAAATGTCAACAGAGGGGAGCATATAACCCAGATCTGGGAGAAGGCAGGGCTTTCCAAGAATCACATCTATGATAAGACAGGAAGGGTAAGTAGTTGCCAAGGCCAGATGTTGAGGGACATTCCAGGTATTTGCCTAAGATATAGGAATTCAATGTGAAGGGAGCAAAAAAGGAGGATGGGACAGAGGGATGAGATTGGAGCAGTGAGGAGGGACAGCAGAGAAGATGTCCAAAAGGTTTGTAAGAGTAATGGGGATAGCGGTTGAGCATTCATAGAGTTCTTACATGTGCATCTTAGAACACTCCAGAAGCTCTGTGGGAAGAGCAGCACAAAACAGATGTGCAAAAAAGAGACGAGAGGCCCTGCAGTGATCCAGGTGAGAGTGGCCGTGGGCTGGCACCCTGGACAAGCAGCAACGGGTGCGGGAAGAGCAATGGGGCATCGAGAAAGATAGGGAGCTAGAGGTCAACCAGAGTTGGTGGCTGGTGGACTACAGAGGGTGAGGCAATAATTCAACTTCAGCACTTGGGCCATGCAGGGCGCAGAGCTCCTCACTGAGATAGCAACAGGAGCGAGGCTGATGGGACGAGTCAAGGCCATGCTCATTCCTCTTGACTCCTGCCTCCCACCTGGGTCCCTGACCATTTCCCTGCCACCCCGAATGAATCCAATCATTAGCTTCTCCATTCCTGCTCTCAAAGAACTTGCTTTTAAGGGCCAGGGAATTTCCTTATTTGCCAACATCGATCCTGCTCTCAGCTTGTGGTTGAGAAGCCTGAACTAGACTCTCAAGGCCCCGATCTTGGTTCCTCTTCAACCCTACTTGCCATCAGTGTAGCAGTTTCAAACCTTCTCACCTGTCCCCAGTGACCTTGCTACTATTTGCTCTAACCCAGGGGTTCTTGGACCAGTGGCATCAGCATTCCCTGGGAACTTGTGAGAAGCGCCAACTGGGGGTCCCCCCTCAAATCCAACTCTAGGAATGGGGCCAACAGCTGACGTTTCCGTAAGCTGCCAAATTCTTGAACCACCAACTCCAACCTATAGAGCTGACTCCTCTAAGAACTTTTCTTCAGTCTTCCTCCTCTTCTCCCTGCTTCCTTAATTCTCGAGGCCCAGTCCTTGATCCTCTCCTCAGATAACCAGGTCAACTCCCATGGACTCCAGAACTCTATTTTCAACAGCTGAGTCAACATCTCCACCTCCGGATACATCCAAAACTAATTATTCTTATCCCACTCCACCACCTCACGCCTACTATATCTTTTATTTGTTCTCTCCCAATTGATTTCAGGTAAGAGCATCACCTTCAGCTCCCAGCCTGGAAGTTTCCAAATCACCTGACCCGTTGGCTCACCACAGAAATCTCTTAAATCCAGCTGCTCTTTTCCTCCGCCATCTCTTTATCACTTCCTGCCATGGCTTTTTCAATCTAGTCCTATCTGTTCCCCAGGCCTTCAGCATCCTATCTCAATGTCTTCTCGAAAAGAAAGAAAAAAGGTCTACTTAAAAACAGAAAGGTTGTTATCCTTAATATATAAGTTGGCCATATTTAAACAACAGGAAGTGTTTTTTCAAAAGGAGTGCCCACTGTACACTTAGGGGCTTTGAATGCATTACAGCCCGTCCCTCCAACAACCCTACTAGGAAGGCTTATCTTCTTTTCAAAGATCATAATCCTGAAGGGTCAGAGAGATGTGACTTGCCTAAGTCAGTTAGTAAATAGAAAGACTAAGATTGGATCCCAAATCTCCCTCTTATCCCATCTTGCTGCCTCACTTTGAGTGAGAGAGAATTTTAATATTTATTTTTTAGTTTTCGGCGGACATAACATCTTTGTTCATATGTGGTGCTGAGGATCGAACCTGGGCCGCATGCATTCCAGGCGAGCGCGCTACCGCTTGAGCAAAATCCCCAGCCCCATTGCTGCCTCACTTTGTACGACTGCTGTCTTTGATTAATGATGTCTACTCTCAGAAAGGCAATTTAGCACCATTATCAGGTCCATTTCCAAAGCACTGCCACTGTTACATAGACACTGTTACATAAACAAGTGCTGGCCCCTCCCCTGACCCAGGCAATGGTAAGGCCCTACTGAGGGGGATGACGCAAGGCGTCCATCCTCTGGAGGAGCGCAGTAGGTTTCTGGGAATGGGCTGGTTTGGTTTTGTATTCCTTTAATAAGTATGATTGCAACTTCTCATATGACCATTAAGTATGAAGGAAAAAACATGACTTTCCCAATTAATGCAACTACTTCTAAAGAATAAATCTCTTTGCTCTAAATGCAATATTCAGCTGTGGAATGTAAATTGTAAATGTTTAATGAGAAACCCCCTGTAGGAAAAACAGTCAAGGAAGTTTTTGAGAAATTAAATTAAAATCTAGAGAAGAAGAATTAATATTAAGAAGACAGATTAGTGCTTAGGACTGGGCAACTTGTTCTTGTTCCTGTGCACAATGGTTTGTGCTCTTACTCTTGTTTGATTAAAATTAGTAGCCTCTCTTTTCAAGTTAACCACTTGCCATAACCGCTGCGCCGGTTCTAGTCAGTAAGTCAAGAAAGAATAGTCAAGGAATAGGCCAATAGTCTGGGACATTTCTAACTCTTATTAAAAGGTAACTAAGCAGAAACAGCTCAAAGCAAAACATGAACTGAAAGTAAAAATGCTTGCTTATGCATAAGCCAAGATACATTCTTCTTATCTAATTGCAGCTACGTATTATTTTGTTTCTTTGAATAATGATTTCTGTTTTGTAACCACAAAGTACTGTGAGCCTGCCAAAATGAAAAGTGCATATGATTTACTTCACAAGATTGGGATTCAGCATCTTCACTTTTGTGTCTGTGTTGTTTCTCCACCCCCTTTCGCCGACTCCTCACCATCCATTCATCTCCTGAGACCCCCTGTCGGAGCTGGACTCCGACAAACAAGCACTCTGGCCTCTGAGCAAGACACTCTAACACTGATGAGCCACAGGCATTTCTTCTTTACCTACAAACTCTTCAAAAACTTCCTAGCAAGCAAAATGTCAGGAAGTGACTAGCCCTGGCCAAGAATATAATGTGCTTTGCCATGGGATGGTGCAGGAAGAGATCTCTCCTGTAATGCCTGGGCTGGCTGTCAGCTACCTGTCAATCACCATGGTCACTATACTAGGTAATTTCTTCATCTCCCCAAATTAGCATCAATTTGTAAGATGTAGGAGAGGGTAAACTGAGTTTGGATCGATAAAGAACTAGAAAACAAAAATAGTTCAATTACATAGCTATATTTTTCCTGTTGCTCTGTATATTTGATTCTTATAGGCAAATTATTTTCTGTTCAGAAAATAAGAAAACAAAAGAGGTGGCAATCATATTGTCCAGTCCTACAATGGTACAAAAGAGAACAGGAGTCAAGGTAAAGAAAGCATCTTTTATAGATTTATTGGTCCATTACTTTAAGTTAATTGAGGTAAAGAAACTTTGTTTGAATTTACAAGCTAATAGTTTATCAAGCAATACAAATTCTTTATTTACCTCAAAATGTAAAATACTAATTCCATAGTAAACAACAACAAACAGATTTTTTAATACACAGATAACATGAAAAAAAGTGGGCAAAAAACTTCGTGCCAGCATCAAAAATTCAACAAAAACAACTCTCCTCCCCCATTCCATAATCTCTGAGTGACAAGAAAAAAAGGTGACATTCTTTCTAACATTTGGTAGCTTAATGAAATAAAGACTTCTGGTCTGTAAATAAACTGCTTTCTCATCTACACACACTCTTCTTGAGCACTTTTTATATTCACAGCTTTTGTTTTGGCTTAATGGCAGCATGAAGAGAAGACGACACATTTACACAGAGGACTTCATCAACACCTCAGAAAGAGTTTTCTTTTTCTCTTAAAGTCTTAAACATAAAGAATAATTTCTAAAATTAAAAAAAAAACACAGTCCATAATTTGGAAATGTCCTAAGTAAAATTTTAATCTCTTCTTAACAGTTAAAATACAAGTTAGAAAGTTTGCTGGCAGTTGATTTCGTGGGAGTATATCAGGGGTAGGTCACCTCTCAATGCATCCCAACTCACAGAGATGGGATAGGCGCACAGGCTCAGGGGTGTCCGGTGGACAGTGCTGACCATTAAGAGATGCTGGTTTGTTCCCGACAAAGGCCCAGGCGACATGATACGGATTTATGATACGGATTCACATTCTGGTCTGCAATCTGTTTCTCCCCCTCCCCACTTCTACACAGAGGAATACGTGATTCTCTTTCCTCCTCCTAGTACCATTTCTGAAAGACAGATTGATCTACGACCGTGAACAAGCCTGTCCAATAGGAATGTGGACAGGTAGGTGTTGGTTGCTCTGGCCCAGCCTAGAAAGAGCCCAGAATCATTTGGTGGTGGTGGTGGGGGGAACAGCCCTCCTGGGAGAGGCACATACACAACACTTTTCATCTATGGTTTAATAACAAAAGCTTTGCTGAAGTGGACTCAATTATGTGAGTCAACAGAATATGTTTTTGGCATTTCAACCTGTGGAGATTTTCCATCCAAAACATGCCCCTCTGAGATCCTCACAGTACCTTCAAAAGCTGTTCTGCAGAATCAGGGTAAGCCTTCAATACTGTCATAATCTATAGAGTTCTCTGGATCTGTGATTTGTCAATGCTGATACTGTAACCTCTATAATCAAAAGTATGCCAAAAGGCACTGAATTAATATTTCACACTTTAAAACAACAAGAGGTGGTGTGGTTCCTGGGCTTCCTTGCATTATTAAAAACATCATTTGGCAATAGCTACGCTTACTTCTCTCCTCCCCAAAGGCCACCTCATTCTGACCCTCACTTTCTGGCTTTTTTCTTTAAGAGGACTGAGGACTGACTATGTTAGATCTCTAGTATTTAAGCTGAATGGCTGACTATATATCTAAAACTTTCTATCCAGAATCTTAAAAACACTAGTGGAAGAATAAGGCATATTAGGTCTTGAAAAATTCTCAGAAGTAGAGTTAGGCTTTTAACAGTCTTGTGGCATTATTTTTAAATTCTGGATTTGTTGATTTTTCAAGTTCTAAATACACAGAATGTTTATATGAAACAAATATCTTATTGGTTTATTAAAAGTTATTGTTTTTCATAGCACTTATTCACAGACTAGCAGGACAAACTACCTGGATAACATTTTTCTGCCACATAGTTAAGGGTTGGACAGTCATGCCCAGGACACACTTCAAACTCAAATGATTAAGAGAGCAGTCCACCCCCCTAGAACACAGCCCCACTCCAACTTTTTTTTTCCTTTAATGCAGACAGCTCCTGCACACTCCGATATGTGCAAGTTGGGGATACTTAAAACAAAAACCTACAGAGTAGGGTGGTGAAAAATTTGATTCCTAGATTATTAAAACAAGGAAGAGGAGCGCAATTCCAATACACCCCAATCTGTCTGTAAGTCTGGCCTAGGAGAGGACGTTTTCCTCAAATGTACTAGTAAATGCCACCTGTTATCTGGCTTGAAAAGACACCTCAGCGATGATAGGGCATGTCCAATCTGCTGTCATCTTGAGGGCTTTTGAAAGGGAGAAGGCAAACCCAAATTCCAATATCCTCCCATAAACGAGGATGGCCAGAGCGATGTCACCCCAGCCAGATAATTAACTTACTCAGTTGCTACAAGCCCTTAAAGTAGGTGTCTGGGAAGGTGAGGTCCCAGTAAATGGGCCCTGCCCTGACCACAGGCAGCTGAGCTTCTGGGAGGAATCACCCTGTAGGGTCTCTAGCAACGGCAACTAGCCAGTTCCAGCCCACCCCAAGACCCAAACAGCTGAGGCCCACACAGCCTGGAGGTTGTTCTTGACTGTGTTCTCCCTCCCCAATCACCAGCTCCGGATCCAGGGGAGAGACAGTCTTATCAAAACAGAGCCAGCTACCTTTGGCTTCAACACTATCAATGGCAGGACTGAGCCACACACACTCCAGGTGTCCCTTGGGCTCCCTTCCTAAGAGGGAAATCTCCCTTGCAACTGCCAGGGGCCATCATGCCCACCTCTGAGTTGGAACTTCCTGTTGGTCCCTCAATAAAGGCGACCATTCTGTTCCCCTTGGGAAGGGGCAACCCAGAGAACACCTCCGACCAAGATCCAGAGCACACTCTGGGGGTGCTGAAATTTGGCATGAAAACAGACATCTTACATTCACCACGATCCCCAGAGCAGGGCTGTTTGTTATTTCAACTAGAGAGAGGTGTCTGGTGAAACACCAAACCCATCATCTCCCTGATCACACTAAAAGTTTGCCAGCCATCATTGGTAAAGCCTTATCGAAGGATGAAACCCAACCCAAACCGGGCTGGGTCGTGTGTTCCCTCCTCATTTCAGAGCAGTGGTTCCTTGCTCTGAGCAGAGGCTCAGAATCTTCTTATGGACCCCCACACTGACGAGCAAAGGCAATGTCCACAGCTGTCAACACCACAACTGCTTTCTGCTTGACATCATTTGCATCTCTAAAATCTGCTCTGGCTTCTAGGAATTCTCTCTTCTGCCTTCATCCCGGGACTTTTAACCTGGGTGAAGGAAACTCTTCTCTTTTCAGGACCTGGACAGTTGTGTGGGGCAACTTTTCATTGTTCCTCAACACATGTCTGTCCATCTGCCCCAGGTAAAGGGCACCCTTAAGCAAAAATCTCATGGATGATAAATATGAGAGGAGTCGGTGATCGCAGCACTGCAGCTCTGTGAATTCAAGGAGGATGGGGTACTGGGGCCTCTCTGAGGCAGTCTTTGGCACAGAAGTCTCCCAGTTCTGCTTCTCATAGTGAATCTCCATTTTGCTCGATCAAGACAAACCGACCAGTGCTTGGGACTGCTAAGCTTCAGGGGCAAGAGGGAGCCATGGAGTCGGGAGGGCTGGAGAGCCTCCTTCGCTCCCTTTTCCCGCCCTCTTCCTTCTGGGCAGAGTTCCTCACCTTGTCAGATGCCAGTCTGAAGTCAGGGACAAATGTGCCCTCCTGGGAAGGTCCATTTCTCCAAGCAAGTCTAACATACAGGGTTTTCCTGACTCTGCTACCAACGGCATGCCTGGAGGAAGGGGGTCGCAATGCTGCAGCTCTTCCTGGTGTCTCAAAGCACAGAGCACCACATGGGGCCCAGACAAAGCGCAAGAAAAAGTCCCAAGGAGCCCGAACCCCGCAGAGCCAGACCTCTGCCTTCCACAGAGACAGACTGTGGATCCCCCTCCCATGTCTCCCAGCAAGGAGAACGATGCGTGTTTTTTGAGGGACGGCCTTCCTTCCCAAGTAACCGTTATACAGGAATGACTCTGGAATTTGGCAACTAGCAGGTTCTCAGATTCTGGTTTCCCTGTAGCTCTTTCCATGGTTCTTTCCAAACATCTGTTACCTTCGACATTTTTAAAGCACACATTCCGCGAAGCAAAGCTTCACATGTTCCAAAAATGAATATTCACTGCTGGGTCAGGCTGGTGTCTTCTGCCAAGTATCAATAGAGGGCTGTCAACGATTAGATGCACACCCCAATTCTACCAGCGCACCCTCAGGCTGGACCAGGACATCCACACCCACACCAACTCAATGGTTCAAGAGGTAGAATGAAATGCTGAGTCACCGGAGATGGGGGTAGAGGGACTGTTCTTGCCCTTCCGCTTCCGTGAATCATTTCTATTTGTACCAAACTGAAAATTCACATCAAAAGGTTTTAGAATGGCACAGATGGAGCTTAGCAGTACAGGCAAGTACCGATGGATGTAAAAATTATCATTTCAAATTTGACTTTGTCAAACATGGAACAGCCAAACACCCCTCTGCTATTCGATTGCTGCTCCAACAGTATGCCAGCTGTGGCTGACCCCAAGTCAACTCTGATGTCAGAGTGGAATAAAGTGACTTCAACATGCAGCACATTGACCGGCATTTGCAGGTTAACTTGCATACGAAGCAGAGTCCCGACTGCTTCATTTAAAACAACGAACTACTGTCTGTCTAAGGCTTAAATTTACAGGTTTATAAGCATAAGCCACAAGTGAAAGAACAATCATATAACACATGTAGCTTCTTTTCAGGAGGGGGGGAAAAGTGAGTTTGAAGAGAGATCCTTTTTGACTGTTGGTTTTGTGGTGATTTGAAAAGTAAACCTGGTAACAGTTTGAAACAAAGACTAAACACAACCAGCTGTACCCAGGAATTCGGCTGCAAATTGAGACTTCAGTTCAGCTAGAAGCAGAGAGCGCGATGTCACGCCTGTCACCTTTGAGGCCCCTGCTGGTACTGACTTTGCTTCCTGACTAGGAAATCCTAAGGGTTAAAGCACTTTATGTAGAACATTCACACTGAGTTTACCAACTTCAACTGTGTCATGACAATACAACATACTCGCCCCCCCCCTCACCACAAGATTGCCCAAACGTCCAGTGGACACGGTAGGAAACATTAAGCTCAGCATTTTTGGTGAGGTAAAGGCAAACTGCACAAAGCAGACATCACCGGTGGGGCTCGCATATGCCCACCGATCTCAACAACGGGGGAACTACTCTGACTGCAAACGAGAGGTCTAATCCTGACTGCTGACAATTACAGGCCAAAGAAAAACATTGAAGGCCTTCACAGAGAAAAATGCACCTTTCTTCATTTTACATGAAAGTTTCTAGTCTATTGCCTTCTGGTATCAGAAGCAAGATCAGGCAGCATCCCCCAGTCTACCAAGGCATCGCATAAGGACAAGGCTTGCTCACTCAAGCATGGATGCATGTGGACACAGACTTTAAAACACGTGTCACTCATCACAAACAGGCAGCAGGCCACACTCACAGATACAGGCCACCGTAAATTAAGGACTTTCTGTGGAGGTGCCAACACCTCCTTCTAGGCAGAGGCAAGTCAACACCCACAGAGGTCAACTGCAGAGCCGCCGGACTCACAGCAAGCCAGAGGCCTCTTCTTAGTGCCTCCTCCATGACCTTGAAAAGCAAGATCTGTGTCCCCTCCTGCAACAAGCAACTCGGCTATCTCAAAAGAGGAAGCTGTCACAGACTGAGAGTCACAGCCTCAGGCGTGGGCTGCCATGAAGCTCGGTTTCAAGTCTTCGTAGTGACATGGAGGTATGCTTCTTTTGCTGAGAGATGATGACAGCCATACGGACTCCACCAATGAATAAATACAAATCAAAAACAACTGTGGGTTGAAGGGGGCGAGAGAAATACACAAACAAGAGGTGCTTCTGCGTTGTTTCCCCAATGCCACCTCTCCAGCACTGCAGGGACATTCCAGTACAGGGTGTCATGTCCTGTGTAGGTAGAAGAGTCTCTGTTCCAAGGAGCAATCTACTTGGTCTCTTGTTTCTCCTGCAGCAGTGGAATAATTGACTCCCACGCCATGAGGCACTGAAACGACAACATTCACAGAGGATCAGCAACAACATTCACAGAGGATCAGCAATGGGTTTCAGATTTCAGGGTCAGCTTCTTAATTCTGCTCTCATTGACCCTTTCATTGCCAATCCTGCTGGGTCACCTTTGTCTAATGACACCTGTGTGTATTATCCATAACTACTGTCAACAGGGGAGGTGACAGGTGTTTGTTTGGAATGTGTCATCCCCATCTCTAAGGAAGACAGCAGTGTCCCAGCAAGGCTTACATGCATTCAACATGGTGCCTGAAGCTCAGACCCAGTGAGTGGAAATGGGAGTCACTGGAAGAAAACCTTCCCCTTGAAAAAGCAAAACGGAGACCAGGCAGGAAGCCCTTGATGAGGCCTAGACTCTCCGTATGGATGGTGACAGTGTTCCAGGTATGTGGGGCTTGCACAAGCACAGAATTACAACTGGAACGGACCAGTCACCTGAGGCAGAGTGGGTGGACAATCTACTCTTCTCCACCAAACTCAGATTTGCTTGTTGGGGCCACTCTTGGATCTTCCAAAAGAGGCATGGGAGGAGGAGACCCAACGGTGCAGTTATATTCTGTCCAGACACTGCTACACGTTTACACTCCTTATCACAACACCTCTGTGAGGTAGAATTATCATCTTTTACATGCACACCTACTTTGCAGGTGAGGAAAGTGAATCTTGTGTTAAAGCACTGGCCCAAGACACACTGCTTTTAAGCGACAGTGCTCATGACTCACGATTCTAACACGAAAGTAAACGGATGCCCTTTTCCCTCATCCATCTCTTCATCCCAGATCCTCAGACAGGCCAAGAACTTGGGAGAGTCTGGCTCTGGCCTCTGAGTGCAGCTGCTTAACAGAAATAATTCTCCCTTTCAGCAGTCTCCTGCATGAAGGGAAGGACGGCCCCACAGCTCTGGGCCTTTCTTAGAAGCAGCCCAGGGTAACCTCTGTGCCAGGTCATCTGGGGAGGAGCTCTGGGGAGATGGGAGGAGGAGGAGACACATCAGGTCAAGCTGGAAATAGGAGTGGTGAAACTGGTCCTGGACGCCTTCCTTGGTGACTCTGAGGTTAGAGAAGCCAGACTTAGAAGCCTGGCCCAAGGAAAGTGGAGAGCCTCAAGGAGCTTGCTCCCCGCCAGGGACTCCGAGCGTGGTCCGTGGCAATCTGGGTTCTACTCTTCCAAGTCCACCACCTCAAATCTGAAAGAGTCTTTCTACATCAGCTGTGAGGAACTGAGGCCAGAGCAACTTTCTTCTTTCCAGTCTCCGAGTGTGCCACGCTCTTTCCTACCCCAGGAACCTTGCATATGTCGCTCCCTCTGTCTGGAATACCCATGCTCCAGGTCTCTGTCTCTGAGGCTCAGGACAAATGTTACTTCCAGATTGACCTCACCTGCCCATTCCATCTGCCCCCCTCCTTCCCTCATCTGAATTATGACCCCTAGTATTTCCTCTCGGTTTCCTGTTCTCTTCCTTTGGCACACACAGCTCACTCTTAGTAGTGGGATTCTTTCACTAATACTTAATCCTCCAACAGACTGAGAATGCCTTAAGGATAAGGGTCTGGCTATTTACTTATTAATTTTGTAGATACGGTATCTTTCACATAGCAAATACATAAAAAGCACTGGTCAAATATATGTGAAAACCCCAAACCACACCTCAAGATAGCGACCCTGTTAGTAGTGGTGTAATGGGAAGACCCCAACATGAGACCCGAGTTTTTGCGCCCTAGGGCTGTGGGGTTGCTGGAATTCAGCTTCAGAAGAGTGAAGGAGACAAAAGGATCTAGTTAGAGTAGTGGGACAGCCATTGAACAGTAACATTTACTAAGGAAGTAATGTTTACTAAATGCCTACCATGTGCTGGGCATGCTCAGGTGCTTTGTTTCAAGTATCTTCACAATCATTCCATGGAGTAGGATCACTCCCATTCCACAGATTAAAAAAAAAAAAGAGAGAGGCACAAAAAGGCACCTTTCCAACAGCACGGTAAGCAGAGGAATGAGGCTTCAACTTCACACGGGGTGAACTTTCCACCTCTGGGCACCTCTGTGCTGTTCTTGAGGGAACCATCCCCAAGGCGGACAGTGATGGAACCACCTAGACTTCTGGATCCAACAGTTCTACAAACCTAGTGCATTCGCTCACAGGCTGTGTCAGCTTGGACAGAGCTTTTTAAACCTTGCTGGGCCTTGGTTTCTTGAGCTTTCAACTGAGAGTCCTAAAGCTCCCAGCAGTGACAGTGAGGCTTGAATTTAATGAGATGACACAAGCAACACTTCTGATCTAGCGCCAGCCCAGGACCGCAGCAGGGGCTCCATGAGAAAGGCCAAGAGGAAGGAAGTATGCTTCTCCTCCCTCTGTCAATCAGCCCTTCCTAAGAGCTGACCAGGGAGAGCCGCTCCATACCTGTTTCCTTAGCCTTCACCCAAGAGACCTGGAGACAATGCAGACACACAGCCTCCGGGCAGCAGCCAAACCATCAAAGCCTCAAAAAAGATGAATTCTTGTCACTTAGGTTGAGTTTGTTTCCAGGATTGTGGTGGAAGAGCCAAGTCAGTCCCTGTCCACAGCTGGGAGGCTGCTGTGTTTCCAAGTTTGATGTCGTGCCCACAGGTGACTTGTTGAACTATGATCGTGCCAGTCTCTCTAATTTTAGGCTTTTAAGGAACATTAGGATTCTTTAGCAGAAATGATCTAGAGGTGGATACACTAGGGGTGAACTGTGACTGAGAAGAAGGGCTGTAGTTTGACAGGAACCACCATTTGTGGGGGCTGGGGACTTAACCTGAGCAAGGGGATCCATGAATAAAACTGTTCTTAATAGAACTGTTTCCCTTTGTAAATTTCCTTAGGTATTTAGAAGCAGTATTTTTAAGTCTATTTTTAAAAACAGATAGTATTTTGATAATGGGCGTATCAGCTTCATCAGATGACCAAAGGGGTCTGTGGCACAATGACAACGAAGAGCCCTGTATGTGGAACCACAGGGCAGTGTGAAGTAATCCTGGGCCTCCACCGTCTGGCAGCAGCTGTGCACCGAAGGTCTGACTGACTTGGAGGCAGCCAGGGTCTAGGACCAGCCAGCACAGAAGACGAAGCTGCCGCTTCCACAGTGCGTGCTGCGAGGGGAGCCCAAGTGAGTGCCGGGGCTCTGCTTCCCAACTGGGCCCACAGCTGAGCAAGCAAACACAGGTCAGATGGAGAGAAGAAAGGAGGGACATGGGAGGAGCAGGGTCCCTGCCTCTGGTTTCTGGCGGGCCCACCTTTACCTTCTCATAATACTGGATGTTCTTGTCAGCCAACCCCATGAGCAGCTGCCGGAAGTCCTGCCTCTTGTTGTTCTGCCACCTCTCCATGTCGGCCTTCAGGTCGGCATTGAAGCACTCCATCCGATCCTGACATTTCTCCACGTCTGCAGGCACCTGGAAGCGGGAGGCACACACGGGGGCTTTGTGTGACAGGCTACTCCTGCCTGGGGGTCCTCTGCTCACAGACTTGTGGGAGGCCAAAGTGCTACATTAAAATGTCATCAACAGGCTCCCTCCCTTGGAGACATGGATCTGGGCTTCTGGGTCTGAAGAGGGTCTCTGGAAAGGGCTCTCCTAACCTAAATCTTCCAATCAACAGAGACTCGGGAAACCACCACTGACATGCAGGGAGAAGAAACACAGCAACTCAGAGTCAGATATGTTTGGTTCCTTTCAAGATTTACCCATCCAAACTGAACAAATGTGTGCAGACTTTGCACATACATAGCAGGTACTGGGTTTTGCCCTGCTTTTCTCCTGTGCCCCACATTGGAACTAGAAGAGAAATAGGTTTCCCCAGATCCCGTGAATTATTCCGTTTCTTACGATGTTTCATGTTGCCTTTCCTAATCAATCAGAGAATCAACTGCAATAAGACCACCCACCAGCTTCCTCAGCCGAACTCCTCCACTACACACACACACTGGAGACTTGCTCATGTTCCTCTAGATAGCAGATAATCACAAATGAAGTGACAGTGAGGTTAGGCCTAAGAAAATAGGAGGGAAACAATTTTTGTGTATCAAGAGAAAACAGAGCAGGCAGTTTCAAGATTTTCTTAATGAGGTCCAGAACACTTTCTCAAAAAAGAGAACTGTTGCTGGGGTTGTGGCTCAGTGGTTGAGCGCTTGCTTCCTATGTGTGAGGAACTGGGTTCCATCCTCAGCACCACATAAAAATAAATAAATAAATAAAGTTAAAAAGAAAAAAAGGAACTGTGGAGGAAGGGGGGCTGGGGTTGTGGCTCAGTGGTACAGCACTGGCCTAGCACTTGTGAGGCATTGGGTTCAATCCTCAGCACTACACAAAAAAATAAATAAATATGTAAGTAAAATAAAGGTATTTTAAGAATGTGAAGTATTTTTTTAAAAAAAG
>NW_026000101.1:1531342-1551409 GCF_001458135.2 Marmota marmota marmota
GGGCGCGGGGAACCATGGCACTTGACACAGGAGCCTAGATGCTGAGGTGAGAAGTTACGAGGACTTTCACTTTCACTTTGTTTTGGTGAGTTTCATCCACAGCAAGGGCCTTTTGGTCACAGCGGTTCCCAAAGCACAAGGACTGCTTCTCCTCACTCAAGTGCTCCACTAGGCCCTGTTGGTGGCCAGTGAGTCGACGTGCCCAAAGCTGGGTCAATGAGACTCTGTAGGTTTTGTGTGCTGAGGACAAGGCA
This sequence comes from Marmota marmota marmota, assembly GCF_001458135.2. NCBI lineage: Eukaryota > Metazoa > Chordata > Mammalia > Rodentia > Sciuridae > Marmota > Marmota marmota. Next base: position 1,531,597 of record NW_026000101.1, read on the forward strand.
CCTGAATGTCTCCAAGCTGTGCCCAAGAGCCAATCTTGGCCAATAAGGAAGTGTAGCACCAAGCCTATGGGCAAAGAGCTGGTCAGAACGAGGCCTACACAGTAAGGCCAGGCCCGAGGGCACGGACTCCTTCTCAGTGCTTGGCTACCTGCCACGGCAAGGGGTTCCAAAGTGCTTGGTGAGAACTAAACTTGAGTGAGACAAGGGTGAGTTGGAGAAAAAGACACATCAAGACTTCCTGGCAACTTATGAGAAAGAAACTTCTAAAAGAAAAAGCAGACTTCTTCAAAGTAGCCTTCATGAGCCTCCATGCAGAAAATATCTGCTTATCATTACAACAACACACTCCACATTGGCGCTGAGCAACACGAAGGTGCTTAGGTCTCACAGGCAGCTTCTGTCTCAAGTTGCCTGCAGTTACTTTGAGAAGAAAAAGGAACAAGCCTAGATGCAGAGGTGAGAAGTTACGTGCACTTTCACTTCACACGGAGGAGGAGGAGCAGCGAGGAGTCCAAACTGGGTGAAGGCTCAGGCCTCCTCGAGGAGGTGGCACTGAGATGACTTTGAAGATGAGAAAGTGGGACATGACAGTGAAGAGGGAGAAGTACATGCAAGTGAGAGGCAAGGAGGTACCTAGACCCCCAGGAGGAACAGCTCACAGGCCTGGGGTCCACAAAGGCATATTCAGGAGAACTCTCTCCAGTTGGTGAGACGGGGGATGGGGGTTAGAGGATTTGGATCCTGGAACTTTCCCTGAAGGCCAGTTTTTCTGAGGCCCATTTAGCTCATGACCCCTTCTGGAGAAGAGAAAAGGCCTCCCACTTCCTCTCACTAGTCTGAAACTTCCAGAGTTTGAATAATACTCGTATCACTTACCAGATGTGTGATTTGGGCCTCTCTGTACCTCAGCTTCTTTTTCTGGATAAACATCTATCCACCTTATAAGACTGTTGTGAGGTTCAGTGACATAGTACTTGTAAAGCACCTGCTGCCTGGCATATACTAAGCTCTCAACAAATATTAGTTCATATCTGTTGAGAGCCATAGCCAAAGGGGCCCCAGCAAACTTCCAGCTGCCAGCTGATGATTGGCTCACAGTGGCCCCAGCAAACTTCTAGCTGCCAACTGACTGGCTCCTCTGCGGTGATGCTCATTGGGCTGTTTCCCCGCCCTTTCAGACCACGGAGCTGCTCATTGGGGAACTTTTTTTGGCTCTGCCCATGCGACCAGCCAATTAGCCTCAAGAGCAGGAGGAGTGGGGGAGGTTGAGAGGCTTGTGGGAAGCCAGTGGTGGCAGTTGGGCTCTGAAGGTTTTTCCTGAGGAGCTGTGTGGTTTTGTGTGTGTGTTCTAAAAATAAAGTTCGTTTCTTTTGACAAGTGGCTCCTGAATTGTGCCCAGCCAGACTGCGGCACATATCAGTATAATATTATAAATTGCTATCCACAAAGGAATCTAACTTTACACAGCCCACTCAATATTTTACTACTCCATGTATTCCCAAAAAAGGAATTTTTTTCCATTTTACAAATATGTTATATTACTAAATATGTTCTGTCAAACTTGATGCCACCCTTTGCCCATGCTACCCCACCCTGAGATTTCACCAGACCTGAAAGATGAGTCAGCACCTCACCATATGTTGGCATGAGGTTACACTGGACACCCTGGAACCAGGCGGTAGCCGTAACACCAGAAGGGAGAGGATGGATTAAACCAAACTGGTGGAGACAACTGACAGATCTGGCAACCAACTGACCCTGAGAAATAAGATACAGGGAATCAGAAAGGAGCTTTAAGTTTCTAGTCTAGATGACTGGACCGACAACAATGTCACGAAGGGACTTAGCATGTAGGACAGGTCCACAATCCACAGCAAGGAAGGAGTTGTACCCATGGGAAGAGTGAGACTTCCCTCCACAAAGGGGGCTGAGACAGCTAAAAGACAAACCACCAAAGAACTCAATTAAGAAATGGATTAAAAAACTTGAATAGATATTTTTACACAGAAGACAGCCAAATGGCCACAAGCACATGAAAAAAGGCTTCCAATCACTGATCATGAGTGAGGTAGATGCATTTCCAAATTACAATGAGATACCACCTCACCTCCACAGGGAAGCACCTATCAAAATACAGAAACCACAATAATATGGGGACTTGGAACCCTTGTGCCCTGTTAGCAGGAAGATAAAATGGTGCAGCCACAATAGAAAACAGTATGGCGGTTCCTCCAACAATTAAAAATGGAATATCCACATGATCCTGCTGGATTCTACTTCTGGGTATATACTCAAAATAACCGAAACCCGGGTCTCAAAGAGATAGCTGGATACTCATGTCCACAGCAGCATTATTCAAAATCGCCAAAGGAGAAGCCCTCAAGTGCCCACTGATGCATCAACAGATAACAAAACACAGTATGGACATACAATGGGGTATTACTGAACCTTAGAAAGGAAAGAAATTCTGACCCACGCTACGACATAGACGAACCTGGAGTACAACGTGCTAAGTGAAATAAGCAGTCGACAGAAGGGCAAATACTGCATGATTCCATTTACATGAGATACTTAGTTAAAGTACTTAGAATAGAAAGAGAAAGTAGAACAGCGGTTGCCAGGGGGCTGAGGGAGGGGGAGTTGCCTAGTGGATGCAGAGTTTCAGTTCTGCAAGGTGAAGAGTTTGAGAGATGGCTGCACAACAAGGTGAGTATATGTAATGCTACTGACCGTGCACTTAAAACTGACCATGAAGGCAAATTTCATGTTATGTATATAACAACGTTTAAAAAATATATATGAGAGGGAATAAAAGGTGGATGGGGAAGGCAGGGCCTAAGGGGAGATCCATGAAGAAGCCTGTAATTACAGAATTAATAAAGGACTTAGCAAAGATCCCTAAGAAAGGTGGGCACAGAAGTAGCAGGAGGTGAATCAAAAAGAACAGGCCAAAGAAGCCCAGGGATGGAGGGAGAGGGAAGTGGGTAAAAAGAAGAAAGTAAAGGGAACCGAGCGATCTGTCTGAAGGGACCAGCTTGTGAAGTTCCCCAGATTTATGAAGAAGAGGAACGCTGCAGCTGACACTCAGGCCTGTGTTCTTCTTGCTCTTCTTACTGGACGGCATGTGAGTGACAATACTTTACTGATCTAGTCACATCCAGCGTTCCTCCTTATCTCAATGTTTTCATTTCTGTGACTGAGGTATGGTTAAGTCAGGCTCCTCATAGCTGAAAGATGTGGATATGGCAATGTTCAGTGCCTGTGGTGGGGCGGTGCCTACTACAGACCCCAGAAGAAAAGCGACATCACCACATAAGACCTCAAAGACCCAAAACTTCTGAATCGAGGACAAAATGGCATTTTTCACATAGGTTCCCCTCTCTCTGTCACCAGAATCTACTTTACAGAATATGTAATGGCTGGGAGGGCTGGGAGAGACTCCGGTGGGATGAGATTGTGTATTTGTGCGTTTGGGGAGCAGGATGGGGACCTATGTTGACTCAACAGTCATTTATAAAGGTATTCCTGAGCTCATCTCACATGTGGGGCCCAAGGGTATAAATCTCTTTTTTTTCCTTGAAGCTAAGCTGGACATGTCAAATGGTCTGCTCCCATGATGACCATAGGTTAATAAAATGCCCCAAGACTAAACAGGGTGCACAAAATCCCAAGACCTGGGGGAGAGGTGTGCTCATGGCTTCCGTGGGACAAGTGCCAGGATCAAGGACAGCTCTGCTGACTCAGGATGGCTGTCTCCTAGGCCATAGGCTCTGAGCTAGCAGATGGGGCCAAGATCCCTGATTGGCACCGTACAAAGAGTAGCCACATCGATCCCCACAGCCCTCAGGGAAGCCAGAGTGAACAGGCTAGCCACCTCCAGCTCCCAGCGACCTTGTCTGTTTATCCCAGCGCAACATACAAATATTTTCAGTTTCTATGTGAGCTGTGAAAAAAAAGTTGAGAAAACATAGACAGGGTAAAAAACAAACAAAAAACAAACAGGTGAGACCAGAGAGCAAGACAAGTGCTAAAATGAGTCACAGCACATACAGTAAGAACCGAGAGCCGTGAACTCACCTGTACCAAGACTGGGAGACACTGGGAGACACTGGGGACACAGAGACCCAAGACCCAAGAGAAGGTCCACGGTCTCTCCCCAGTCCCTCCAGGGTTCATCTCCACTGACTTACAAAGCCAGAGCCCTCCCTTCCACATGCAAATACTTCTGGGGCCGGGACCCTGGTGAGGAGAGGATGTCAGCCCCACCATTTGTTAGCTCTGGCACACAAGCTACAGGATTCCCCAAGCCCTGGAGCCTCCTCTGTAAAGTGGAAACCCTCAGACGGAAGGCCGGAATTAAAGAGCACAAAGAAAGATGACTGAGTTCTGCCCTCCTGGGGCTGAGCCTGTCTGGCTTTCTAACACAGGCGGAGATGATAGCTGCTTTGGAGAGAACTGGCAACTGTCAGGTGTCTCTTTCCCCACTTGCCAGACACGTCTGGAGATGACAGGTAGCTAGCGTTGCTTAGTTCTCCAGTTTGCAGGCGCTGCATAGTAAGAAGTGTCCCTGCTGCAATTTAAAACTAGAGTTCTTGCTGTCTGCCACATCTTCCCCATCGCAGAATGTTCGCCCTCCTGGTGCTTTTCAGGGCTTATAAAGGTGCACAGCATTTTTCTCTTTTTTCTTTTCTCTTCTTTTTCTTTTTTCAGACAGGGTCTCACTATGTTACCCAGGGTTGGCTTCAAACTCACCAGCTCAAATGATATACACGTCTCAGCCTCCCATGTAGATGGGAGGTGCACAGCTTTTAAGAGGGCTGGGTTGACCAGGTAAGCCCAGTTCCTACTTCTCTTCTTCTAAACCTGAGAAGCTCAGGACATTTTATTTTCTGCTTTCATTTGTCGCCACACAACACACTGGCTCACCTCCACATGCCACTCACTTCCACACATACTGCCCACCCACTCATCTCCACATGCCACGCCCACTCATCACACACCACACCCACTCATCTCACCTCCACACACCACGCCTACTCATCTCCACACGCCATGCTTACTGTTCACATTGCCATGCCCTCACCTCCCCTGATACATCTCACTTTCGTTCATCAGGCACTGTACCCAGTACAAGACCCAGGGGCCGGGACCCTGGTGAGGAGGGCCTAAGACAGCCCCTTCCTGCCTTGTGTTTGACCTTTTGAAGGTAATGGGAAACATTTTGCAAAGCATCCTCTCCTGGAATCCCTTCTTTGTTCTTTCCTGAACTAATGATACATGAACATGTTAGCATTGAAAAGGGTCAAAGGCAAAATAAAGTAAAACATAAACTTTCCCTCCAGTTCCCCTTGCTGACTACACTAAAGTTTGTATACCTCTACTTCAATTTCATACACAATTCCTGGCCCCTCTTGTTTCTAGTAATAGCTCTGATGCCCTCCCAAACTTCTAAGGAGGGTCAAATTCTAAGATTTACATATGCCTATGGCCAGCCGCCTTCTAAATACCTATAATTTCTCAATCTCAAAATTAAAATGAGGAAAACTAAGTGTACACCATCCATAGATCCATTTGCCTGAGACTAAAGCCACCTCAGTGTTTGCTGAGCTTTCTCAAAGCCTAAAAACAAAACAAAACTTTATGATTCTTCTGTTCCACACTGCACTGGAGGCCTCATCACCCCTCCCTTAGCCACAGGGCTCCCAGCTCGGCATCTGGAGCTGTGGGCACACACCTCAACCTAAAATCCCATCCTAGGACTCCTCTGTCCTAAGACAACCACCCCAGTTTGAAACCCGAAACCCAGGTCAGAGACTCTTGAAGCCACTTCCTTCCTCTGGGTTAGAGAAAAGTGATCAGGTTTCAATACCATCCCACGGCCTCACAAAAATCAACGTTCCCTCATCTTTGGGGCAATGGTTTGAAGATTTCACTTCAAAATGAAGCAAGTCACTGATCCTCTTAGATCTTCTGTTAACACGCTTAGGCCCAGGGCCCCTCATTCCCTGCATCCCTGCCTCAGACCTATGAGCACTGTTGTGCCCACCGTCAGTTACCAACCAAACTAGCAGAGTCCTTGGGGCAGAATCAGCCCTCACCCACTTCCTGATACCCTGGCTTTTATCTCACCAATAGCAGCTCTGGTTTTGTGAGCTCAAACCCACACCAAGCAAAGCACAGCAAAACCTGAAGCTGTTTGTTTCTGAGATGTCTCTCTGCCTGCTGTCAAGGGGGAGAGGTGTGTGGGAGGGGTGGGAATGAGGAAATAATGTCTAAAACACTGTGATCTGAGAAAGCAAAAAAAATAATAATTTTTTAAACATACATGGCAACAATGTTCATCAGCATTCCCAGGGGAGACACCAAGAGCCATGTGCAGCAGAGGTTCATATGCTGCTAGGACAAACACAACACTGGGCACTTTACACAATCACAGTGATCACATGTCTGAGACCAGTGAGGCTCACAGAGGCTAATGAGCGATGAGCAACCTGGGGGACAGAGCTTGGCTTTGAACCCAAGCCCCTGGGCTTCTAATCCCTTTCTACTGTGCCATGATAGACCTGGATAGGCTACATGAGCTGTCCTCTGCCCACCAAGGTGGCTGCCACCCCAGATCCAACAGGGGCCCAATTTTAGTGTGCTTTTAGATTATACTTATTGATAAACCACCATGATGGCCACACCTGCTAAGTAATGATAAAATTAACTCCGGCATGGTTCAACCTTCCACCAGGCAGAGGGAAGACACCCGGTGTAGGAAGAGAGGCAGGTGTGTGTGGAACCTGTTCGTTTCACTAGCTGGAAAAAATTCTCCCCCTCTTGTAAGAATTTGTGTGGCCAAGGAGATAAGCCACATGGGAAAGAAATCAACACTGGGAAGAGGAGTCTCCCACCCACACCAGCAAGAACAGGAGGCCAAGGGGACTGGGAGGTATGTGGGAGCCAAAGCCAGCTGTTCCCTCTGCCTGAGACTGTTCCAAGCTGGTGTGAGCTTCCCACAGACAGCAAGAAGGGCACAACTAGTCAGCCTATTACTCCTCACCCTCAGCTTCTGTCTTTGGAAAGGAATATGTCCAGGATAGGGCTGGACACACGGAACACGTTCGGAGAAGGCTGGGCACATGCAAACACTGATGGAACTATTTAAGTGACAACTGTACACGCAGGATCCTCAGTTTCTATACCAGGCCAGTGGCAGGACTTGCTGGCTCTCCTTCCCTCCCTAGCCAGGAAAAGTGGCTTCCAGAGTTTTAAAAAAATATTTGACAAATAGATTGTACGTATTAAAGGGTAGGATTTGATTTACGTACACCTTATGAGGTGACTACCATAATCATTAAGTAATATCCATCATCACCCATGCTGTACATGACATCCCCAGAACATGTGGTAGTTCTGCTTTGTTTGAAGTGGGGTCTCACTGTATTGCCCAGGCTGTCCTCCAACTCCTAAGCTCACATGATCCCCCCACCTCAGCCTCCTACAGACAGTCGTCACCACGACCGCGCCACGAGTTCATTTTGCAACTGAAGGTTTTGATGTCTCCAGCCCCTGGCAACCACTATTCTACTCTTATTTCTATGAGGCCAACATTTTTAGATGCCACAGTCAAATGAGACCATGAAGCATTTGTTGTTTTGTGAAGTGACTTCTATCTTTATATTTTGGGGCTAAGTGATTAGAAGGAAAAATTTTAATATAAAAGCAGTATTCCATGTCATTCTTTTTTCAATAGGACTGAGACTAGGGCCCAGCTGATGGCACAGTGTTCCAGAATATCATGGGGACAGCTTCAAACTCGCCAACAGGACAGGCAGCTGGAGACAGAGGTAGCTGTGCACCTGGTTGCGTTTCCCTCCCTTGTGGCACACAGGATGGAAGAAGGCTAACAGGCCACCACAAGAGAAGCAAGAGGGAGGGTCCCGCCAGCAGCACTGGGCCAAGGACAAGGGCCCCAATCCCGCCCAGCTTCCTACAAGATGTAGAGAGCTGGGCTGGGGTTGTGGCTCAGTGGTAGAGCACTGCCTCATATGTGTCAGGCACTGGGTTCAGTTCTCAGCACCACATTATAAGTAAATGAATAAAATAAAGGTCCACCAACAACTAAAAAAATATATTAAAAGAAAAAAGATGCAGAGCGCTTCACCCTCAGGTGGAAAAGTCACACTACGGGTGATGTGCATATCAACATAAAAAGAATGCATTATATGCCTACTGGATACAGCGTATTAGATGTGGAGACATTTGGCATAAAAGAGGCTAGGCAATCTACTGTGCTTTGTGACTCATTCCCTCACCCATGAAATGGGGACGGAACAATGCCTTCCCTCTGGTCCTCAGATGACCATCATCATCATGTAACATCGTTCATATTTTTAAAAGCACTACATAAAGACAAGGAGTGCCATTTCTGAAGTTTGGGTTTTGAATTCCCAAAGCTGGTTCCTTTCCAGGTAGGTGTCAGCAGCAGTAGCAAGAACCACGGCAGAGGAAGGATGGGAGAATGGAAGAACAGAAGGTAGAAGAGAGGGAGAGAGGAAGGAGGAGTCACAGAGAGAGAGAAAAGGAGGAAGGGAGGGGAAAAGGGAGGAAAGAAGGAAAAGGAAAAGTTCTCATGTCAAACTATTTCCCTGAAACTTGGATCCCCACTATTATCTTTTTAATAGCACTCCCTATCCCACCCCTTCTTTGAAAACAAATAAACTTTATGATTGCAAACAAAAAAGGAACAGAATAACATAGTGGCAGTGGCAAAGTTCCACAGTTGTACACAGGGTACAATCCTAGCTCTACCAGTTGCTAGCTATGTGATACTGGACCTTGGTTTGTTCATCTCTTAAATGGGAACAATAATGGTACCTAAACCATATGGTTGTTGTATAGAGTAAATGAGAGTAGCTTAGCACACTATAAGTCCTTATGCACTGGGTATCATGACTCTTGCTTTTAACCCTGGCTGGAGGGAAGAGAAGGACAATGATTGGAACGACTCACACAGCAGATACATTTGGGATCCTGATCCTCTATCTCAAGTCAGAGGGCAGCAGAGACAAGTTGGACCTGTGCTTCTTAAACTCCAAAGGAGTCAAGAGACACTTTTTGTTGGCTTTTGCCCCTAATTCAGCCAAGCTGCAGTCCTACTATGCACATGGAGCATGCAGTCTGCGCCCCCCGAACTCCCCACTGCAGTCGGACAACACGCCCCTCGAGTGCTCTGAGGGGTGTGCCACTGGTCACGCAGCCACTGGCCACGCAGCCACATCAGCTGCTATGCTCATGTCTAAGCACTTTCTCCTGCCTTCCGTGACTTCCTCATCATGGGTGGGTAACAGTTTGTGGCCCCATCACTGAACCTTACTTTGAGAGCTCTGATCTGAACTGTTCTTCCCTCCCTCTGCAATGCCATTTTACCGAGTAAGAAACGGCCAGTGAATGGGATGCAAGTCTCTTAAAAAAATCCCAGAAAACAGCAGAAAATTCAACCCCTAGTGCACATTAGGAACTCTCAGAAATAGGATGGAGGAAAATAATAACATCAGCATAGCCCAGCTGACACTGACCACCTTGGTCGTACAGATCTAGGGAGGCGCGTAACTTAGCACCAGCAGGGAGGTTACAGCTTGCAGCCGGGAGCAGCCCATCTCTTGCGGGGGGACTTCCCTGACCTTGGGGCGGTCTTCCTTTCTCAGAGCCACCGCTTCCAGTTTGGCTTCGTACTCTGCTTGAACCTGGTCCCTCTTCTTCAATACGCTCTGTAGGAAGAGACAGAGAGGAAAAGCATGTAACACAGAGTCCACAAAGGGACCTCGGACGTCCAAGGCAACAGCTCCTTTACGCCAGCCCTTCCCAAATCAGAGCACCATGTGATGGCCCCATCACACACTGCAGGGTCCAAGTGCTGCAGAGTGGCATGTGGCATGGGCTGTGGAGGAAGCAGGGAAGAGGAGGGAAGGAAGGAGAACCAGCCCTAGAGACTGAGCCTTTCAGCAAGATAACCGTGCCTGATGCTAAAAGTGAGATGGTTCCAGGGAAGGGAGAAACATGCCCACCCACTGCTGCACAGACAGGAGGACCCAGCTTTGCCATGTGCAGAGGACCTGGCTCTGGGAAAGGTGGAGTTTCACAGGGAACAATGTGGGACGTTCTCTGAACTCACTGGAAGAGTCTTTACTTTTTTTTTTTTAACTAAAAGTTCTTTACTATTATTATTTTAAACATTTAGTTAATTGACAAATCAAAATTTACTGTGTCCCACATGCTGTTTTGAAATATGTACACATTATACAATGACTAAATTGAGCTACTTAACTATGTGTTACCTTGCACACTTAATTTTTCTGTGGTGAAAACATTTAAAATCTATTCTCATAGCAATTTTCGAGAATATATTACAGTGAACTGTAGTCGTCATGTCATGCAGTACATCTAGGAGAGTTCTTGACTAATTCATTGAGTTGATGCCTGGTGGACTGACCGGTTCATTGATCCATGAGCTGCTTACTTGTCATTGATTCTGGGCCAGGTAGACAAAGAGATGCTACTTAAGGGGTTCAGTCTGAGAGAGACATAGTACTATGTCTATCTGTACTATGCAGACATAGTACAAGGCTGTATTTGGTACAAGAGCTGCATGGGTGCAGGTCCAGAATCCCTAGAGCCATACGGCCAGCCTGCCAGAGTGGGTGGTCACTGGGCCCAAACTAAGCCATCCCTGGATGGCACTAAGGTCGGGGAGCCAAGTGCTCAAGGTTCCTAATGTGCACTAGACACTCACTCCTAAGACCCATGCCAATAGAAGGTCAGCACCTAGAGAGGATGTCCTTAATGTGTCCTGGGCTCACTGCCGTCGCCTCACCCAGTCTAAGCTCTGCCTCTAAGAAAGACCCCACCGACCAAAACAGAAAGGCTTGCAGTAGATATTCTAGAAAAACATCTGTTTTATTAAAGAGTTTCTTATCTTCTTCTTCTGGTAGAATCACAATGGCAAATAAAGAATGAAAAGAACTCTTCTTTCCCACTAACTCAGAAGACAAAAGTTGCTATAAAAGTTTCTGAACATGAAGTTTCCTGGTAGGGACATTCCCACAGGGCATGGAATCAGGAAGGAGGTGTGCCTGAGCTACAAGGTGGGCACTTTGTGTCCCTGACGGTGCTCTCAAAGGTGATGAGTGACTGAAGAGCTGAGAGCACTCCAGGGCCAACCTTCTGACGGGATGCACCAACACTGGGAACCCCAGGTCTTCCCTGAGGAAGAATTTCCTCTGAGGAATGTCTTCCCATGAGAAGAGCATGAGCTAAAACTGCAGCTGTTTAATCCTCACCTTTCTCCTAAGTGCTCTGATAGCTGCTCCTCACTCTTAGTAACCTTTGAACTGCATTTACAGTGCTGTTCCAGGGGACCTTCTACTATGATGGAAATGGTCCATAAAATGTGCTAATACACTGGTCACTAAGCTCCAGGTGCTTATCAAGCAGTTGACATGTGGCTCATGTGATTAAGAAGCAGGGTTTAAATTTTTATTTAGTTTTACTAATTTGACTTTAGAATTAATAAGTAGTTATATATGGCTAGTGGTTAACATATTGGAAGACATAAATCTATAAAGTAAAACTAAAGAAAATAAAGCAGCACCAAAAAAAAAAAAAAACACACAAAAAAAACTAGGATCCTTCACATATCAGAACTAATGAGAACAAATTAAAAAAATCTTTTTAAAAAAAGGATCCTTTCTGGATTTCACGGAGGCCAGAAAATAATCCAAATCTGGGTCTGGCACCAGGGGAGGTAAAAATCATACCCTCGCCCAAGATAAATAAAGACACAGTGCCATCCACAGAGTGCTGGACAGCCAGGGAAGGGGCGGTAGGAATCTTTCCAGCGTATGCATGTCCCTCCCAGGATGCTGCAGAGCTTACTGGAAAAAAGCACACATCATGGGCTGGGGATGTGGCTCAAGCAGTAGCGCGCTGGCCTGGCATGCACGGGACACTGGGTTAGATCCTCAGCACCACATTAAAAAAAAAAAAGATGTTGTGTCCACCAAAAACTAAAAAATAAATATTAAAAATTCTCTCTCTCTTAAAAAAAAAAAAAAGAAAAAGAAAAAGAAGAAGAAGAAGCAGCAGCAGCACCACCACCAACACACATCACCAGTCCAGCACTTTGAAGAATGGAGATGAGTTGCTGCAGTGGCATTCGCTGTGCCTGTGTGGCAAGAACCTCAAAGACAATTTATGGCCTTGGAATGCGGCCAGCCCAGTGTGGGGCTTTCTACTCCATGTGACCCCATGAGGTTGCCAGGGCCCCTGGGAGAGGGGTGGGGAGATACACCCACCCCACAGAACTAAAACAGTCTAAATGAGTCTCCTCTTGCCACCCCGCAAAGAAGACAAGGGAGCCCTAAGATGCAGCCACATCCCCTTCCCCCAGTCAGCCTGGCCATTCCCCTCAGCCTCCGCTGCCCTGGCCTCCCCTGGAGCAGCCAGAATGCTGCCCTCTTGTGCAGCTGGCAGGAGGATCTTGCTAACATCCCTGTGTCACCTTTCGCCTCTGCAGGGTTCTTGTGGGCCATTATCCCTGCTTTCCAGACAAGGAGGCTTGGTACAGCGACAATGGCAGGACCTGCTTGAGGCCCCACTGTTGGCTGACAGCACAGCAGTGACCTGTCCAGCCTCTTCCTGCTACATTCCAGCTTAGGGTTCCACAACCTGAGCACAACACAGAAAGCCAGGGGACCCGTCTGGAATAGAAACAAGCCATTGGAGATGACTGTCCTTGTGGAGAGATCTCTGGCCACTGTTGGCCAGAGGCCGAGAGGATGGATGGGCTCCCACCCCAAACATGCAGCCTCTGCAGGTAAAACCAGCCAAACCAGCCTGTGACGATCAGATGGCACCCAAGCCTGAAACAGACCACGTCATCTCCACACAGAGGCCCCTCCATCACCAAGGAGCCAGCACAAGATAGGGACAGCTGGGCCTTTCACAGAACTTCATAGGGATCTGGTTCCAACAGACATGACAAATCAAAAAGGTGAAGTGCGGGGACACTTTCCTCCTTATGCCACGTCATCCAGTTCTGACTTAAAGCCTCTTCCCTTGCCTATCCCAGGGCGGGGTTTCAGCAAAGAACACCACACAAAACCCTTTTATGCACGGACCTTCAGGCTAGAGGGAACAAACCAGTAAACAGACAGGGCATGAGGGAGCTCTAGGTGGCTCCAGAGGGAAAAGTCAAACAAGAAAGGAGGGTGTGAAGGGTCTCACACGGAGACAGCAACTTTAGAAATATGGGATAAGCTTCTCTTGGTCACTACATTGTTTTTGTTTTGTTTTGAGGGGTAGGGGGGCTGGCACCAGGGATTGAACCCAGAGGTGCTTAACCACTGAGCCATATCCCCAGCCTCTTTTTGTTTTTATTTACAGACAGGGTCCTCTAAGTTGCTTAGGGCCTTGCTAAATTACTGAGGCTAGCTTTGAACTCGTGATCCTCCTGCCTAGGCCTCGTGAGCGCTGGGATCACAGGCATGCGTGACCATGCCTGTTTTTAAATGCAGAGCCTTTCATCATGATTTTCAGTGTTCCTTTCAAACTAAGACAGGACAAATGACTCAGTTTCTTTAACAAGTGAGTTGAAAAAAGAAGTGGTTGGAAAGACATTTTAAAATATGTAAGGAACATCTCAGCCAATGTCTGGATCTTATTTGGATTATGTTTTGGGGCGGGGACTATGAAAGCAGTAGCTGAGACAACGCGAGCACTAACTGGATACATGACCGTAGTAAGAATTGGGTTTTGTTTTCATAGGTGTGATGACAACGTGGTTCTTTTTCTTTAAGGAACAGTTGTATTTTAGAGATACATACTGAATACTTTTGTATGAAATGATATGATGTCTGGGATTTGCTTTAAAATAATCCAGGCAGCAGGGGATGTTGGGAGTGGGTGGAAAGAGAGTCATAAGATGGCTATGAGTGGCCAACTGGTCAGCTGGCTGGGTACATGTGGGCTTATCAATTTCTGGACCTGACTTTTTTCTACCACAAAAAAAAAAAAAAAAAAGGTCAAAGAATTGGAAACATAGTATCTGTCATCCAAATGTTTACAAAAAACTAATAATAGCTATTAGGAGGCCTGCAACCACGTCATTCAGGACCAATTTATGGCAAAAGCCTTTATTCCACAATGACAACCGTCTGGAACAGTCAGATCACAGACATTTTCTGTGGTTTGGCTCTCAGGGATGCCACTGGATTTTTTTCCAGGAAAACAAAACACTACCACAATGGTCAGTATCTACAGGAAAACTTAATATTCCTTCCCCAGAACTCATGCTGTGTCTCCCCCTGGCAAAGCTGTGGGCCCACAAACCGTGGGAGGGGAAAGAGCAGTCCTCAGATGCCCAGAACAATAGGTGGCAGCTGCCGAGAAGCCTCCTCCATCCCTGAGGTTTTGTTTAAGCTTCCAATCTTTGTGGAACAGGGACAGCTGGATGCAGGGATGGAGAGTACATGAAGCAACAAGAACAGCTTAGCCGAACCCAACAGCCCTGGTATGCCAAAGACCCAGGAGCAGTGCCTACAGGACGCTGGGTGTTCAAAGAAAGAGGCTCACCTGAGATAAAGCTACAACACCTGCCTCAGGGCAGCCCTCTCGGAGAGTGTCCTCCTGCAGTCAGGAGAATGCATGACTGGTCCGGGCGGACACGCAATTTCTGAATAAATGAATGAGTTCAGGCTGCTCCTGAGACAGGCTCCTTCTAGACACTCACTGCATGAAAGAGAGACCACCTGTGAGCTCACTGCCCTTGGGCAATGTTATAATACAGAAACCACACGGGCCCCTAATTGAAGATTTGCTAATTTGGAAAATAAAGAAAAATGTAAATGGTGCCCGCCATCCATAATCTCCTCTCTCAGACATAATTGGCAATACTTTTTTACTTCATTTCCAACCTCCTTTGATGTTTCCCATCCTCTGTTTCCTCCTCCTGTGCTTCTGTTATTAAGATGCTAGGCTTATGGTAAGGTCCCCTCATATTCATGTTTTTTTCTAGCTACCATCTTTCTGTTTCTTGTTATACATAGTTTTAACTTTTTCTTCTAATTCTATTGATTTCTCTTTTTTCATTTCTATCATGGTTTTAACTTCCAAGAATTCATTGTTCTCTGAACTTTAAAAAATTCTTATTGTATGGTGGTGACTTCTCTTTCTGGGGAAACCAATGATTTTTTTGTTTTTTTCATCAAAGGAGAAGAAACTTGGGCTGGGGCTGTAGCTCAGCGGCAGAGTGCTTGCCTTAGCAATCCTCAGCACCACATAAAAATAAACAAATAAAATAAAGGCATTCTGTCCATCTACAACTACAAAAATAAACATAAAAAAGGGTGGTGGGGGAGGAACTTTCCCCTCTCAATCTTTATCTTGTTTGTCTTTACTTCTGATATTCATGCTAGAATCTTCCCTTAAACATCTGGCAACCCTTGCTTTTTGCACATAGAGGGCTTCTTGACAATTCTCTAGAAGGGAGTCTATTGGTCCTTTCATGGGGGACCCTCCCTCACCCACCCCTCACCAATATCAGTATTCTTAGTCTCTTCTCTTGGCTTGTTCAGATTTTCTAGAAATGCCCCCTCTACCCCTCATACAGGGGGTTGAAACCCAGGAGCACTCTATCCCCAGACCTTTTTTTTTATTTTGAGACAGAGTTTTGCTAAATTGCCCAGACTGGTCTCAAACCTGCAATCCTCCTGCCTCAGCCTCTGGAGGAGCTGGAATTACAGGTAGTTCCACAGTGCCTGGCTCTAGGAAACTCTCTTGTCATCCTTCCCTGTTAGACAAAAAGCTGGGAGCCTCGCAGGGGAAAGTGATGACACCTCAACTTCCAGTAACCTTTCCCTGAATGCCTTCAACTGTACCTGAAGTCCCTCTGTCCAGAGCCCCTCTAATTTTACCTCTGACAGTGAATGTGCCCGTTTAGTCTGCATGGAGAAGGGACAGGGTTCCCTGTGTGAGGAGGGAGGAGACAATCTGAAGCACTGATTTTCAGACTCTCAACTCCTCTTCAGCCCCAACTCCCCGTCCCAGAGGGGTGTGCACTTCCAGTCCTTGAATTTGGGGCGGGGAGGGGGGGTATTGAGTCATCTAAATAACTTCTCATCTCTCAATTGGCTTTCTGGTTCCCATATTGTATTGCCTATTGCTCTTTGGGGGCAGTTGCTTCTTCTTTCCTGGTAATGGGGATTTAACCCAGGAGTGTGCTTTACCACTGAGCCACATCCCCAGCCCTTTTTATTTATTTATTTTTTAATTTTGAGCAACTAAAGTTGCTGAGGATGGCCTCAAACTTGTCATTCTCCTGCCTCAGCCTCCTGAGTTGCTGGGACTACACACCCAGCTGCTGCTGTTTTTTTTTTTTTTTTTAATACTTCCATTGTCAGGCTGGGGATATAGCTCAGTTGGTAGAGTGCTTGCCTCACATGCACAAGACCCTGGGTTTGATTCCCAGCACCATACATCCAAAAAAAAATTATACACACACACACACACTCTCTCTCACTTCCAGTGCCATTTTTGCTTCATGTTTTCACCTGAAGTTGTAAGAAATGAGCCCCTCGATTTCTCTACTCACTTTTGTTCAGAAAGGAGGACTTTTTGCTTAACAACTCAACCTTCCAGAAAAAATCTTCGATGCAGTTTTTGAAAGGCAATGAAAACCCAAAGCATAAACTGGCAACGTCCCTGTACTTTGTCTCATTAGCGCCACCTCGTGGCCCAGAGGTGGGCAGGCTGTAGAAAGCAGCAGACACCTGAACTGGAGAAGAACCCTCCCAGGGTGCTGTGGAGGGCGTCCCAGCTCAGAGCCAACACATCTGCACCACACCTCCAGGACCTCCACACCATTAAAATCCTCCGTCATCCTTCACCCCATTCTCCTAGGAGCACTTCTCTGGGCTTCTCTGAAGTGATCCTCTACTTTTTTCCTCCTACCACATCAACCACAGTCCTCCTCAGGATCAACCCCGTTGTTCCTTGTTCTTCTTCTTAATGGTGGACACTGACCCACTAAATACCATCAATCCTGAACTCTCTGCTGGCCCTGCTCTCACCTCCCCAGGTGAGCTCCCTCAGCCTTGCAGACTTAAAACTCGTCCACACACAAGTGACCCCCAAATTCCTATTCTTTTACTGAACTAAAACTCATCATCAACTGCCATGACATCTCCACTTTAATGACTAATGGGTATTTTTTAACTCAACGTGGCCAAACAACTCGATTCCCAACTGCCCAATCTGTTCCTCCCTAGACTTCCTCGTTCCAATACACGTTACCACTATGTATTCAATTGCTGAAGCCCAAAACCTCAGTTCCTCCCTTTCTTACTTCATGTTAAAACATTATGTCCTATCGTTCTATATACAGGATACCTTTAAAAAAAAGAAAACTTAAATTGATCAATTTCATGGGTGTCCTATAAAATTCTGTAGGTTTTTATACATGCCCTATACATAGGATGATGGAAGTAATGGGTTAATACAACAAGTGTAGTTGGCCCTCCATCCAAAATAGGCTCCAATCCATCCACTGCTCTACCACTATAGTCCCAGCACTACCACCCCAGGCTCCTGTGCACCTCCTGAAGGTCCCACCCACCTCTACTCTGATGGTCCCGAGGCCCACCCCTACTCTTCTTGACTATCTAGCCTCTGTACTGGAGCCCTGGCTATCTCCTGAAAGTAAACATTGCATCCCACAATTCCCCTGCATAAAACGAAAAGATTTCCCCTTCTGTTTCTTAGGATAGAATCCAGACTCTGACCCACAAGACCATGAGCCTTACCCAGCTCTCTGACTTTACCTCTGACCTTGCTCCCTAGCCTCCGCTCTACTGGCCTTTCAGATCTACAAAGACAAGCTCATTTCTGCTTTCACAGCTTTGCATCAGTTATTCCCTCTGCCTCAAATGCTCTACCCTCCGACCCTTGCATGGTGAACTCCTCCATGACATTCAGGTCTCAGCCACAGCCACTTTCTCCACATGGCTTTCCCTGATAACCCAACTTCCTTCAGACCCTCACACCTCACCCCGGCATCCACCAAGACCTCCAAGATAAGCTACTTGTGGATTTACAGATAAGCCTATTCCAGAAAATAACAAGACACACAACATACAACAGTTATACATTTGTAAATGTTCTGAATTTACTAAACCATCAAATCTAGTTAAATACTTGTTGACCCTCTTCCATGGATAAGGCAGGGTGACAGTCTGAACCTTCTTAAGTAAAGCATCTCTGCCTCCTGGCCTGGGCATAATGACCCCAATAAACTCAGAAGCACTGCCAGGAATTTGGTAAGATGCTTTTTCTCTGCCTGTCACTACACTGAGTACATTTTACACACATAGTCCCTAGGGTGCAAAAATCCAAAGACTGGGATGTAGCTCAGTGATAGAGCACTTGCCTAGCACGTATAAGGCCTTGAGTTCAATCCCCAGTACTGTAAAACTATAAATGAAATTTTCTCTGCGCAAATACATCCAAGGGCTCACATGTGCCCTTGTGTGTCAGGGTGTGTGACTTGAGGGCTCCTCCCCAACAGGCTCCATGCGCTCTCTCTCTCCACACATCCTTGGAATACAGGCCTTCAACCATCTTTGAAATTGTTCTCATTGTTTCCTGCCTGAAAATCTCACTGCTCCATTTGTTCCACGTGGCCTCTAACAACCCCACTTTTGATATGTTCTCTCTCCATCTCCAAAGAGAACAGAATGTACTCAGCCACAATCGTCCTTAAATAGATACAATTTGAGACAGATTTGAAAAGCCAGAGATCACCTAGTTTCCTCTTGGCAGGTAGTGAACACATGGCTACTAGGTGACTAGCCCCTAGGGAGTAATGTCTGTGGCCAAAGAACAGAGAAAAGCTTTACCTACAGGGTTCTGTTTCCTTAAACAAAATGAACTAATTAGACAAAATGATCCCAAGGGTCCTTTCAAACCCTGAGAGGATCCCAACCACAGTCCTACTAGAAGAGAGCTTCAAGAAGCCCATCTAGGGACAAATCAACCCTCAACAAATTCTCAGGCAAAAGCCACTAACTTCAAATGACAAGGAGAAATACTTGGATTCACCCAAAACCAAGGTAAAAAGGTGACAAAACGTGACCACATCAGACTCCCCACTGAAACCAAACCAGGACTCATCTCAGTTCCAAAACCTACTCGGCAGTTGCTAAGGAAGATGTCACACCCAGGTCTTCAGCAATCCTTCTCCTCCAATTTTAGGTCTCATAGTGATAGCAAAGTCTGTCTCACTTATGTCTAAACAAATCAGAAAATTGTTTTTAAAATGGAGGCTGAGGAACTGGGGTTGTGGCTCAGCGGCAAAGTGCTCGTCTAGCATGTGCGAGGTCCTGGGTTTGATCCTCAGCACCACATATAAAATACAGAAAATAAAGGTATTGTGTCCAACTACAACCAAGAAATAAGTGGATATTTTTTAAAAAAATAAAATAAATAAAATAAAATGGAAGCTGAGTGTGGTAGAGCACACCTGTCACCCTAGCTCCTCAGGAGGCTGAGGCAGGCAGATGGAAAGTTCAAGGCCAGCCTGAGCAACTTAATAAGACCCTGTCTCAAAATAAAATTTTTTTAAAAGGGCTGGGGACATACCTCAGTGGCAAAGTGCTTGTGTAGCATGAGCAAGACCTTAGGCAAGGGGAGGAAGAGAGAAAGAGAGAGAGGAAGAAAGAGAGAGGAAGGAAGGAAGGAAGGAAGGAAGGAAGGAAGGAAGGAAGGAAGGAAGGAA